>NC_136603.1:18853453-19323453 GCF_910589615.1 Taurulus bubalis | reverse complement strand
TGAGATTAAGTACATCATCTCCAGAGTAGTTTTATTCTGCATTGTGATTACCACCAACATTGGTATACATTATTTGAAACCTGGGATGGTAAAGAACTGGTTATCAACTCAAAAGGTTCGTGGCTAAAGACATCACATGTACATAATGAGAGAATGCTTCGTGATCGTTGGGTTGTACGTGTGTGAGAGCCTCATGCAGAAGAATGACTAGACTTAAAGCAAGACTATGTAACTTTTGTAAAACAACGACCCCTGTGGTCACAGGTGGCTATTACACAACAAGTTGAGTTTCCCTTTATTTCCCAAGAGTCTCTGAAGCCAGACACAGAGGCCTTAATGACCAACTTTTTTGGGATGTGGCTGAAAGCTCTGGAGTAAAGATTTTATGTCAAAAATATTTGGTGTTTTATGGTTTTTAAAACCACCATTCAACATGTTCAGAAATTATGAATATGGACCTGTATAATTTTCTTTTTTTTGTTAACTTAAAATAACAAAATAATGCTTTCTTTAAAAGAAAGTTGCAGCTTCATAAATGTGATGCAAACTGTGTGTGTGTGTGTGGTCAGGTGAACACAAAGCACTTGGACGCTCTGAGCCGAGGCACACCGCTAATTTCTGTTGTACTCGCACCAGCTGTGTCCACCTCCCAGCTCCTCCCGTCTCCAGGTCCCCTGTCGGCTGTCCCTCCTGATTACAGAGAGATTAATATCAAGTGATTGGCAGCCACGTTTCCACTTAGCGTTCCAGTCATGGCGCCCCGGGGTCCCTGCTAGTCGTAAAGCAACGGTGGAAGTGCCATTGTGGCTTTCACTGTCATTTAGCCAGTACCCGGCCCCGGCAGACGGAGGATGAAAAGTGCCAACGACCGCATTGAGTTATGAGCTCGACTCAGCCCCGGCCCTATATACACCTCGGCACGGGGAGCCGTTTCCTGTTGAAATGCCTCTCGCTGCAGATTACTGAGGTAATATTTCCTGCACTGCAACTAGAGTGGTTACGGTCCGCAGGCAATCTACCTGACGCAGCTTTTGCCCACAAAGTGACGGCTGGCGTGAGAGACGAGGCCTCGACTCCTGATTAAATGACCCGGTGAAAAGGGTGAGGTGATTCTCAATGAGGACAACAAGTACAACTGTACACACCTGCCTGAGGCCACAGGGGCTTGAACAGCCACCGTGTGCATAATTACCGACACAAGTGAAATAGTACATTCGAGTTGTATACCCTATTTTATTACCGGAGTCAATGTTGAATCTCAAAGGTCGTCCGTATCGAATGGGTCCTTCAACAAGATGGAAATAGGCATTGGGGATATTCAGTCTGGATCCTGTGTGTGTGTGTGTGTGTGTGTGTGTGTGTGTGTGTGTGTGTGTGTGTGTGTGTGTGTGTGTGTGTGTGTTCCTGGCTGACATATTGCTGATGCAGAGCAATATTGGGACCCCAGCAGACTCGCTGGTGCTCTGTCCTGGAGGGCAGCCAAAGGCAGAGAAAAGAGAGGAAGAGGGGGAGAGAGGGGAGGGCAAGTGACAAGTTTTAAATATCAGCTCATTAGCCACCTGTAAACCCACCTAATGAGCCTTCATGGATTTTTCATTCCCTTTAATTGGGTGGAGGTTGGAGAAAGGCGAGTGCACTTGCTTGTTTCCCCTCAGGTTTGTTGTACTTTGCCAAAGCTATAACACACACACACACACACACACACACACACACACACACACACACACACACAATTACTACTCCGATCGCCAAGCAACAGCCACCGTGTCCAACTCACACACTGTGGATCGATGGGAGCAGAGGGAGAGCGCCCAACAATCTCCATTAGGCTTGCTGTTGGTCCGTATCATCATCCACTGATGAGGTAGAAGGGACTACTTTACAGCATTAATATTCAACATGCACAGAAATGATGACGATGATCTTATGTCGTCTTTTCTTTTTCCACCATTAACCTTCGTGGCGAAACCCCACTCACCTTATCATGTAAAATAATTATTGTTTGATGCTTTGCTATATAGGCGCACGCATCCTCTTCTCTCCTTGACTCGTGATGTCCAGACTCTGCAACTCCATTGCTGTAGACAGCTGGCTACATCAGGTGTGTAATTATGGTCTGCAGATTGACAGGTTTTGTTTGGCCACCTGGGGGCAGTATGACATATTATGACCTTATAAAGCTCTTGTGGCCGCCAGCGTGTTAGTGAAGCCCGCCATCAACACATCCATCAACATCACGATTTATTTGCAGTGGTGTTAATGACCACAGTGTTTAATCCCTAATGGATGTGGATGTGTCTCCAGGACAGGAAAGAGAGGACAGGGTGTGCATTTAATGAGCGTTGATGCATATCTGAACCTGAGCTTCAACCCTAAATCGCACTACGGAAACTATAAAGACAAAAGAAATTAAAGAAGAAAAAAAAAACGTGGCACCCTGTCTTTTTTGATAACCATAAACGACATGAACAGGTACTGAAGGTATAGTACCTGAGATGTTAGTCAGAGCTCCTTCACATGCAGTACGGGCTGATTTCTGCTCACAATAAAAGAACATTACTTTTTCAAGCCTGTCTTTCTTCAAGCGCAGAGGAGTGCGTTTGATTCCTGACAGCCCTGACATTTTCTTAAATTCATCCGCAGCTCCTCCTGTCAATACCAGCTTTGTTGCTATTTCTCCCACTCTGAGATCTTACAGGGAAGAAATCGGGCACGTTCAAAGGCTCCCTGCGGAGAAACATCATTTCAAAGGTGCTCAAAATCTCATGTCTACACACGAGGGTCGATCAAAGTGAAATGTATTTAATTTGCTCTCAGTGACGTGGCCGAGATGAAAGGAAGTATTTGGCGACATTATGCTCTATATTCTGCCCCGTAAGAAGAGAATGTACTCTGTCCTTGCCATTTTGTACTTGTTGTAGAATGTTGTTTATAAATCAAAGGAACATTTCTAAAAGTCTGCTGCAGTGCGCATCTGCTGAAATTAAACCATCTCCTTTATGGGTGGATTACAGAAAGGGCCCGTCTATGGCTCAGCGGCATGATGATGACATGGACATCACAATGAAGCGAAATAAAATTACGCTTCCGTGTCCACCAATGACCTCATGCATTGTCAATGCGCAGTCGTAAAGAGAGAAACGACGGTCTCGTGTCGGGTTTGGGTTTCCAATTCAGCAGTCCCATGCAAAGTTCAGCGCTGTCTTCAGATTCAGATTTAACTTTATTGTAGAAGAAGCAGTAAACGTGCAGTGCAATGTTCGAGAATGTTCTGAAGGGCCGTGGCTACCTGGCCCACCGTCCTCAGAATCAACATATAACTGAAGGAATTTAAACATAAAGCATGACGCAACAGTGCAGACAGAGCGGACAGTGTTGACCCGACCCGTTCTCATTACCCACCCGTCACATACTGGTCAGGACCCCTTAACGTCATCGCCCTGTGCGTCAAACTGATGCTCTGCTGCGGTCGCAGGAAACACGCATTTCAACACGTTGTGGCTTTCAAACAAAAGCATTTGGTTTTGTTTGAGCAACAAACCAACTTGATTATGGTTCAGGAAAAAGGGAGAGCGACTTCATTATTTGCTCAGGTAGACATTGCAATTTATTTACATATTAGCTGCTACATGAATGCTCCGATTATCGAATTTAGCACCTTTATAACACGAATCCACAGCAGTTAACCTGCAGAGAGCGTTTCTACACTCTACCTCCTCCCACCATCTCTTTCTTTCCATGTCTGCCACCTATTTCTTTTGACACCTGCATAATGCGTATACATGGTTTCTTGGGAGATCACGCAAAAAAATGTATCAGACCTGCCGGTCAGATGAAGCATACATTCTGGGTGTCACTATTTATCCCCCCCTCCTCCAATCATTTGCTATCGCCCTGCTTTTTTCTTTTTTCCCGCTGAAACATGCCCACAGACACAAGACACACGCGCACACAAAACCATAGCGTGCAATGCACGTACATCTTATTTCTCACGTCACATGTTATCAAACAAAAGAAATCCTGTTATGTAATACAGAAACCTTTCCTTTCGTCTTTCATATCTTTCAGGTATATGTGGCAGTCATCACAAGGAGTTAGAATTGCAGCTCACACACCGTGACAAAAATAAATGCTGACATTTTTATTTCACTCGCATGGGAATTCTTCATTTTTATCATTTCTTTCTTCTTGGGGAAAAAAAAAATCTTTACACATAATCACTCCTTTTCCACATAGTCGACGATAGCCCGCAGCCCCAGCATAGCAATACAAAAGGTGATTTGATATATACAGATTTTATTACACTACCCAATCATTATCATAATTTTACGAATTTCCCGTCACATTTGTTATGGAAACTGTTCGTCTAATGGCTGTGGCGAGCCTCTACCCTGACATCACAAATCCGTTTTGCCACGTGCTGTCATGATCCATCAGTTTAATTTGAGAGATCACAAGCATACTTAGCCATAAGCGTTGATGCGGTTATTCAATAAGCGGGCCAAGTTTCATTCTTCATCTGTCATGGAAGCGGTGAGAAAAGTGCAAGGGGAATGCGCCTTTCATCCTGAACAAAGGCGGCTAACTCATGTGACCTGCCACTCAGAGATCTGTGAACATAAGGTCAGGGGATTTTTCTAAAAGTCAAAGGTCAACCTTATGAAACCCACATCACATCAGAGACGGGCAAATGGGAAGAGATGAGATGGGAATTTTTCTGAGGTGGAGGGAAAATGATTAGCACCCTTGGAAATACATTCAGGAAATAAGGCAGGACATAAAAAGACAGCTTTCTAATTGGAATATGAATAATTGGAATATGAATAATTGGAATAATCCAATAATTGGAATATGAATAGGATTATTCCAATAATTAGATCCACATAATTCAATATTATTTAAAGAAATAATCGGATCATTTAACATTGATTATTCCTAATTTTAGAATGTTGTCGGAATGATGTCATGCCAACATTTTTGGAAATACAATTACTCGCTTACCTTCTTACTTCTCGTCTCAACTCCTGGCAAATGCAACTACCAGCGAGTGTATTTCCCATAATGTTGAACTATTACCTCAAAGTTTCCCTGTGGAGCGTTTGACCTTTTTGGAACCGCTTTTCTGAGAATGGGTCGTCGTTCTGTTTCTCTCCTGCACGGAGGTGACGCATTCCTGGCTATGGTGTCGCTGCTATTACACTGGTGGTGGTGAAGGAGAAAAGGCAGCTTGCTTTACACGAATGTAAACAGTACAGCTTTTAAACGTTCCAGAAAAAAATCTGCTTTGTTTCAAGAACACAACAGAACCCGGAACCTTTAAGTGAAGTGAATTCTACAACTGTAGACACATTAAGTGACCTACAATATTAACGTGATCTTCAGGATTGGTTGTGGAGGTAACTGACACCCTGTTTTTGACCACTATGATAGTCTGAGCTCCATTAAGGAAATGATATCTCATTTTTAATCGGATTATCGAGCAGGTTGCTTATGTCATCAAGTCTTGTTTAGACATCAATGCTCACTGGTTTTTAGAGACCAAATAGTCTATTTGTCTCCACTGACAACCTTTTAGTTTGAATTGAAATGAAGCCTTTGTGTAGTCACGTAGTTATTCTAATCAGGACAGGTGATTCAGGACTAGGTTTAACTCCTTACAGCCATGTCTGAGAAAGGCAATGCATGTTAATCTGGTGTTAAAGGCCACTTCATTTTAGTGCTAGGCCAAATCCTTTTCCTGGAAATTGGCCCAAAATATGAACAGCCGTCAAGAATTCACATTGTAATTTGCATGCTGGCCCTGAGCAGCAGATTATTGGCTTATGCCTCAGGCAGCCAGAGCATCCTCTAGTCTAAAGAACAGACCGCTTCATCACAGTTGAGAGGGGAAAAAAAGAAAACAAAAACTTGTTTTAAAAGTCCTTGAGCATGGTTTG
The DNA here is from genome assembly GCF_910589615.1 of Taurulus bubalis. Classification (NCBI taxonomy): domain Eukaryota; kingdom Metazoa; phylum Chordata; class Actinopteri; order Perciformes; family Cottidae; genus Taurulus; species Taurulus bubalis. The sequence goes on along the minus strand of NC_136603.1, from coordinate 19,317,517 downwards.
GAGTTTCCCCAGGGTTTCATGATGTCCGATGACATTTAGATAGGAGGCAAAGGGCTCTCGGTTTGAGTTCATTAATACAAGTCTGCCACGCACAGTGAAGGCACATAGCTTATTTCTTCTAAAGGTCAAGTAGCTCTCATGCAATTACTGAGTGACGGGCCAAATGTACAATGTGCTGGAATTCATTGAAGAAAAGAAGCGATAGAAAAGAGCGACTTATTCCTCACGTACAGTAAACCACTTTTTTTATTTTGAATTGATTAGCTGGTTGAAAGGCCTCTTAGTTGTTCATGAGAGGCTTCAGATTTCAAACTAAAAGCTTACTATGCACCCACATCTTCAACAATTATAAAAAAACGGTCTTGTATAGAAGGACTTCTGGTGCATCTTTGTGTAGCTATAATTTAATTCTGCATCTTGGAATAATTGCTAATGTTTGTAAAAGCGTGCTTCACAGAGTACAAGCATAAGCACAATGTTGAAATCCTTTCTCGTGCTCAGGGTGCTTGGCAGCTAAGTGCATGTACCTTGAAAGCATATGTATTGCTCTGTATTCGTATAGAGTGCACAGAAAAAATATTCAGTCAAATATATTTTTTGCCACTTTAGCAGCGTGTCAATTTAGAAAAGTCGAAGAAAACTACTGGATGAATTGCCATTACATTTTGTACAGACATTCATGGTCCATTGAGAATGAACCTCTCTTACTTTGGTGAAGCCAGGACCTTTCTTTGAAAAAGGAGAACATAGTAAACACTATGACTGCTAACCAAAAGCATGTTAACGAGTCATTGTGGGCATGTTAGCATGCTAATTGTAGCATGTAGCTCAAAGCACTGCTGTGTCTATGTACAGCCTCACAGAGCTGTTTGCATGGCAGTCTTATAACCATGTTCTTGTGCATCAAAGGGCAACCAGCTACCGAAGGGCCTGTTGAAGTCTGAGCTGAAGAAGTTACTAGAATAACTATACAGAAATAGCCAACATTCCTGCTGATGGTCTCATTTGCTTATGTGGGTCATACAACGGCATCAGTATTACAATCTGGCGGTTTCATTTTAGTAACTTTAAACAAGGTTACCCAGAGCACATGTTGGGGTGTCCTGCTACCTTGTGCCATGTGTGTGATAGTAAGTTCCAAGTTGTAAGTGCTGGAGTCGTGGATAGAAGCGCCCACACTATTACTGCACCATTTATACCACATCAAGACAACTTGCCATTTAAAAGTTCAATACTAAGTGGCATACTAACAGTATCTCGCTGGTTTCCTCACTATGCTTCATCTCCCGCAGACACGTCTATGTGTGTAATGTGACCTGTGATTATTCGGTTGTGCTATTTGCGAAAGAAAGCAGGAGACAGTGTGTGAAGGAAAGCAGAGCAGTTTTATTCATCAAGCTCTAACAAGTAAACGCCTAATTCATGATCTGTGTCTATCTGTGGGGACACCTTTTTTTGCAATCCTTTGCTTTTATCTTGTTGAAAATATATTCTGAATCTCTCACACTCGAGTCTGTCAGAGTCTCTCTCTCTCTCTCTCTCTCTCTCTCACTCTGTCTCTCTCTCTCTCTCTCTCATTATCCGCCAAGAACTCTGGCACCAGAACACAGAGAACTTTTGCATCTCGCACCGTGGGACTGCGTTATGTTGGAAACTGTGACACCTCCAGCACAGTTGAGCCAATGGTCCTGCCATTAGAGCCGAGCTCTCACAAAATGAATGTTTCATAGGGGACAGTTCTCTATGACTCTCTATATATTGTCCGGGGTTGTGGATAAAGAGAAATCACGTGATGCGGTTTTAGAAGGTGTTCCATCAGCGGGGTGGTAATGAACTGTCGTCAGCCAACACTGTTGCTGGCACGCTCTCACGTCCCATCAAGTTCTGCTTGTTGTTGCTCGCAGGCATGTGCAGGCTGTCCTCCCGTGGCACAAGGACAGGTTAAATAACGGGAATGTGATTAGTTTTAAGCCGACAAATAACCTCGTGATGGCGCTGGATGAAAAGTTGAAGTTCCTATAATTCATCGCGACGGGGACATCTCCCATAGAAAATAAAGCTTGGTCAGTGGCCATAAGCGACACGCTATGATGTTGGTGTGGCAGTTTCCACTCGTTACTCGCATCGTGTCTTTTCAAAATAAACTTCCCATGAAGTTAGGTTTAGGCAACAAAACCCCAAAAGTTTAGGAAAAGAGCGACTCTTCGTGACTCACACGGCAAAGAAGACACTAACGATTCCCATGGCGAATGACTCCAGTGACTGACGTGACAAAATGTCAAGATATACTTTTAAGTTTCGCGCAGGGTGATGGTGCTGCTGGGTTTACATTGGCGTTAGTTGAAAGTGCGGTGTGTTTATCAGACGCTGACTAAGCGTCGTCGTTTGCTGAAAAACGCTCAACACTCTTAAAGCCACAGCACTGGCGTGACAAAAAAAAATAAATTGTGTCGTTGAACTTAATGAAGCCACGTTTTTGCCCAAGCGGAGCGAGTTTAGTGACAGAAATTATAAGCAAAAAGCACTTACTTCTCCTCTTGAGTGAAATAAATGTCAGTACTTTTTCAAAGACTCTGGATAGAGAGTGTATAAAATAAAGCTCACAGCTCTTTACTTCGGGTGGCACAACATGAAACAAGTGGCTTGATACATTTTAATTTCTGATATACTCCATTCATTATGTATAAACACTGTTTGGCAAAGAATAGCAGCATGTCTCTGGTGAGTCGAGCAAGTCAGAAAGAGAAAGCTTCTCTAACCCACAATGTGTTATTGCCCTTTGGGAGGTAACTGTCTTCAGTGCAGATTGTAAGTCATTGAACCATTTTGGGCCAGAATGAATAAGTAATGGAACCCAGAGTGAAGCAAGAACAAGTTGGCTAAATATTTTATCCCTCCAGCCCTGTGCTGTGACCTAAAATGTGGACCACAACAACACTATAGTGGCAATTCTGAAATTAAATTAAAATGAATTCTTCCCACTTTGGCACTGTGAGGTTTGTGTCCGTGAGGAAGATTGTTAATGCAGCAAACAGTAAAAAGCTCACATTGAATCAAGCGTTTTCAGGCGAGACGCTACAGGCAAAAACATTGTATTTTGCTTCCATAACATGTCGTCTTTCAGACTCGGAGGAGGAAAACATCCATAATACATATGTAGGTGTTTATTTTACTACTTTCTCTATTTGAGTCTGAATATTTATGTCAGTAATCAACCATGAAGTTTAATGGTGATATTCTTTAGTTGTTGTTTTCTTTACCCTATTCACCTGTAGTGTCTTCAAAATGTATGTCATTTTACAATAAAGGCAGCTTTTCTGCAAAAAAAAGTGTTTTCTTTTCAGTAGCACTTTGATAATTCAAACTTTACATTCCAACCTATATTCTGAAGGTTTTTACAGAAGTGTTTGTTCATATATCATTCATAGCCAGGTCTATAGGACATTTCATTCCTATACACATATTGAGAAATGTAATTTTCTTGGCATATATATATATTAACACACATGTTCAGAAAACATGTAATACACAAAATGATTGTCTTTATGTAAGTAATAAAATAGGGAATTATCATGATGATATCTAGCAGTATATCTATATAGCTGAACATTGCCCGAATATTCACAATTAAAGGCTGCTTGGGGAAGTGTTTCAACTGTGGTATTACGTCAATGCAGTCAGCAGAAGACCCGTGTAAAGTAAATGCAGAGCAGAGGTTCAATGAATGCAGTTTTTTTAAGAAGCATTCTGATTCTTCCATGGTTCTTATTTGCTCCATATTACATTACATTTAGCTGACGCTTTTATCCAAAGCGACTTACAATAAGTGCAATTCCACCATGAGTACAAACTCAGAACAACAATAATCAAGAAAGTACAATTTCAATATAAGTTAAACTACAAAGTGCTATCAGTAGGTGCCATCTAAGTGCTACTAAAGTGCTACGGCGCTACCTTCCTTATTCACGGTGTAGTCGAAAAAGATGTGTTTTTGGTTTGCGACGGAAAATGTAGAGACTTTCTGCTGTCCTGATGTCAATGGGGAGCTCATTCCACCATTGAGGAGCCAGGACAGCAAACAGTCGTGACTTTGTTGAGTGTTTAGCTCGCAGACCTGTTATATTGATGTCTACACTAACCGGGTTCATTAAAGGTTCACAGTTTGTCTTACGAAGACAAAAGAGAAAAAACGAACAAAAGGACCAGCGTTTCCTTGACGTGGATGGAAATTGGATGAGATCCTTCACCTGCATGGTCCATGTATTGTACCAGTGACACTCAGAAATAATATAGCATCAGATCTGTCACAGAGCAGACTCACTAACCTCCCTCTGGTACACCCACAGGGTTCCCAGCAACATATTCATCCTGGTACTATGAGTCAGCGTTGGGGTTTCACTGAAACCTTCAAGTGCATGAGCTGTCGAGGTCCGTGACTATCAAAGCCTGTGACAGAGAATGTGTGGAACTTTGGATGTCAGTTTCTTGTAAAGGCATTTTAATTCATGTTATTTGTAAAACCTGCCACGATAATGAAGTTGACTGGCATGTAGATAGGAAAACTGATCGATTTAGACCTGCATTGTTCAGGCTGTGAGTCAATCAATCACACTTTATTTGTGAAGCACCTCTCATACAGGTTAGTGCAGTTCAAAGTGCTCACAAAGGGACAAGCCGGAAATAAGTCTGAGCAAGTGTGGACCGTGAAAACAGTAGAGAGGACAACAACTATTCAGCAAATTAGCAGTTTGAGACCAGGGCATACGAGACCATAAAATTATAAAAAATATAATAAAATATAATCACTAATAACAGTAATAATAGTATAACAGCATGAAATAAAAGCTAATCAAATGTAATAAAACTATAAGTTATTATATATCTAAAATACAATAAAATAATAAATAATAAAATGACATTACAATAGAATACATTTGTACAACTTAAATACAATAAGATAAGTACAAAATAAATGTATATAGAGTATTCTTAATAAGACCCTGAGACTGATTGAGGAGCTAAAAGCTGTCCGGGTTCCAGAATGTCCGGGTTCTGTTCCGGAATGTCAGGGTTCTATTCCGGAATGTCCATGTTCCATTCCGTAATAGTCATCTTTAAGCTTATCCCTGCCGTTTAAAGACAAGAAAACAAACAAAAGGAGGAACATTTCCTTGACGTGGATGGAAATTGGTTGAGATCCTTCGCGGCCCATGTATTGCACCAGTGACACTCAGAAATAATATAGCATCAGATCTGTCACAGAGCAGACTCACTAACCTCCCTCTGGTACACCCACAGGGTTCCCAGCAACATATTCATCCTGGTACTATGAGTCAGCGTTGTGGTTTCACTGAAACCTTCAAGTGCATGAGCTGTCGAGGTCCGTGACGATCAAAGTCTGTGACAGAGAGTGTGTGGAACTTTGGATGTCAGTTTTAGACCTGCATTGAGTCAATCAATCACACTTTATTTGTGAAGCACCTCTCATACAGGTTAGTGCAGTTCAAAGTGCTCACAAAGAACGAGCCGGAAATAAGTCTGAGTGTGGACCGTGAAAACAGTAGAGAGGACAAAAACTATTCAGCAATTTAGCAGTTTGAGACCAGGGCATATGAGACCATAAAATGATAAAACAAATATAATAAAATATAATCACTAGCTATAATAACAGTAATAATAGTATGCATGCAATAAAAACTAGATTAAATTATAATTATTATGTATCTAAAATAGAATAACATGATAGATGATAAATAATGAAATGACAATACAATATAATACATTTTTATAGCTTAAATACGATAAGTCTATAAAGTATTCTTAATCAGATAGACTGATTGAGGAGCTGACACGCCAAAGTTTTTAATTGGAACAACTAACAAACTTGTGTCAGAGGACCTGAGGATCCTGTTTCATAATACACTGTAGGCATGTGAGAAATATACATGCAAGACCAAGTGAAAGAATTTAAAAAATCCGGAAACTGACCTGCCACCAATGTAAGGACTTTAAAACCGGTGTGACGTGTTCTCTCCCTATGGTCGGGCCCAGAGCTATGAATCAGCTGATTAAAAACTGGAGAGTAGTCGAGCCTGCTCGGTATGAACGCACTTTGAGCAATACTTTCGGGGAGGAAGTGGAGGTGGAGAGATGACAAAAAATCTGAGACAAGATGCTGAGGAGAGTGAAACCGAATCGGTGCTGTGGGAATAATACATTTTGTTGCTTCAAAAAGACTTAAAACGGATTGAAAACAAGAAAAGATGAGCGCTCTTGGAGCTTGTCATCAGATCTAGGTGCAGGAACTGAGACACGTTTCATGTGCAGAGCAGAGGACGGAGCTCCACGTGTCTACGTCGACAAACTGACAGCCAAGCCTTCAAACAGGGCCGTGACTAGAAGAGGATGACATGCAGGGGAAAGAGGATTCTCAGCATTTTGAGCCGTGATCGTTTCATTCGGAACTGAAATCAAACACGGCAAATTATGGCAGTTACGGTCCATTTGAATGGGAGATGGAGAGAGATCTCATGAGGACGTTTCTTACGTAATGGAGAGACAGAGAACACACCGGAAAGCAAAATGAAACTGGTGTGAAATCTGTGCCTGTCTCTTTAAAAATAACAATGACAGCGGAGCTAAAGTTATGACATCACTTCCTGTCTAGACTCTTCCACTATAGCTTCTGCAACTCAATACAATCTCTCATTCGGCATTTATTTCATCAGCGTTTTGGGGGAAAGTTTTGATTTCTATTAAACTGAAATCTCAAGCTTTCATCAGAGGGCTGCATATTTTTTGACGGAGGGCCAGATTTAGCCCACGGGCCGCTATTTGCCTACAACTGGTCAGCGGGCTTATGGGAAATGGTGTTCGATAATTAAAGCTATAAGCAGAAATATGAAATAAACAACAATCTCATTTCAGCTAAGTACAATGGATCTTTAGTCAAAGTATAAATATCAGTGGGATTTGTAAACAAGGTGCTCTATAAACGTGGTACTTCATTTCGGCCTCATATCAGCTGCTCGCATTAGCAGAATTCTCTTTAAATTTTTTAGCCTCCAAATCACTAATTCCCCATTGGTATCATTAGTGGTTATTTATTAAAGATGAGGCCTCTTAATGACTTGACAAAGTGCAGGGAAAGTGAGACAGTGACTTGAGAGCTTTTGTTTTCGGCAGCAGAGACCCCCATGATGTTTATTCATACCTCCGTCGTGTGCCGGTCTCACCCCCACCCCCAAATATGAGGCTCCTCAAAAATCGGCAGCGCGAGAGGGGGAAGGACTTGATTCACAACCCTTATTAAAAGTCGAAAGCAGTGGCGCCATCTAATTATGAAGCTCATCCATCAGCTGCAACAAGGGCTGTCATCGATATTTAGTTGGGCACAGGAGCCGGCACGCTCCGCTTTATATGCTAAGCGAGACGCCACGAAGAATTTGCAAGTTCCCCCGATCTTGACACTAATGGCTTTCAATAATTTGATGAATTGTGAATCGGACCGAGGTGGGAACCTCGGAGAACTGGAGAGAACGAGCTGGGACATGCTAACAAAAGTCACCCCCTGTAATTTACTTGAGGAACTCTCGACCTACGCGGCGGGAAGGCGGCGCACTGTCACCGCGCCACCTCTGGTGGAGCCGAGCTAGCGACTCGGGTGTTAACGCCTTTTTTTAATTTCTGCGGCGAGCTGTCATTAGAATGCGAAGGCCGGCTCTGTCTCTTGCTAATTAACACCTCTTAATTATAATGAGTTGACTGATCAGCCATGCATGTTAGCAGGAGGAGAGGAGCCGCTTGGAAAACAGTTGATGTTATCAGTTATTGCTCCTCGATCCACAGCACACAGCAGTTACACGGCTGTACCTATAATGAGCATTGCGACCGCACAACCTGACACCATTGTCTCTCTGCAGATGAACTTGTAATAAACGTAATAAACGTAGTAATACTTCTGACTTTGGCACGCAACAAAAAAGGGATGATTCATTCTGAACGATGGGATTAATCCCCTCAATAAAACACGGATCGTTATCCGAAGCAGCTGCTCTTCAACATCATGAACGGCAACATGTTCATTCATTTCCCGTCATTAACGGAAACTAAGATTTGTGATTGTTACAGTGGGCTCTGTTCTCTTGGGTGGTGAGATAACATGCACCACCAAAACATGCTCATTGAAATGCTTCCTTACAGGGCTGCGATCCTTCCCTCTAATGACGCCATTACTTTTGCCAGTATCAAATTTGGTAGCGTGAGGTTAATGGCTCCATTAGGCAACAATCCACCATCCAGGGCCCATGTAACACACTTTGTGTGTCCTGTCTTGGCTATATTTCATCGTTTGCTATCTATGAAAGTATTAAATTACGGGGAAACAGATTAGCCTGCGCTACAAACATGGAATGTTTTTTTTTTTTTTTTGCAGTTCAGTGCAACAATTCATAGCAACAACAGAGTCTGTACCGATGATTGAGCACCTTATGGGCGGGGTGCCGGCACTGTTATGCGTTGAATGCCTGGGAGAGGGAGAGAGACACACAGAAAAAAATTATAATTAGAGGGTGGAATAGCAAAAAACTCATCTTCCAGCCTGGTCTTGGGTTTGGTCAAAAGTTCTTGAATGTAGGAACTTTCTCTTTCACTTCCCTCTTTTGAAAACACCTCTAAAAACAACTTGGTATCCTCATTAAACTGGAACTCTCCTGGACATTTTGGAAAGACATTGTGCTGGAAGAACACTTTTAGGGGCTATGCTTGACTATGCATGACTATTTACAGCTTCACAGACATGAGCGTGTTTATTGATGCAACATTACAACGTTAAAGCTTCAATTATGGATCTGGCCACTTAAGAAAAGCTGTAAACACAATAATAATGATAATAATGCATTTTATTTTTATCGCACTCTTCCTTCAAAGAATCCCAGAGTGCCACACATATAGTAAAAACAAATAAAACCGATTTAAAACATAGATAAAGCAACCCATGAAAATACAAATAAGAATGTAATAGCTGCCAATAAATTAACTCAAGGTAAAAAATGCCTTCCTGAATAAAAAGGGTTTTAGGCCAGTCTTAAAAGAGTTCAGTGTCTGAGTTTCCCTCAGGTGGTCAGGGAGACCGTTCCAGAAGCGTGGCGCCGCCGAGCAAAAGGCCCGGTCTCCCCATGGTGCGGAGCTTGGTGTTGGGACCCGAGGGAGCGAGCGGCCTGTGGATCTGAGGGTGCCGGTGGAGGTGAGGGGAGTGAGAAGTTCTTGTAGGTAGGGGGGTGCATGTCCGTTGATGCATTTATATGTGAGTACTAGGACCTTGTAGTTAGTCCGGAATGAAACATTATTATAGTCCACAGTATGAACGTCTAATTCAGCAAATAGTGTAATACAAAAAAATAATAGTGGAGCCTGATCTTTATCTGCAGCTGTGCAGAAATACCGGGTTTGAACAATGAATACACAATGTCACGATCGCATTCTGCTGCCTCAAATTAGCGATGCGCCTGACCACATTATATTTTAGGAACAAATGGACACACAGATGGGTGCAAGTACATTTGTTTCTTACACAATGTCTAAACGACGACTGCGGCGGTCTGAAACGAGCAATGACAGTTACGCTGCATCAGAGTCAGACAGGGCCAATTATATAACGAGTTAGCAGTTATCTATTTGCACATCCAGATACAGGGCAACATTAGCATACATTTTAATTCTACTTTTCTTCCTGTCTACTTGACGAAGTCTAATTCTCTCTCTCTCTCCTTTTAGCTCTGTAAGTCTCCGAGAACTCCCGAGGGAAATATTTGTCTCTCTGGTTGCTAATTGCTCCTCTATGTTTACCAGCTGGTTGCTCGCTCTATCTGCTGTTTGTGCTCAGCAGGAAGCATACAATGTGTACCACAGCTAAAGGTCTTTTCATACTCTCATGGCTTAAATTATTGTGTCTTTATCACTTGACAGAACAGTTTGGGTATATTGAAGTTGGGTTGTACAAGATGCTAGATAGTCCGTGTATTACTACAGCAGACAGTGTACGATATGTTTTTATAGAGAGAGCATACATACGTTTAACTTCCCCATCGGAAAGGGCAAGATAAAGCGGTGCACATATTCTAAATATAGTGTACACTTTAGCTGATATACATTCTTTTAGTGTCTAAAGCCCCCGTCTTCAACAGTGCATTGCTTTGCTACCGTGCTGCTACTCCTGTCTGCTTCTCCAAACGGAAAGATGCTGACCGCCGTACTGGAGCTAATACTTTATAATAAATCCCCTCTGGCCAGATCGTCCTTCAATTGAATCAACATCAACATCAATAACCCTCCGTTTTTGGCGTTTAGCTAGTCACTGCACATACTTCTATTTCACTGTATATACTTTATATACATTTCATACACTGTATATACTTTGCATTTTTGCACTTTCTTTATTTTAGAATGTTCTTAAATTTAATACGCTCTGCTATTTTATTGTATATATTGAGTATTCTTCATACTTACTATTTTGATGTCTCCTATGCAACATTGCTTACTGCTGCCACAAACACATTTACCCCTGGGGATGAATAAAGTATTTTCTAATTTTCAAAATTTTCTAAAGTATCTAACTAACTAATACACATCTAATACAACTCCACCTAAACAAATCCAAACTCTCCCTTTAGCTCGATCACTCTTTATGTTGTAAACACTGTTGGGTAGTGTAATCTACAACGAGGCCTCACATTATATATAACCTGGGTAAAAAAGTACAATATTTCCCTCTGAAATGTTTAAAGTAGCAGAACAATCGGAATACTCAAATGCTTTTAATAAAACACCGATGAGGCGCCAGCGTGCGATCATTTTCCGGCGTTTGAAAAACAATTATCATGCGCTCGTTGAAATATGGACATGAGCCTGTGATGCGTCTCTCTGTAATGAGCAGCCGTTCACTGAGAGCACACGGCAGCCGGCGAGGCCTCACAGCTCACTCCGCGTGCTGCCGCAAGGGTTAAATTCATGCCCCTCGAGTGTTTGACTGATTCCATTCCAGGTGAGTCTGCGACAATCACCGCCACCATAATGGAGTTGGAGGGGAGGGGGGTGGATGGCGATAAAAATGATAATCAAATGACAGACAGAGGCCGCGTCGAGCGAATAACTGTGAAGCTAGCGGGGTGAGACGAGTGCCAAGCGCTGCCTCGGGAGTGGAGCTTTCTTGAAGTTGTGATCTTATCTTAAATGAAAGGGTGCTATAAAGTCAGGGAATGAGACAAAAATAAATACTTGTTAAGCCACTCTTGAATCAAGCCTGGCCCTGGCCGCGCTTCTCCTGTAAACAAAGCCGCTCGAGGAAACGCCGGCAGTGTTTCTTTCTCATCAAAAAACCATTCCATCTATTAGTCACATCTATTAGATGGTGTCACAGTGTCGACGCTGCGAATAACTGCCGGCTCAGGAGGACAAGTGGAACATTTGCTGTAGTCACTAATGGCACTTCATGAATGGCTCGTCAATATTTTGTGTGTTTCTGCAGCAATGTCATTTCCATTTCTCAAACTCTCTCAAAGTGTTTGTGTGCTTGGGCTACGTGGTTAAGGACAACAAATTGTTTCAATCTGGTGAGGAAGCACGCCGCAGTTCTCATTTTTCATGAACTTTTAAAAAAAACTTTGTAATGTCGACTTCAAAACACCACGTTGGTCACCAGTAGTTTGTCATTTACACCGCTCAGAAGTCCCTCGGCTCCTTTTCAGACTGTGATTGGCCACGCACAGGTTTGATTTTAAATTGATGTTGGCGAGACAAAGTAGAGCACTTAAGGTTTCCGCCACATTACAATTGACAGTCAAGGACGTATTCTGAATGAATCCTACTTTTTTTCTTCTTTAATTTCATTCACAAGAGGCTGCCACGAGAAATAAAGATACAACTCTGCTTGGGGGGGAAATATGAAATGAAAACAACATTTTCCCCACTGACATGAAGATGTGCTAATATGCACAGTTTATATTTCTCATGATGAAGCGTCCAGAGAAAATCATTTTCTCCAGCCTATTTCAGTAACTGGAACCAAAACAGTGACAGATGTGGAACAAATATTGAGATTTCCCCCAAGTGCCCAAGCATCATGATTACACAGAAGTGCAGAAGGATCTCCTATGCAAACATAGACCAGGCTTCAGTCACACACAACCTCCTTTTTACCTTTTGGGTGATGTTCCACCTAAATTAGATTAATCTGTATTTGATGGATAATTTAATTACATGCGATTAGAGATTTGAGACTTCCAAGCCCAGCTGTAGTTTAAATTAAAAGATGATGTGGATTTCAAAAGAGACCAAATCAGGTTTCCCCCCTGTGAGTGTAGTCGATGTCTGCACTGTATGTGTATGTCAAGTCTGAACATTTCATCCTATACTTCTGTGATTCCCACGTGGCTCACATGACTTGGGAGAAATATGCAGATTCAAACTTAAATTGAATGAAGCTCATTCACTGAAGAACAAACAACCCAACCAAGAGAGCTCTGATGCTGGAAAGGCTTTCGATATTCGGGTTAGCAAAATGTGTTCGGACAGAAATAATAAAGACCACGAAATACAAGATGGATAGACACGTGATGACGAAGAAAAGGAACAAGTGAGGAAATGCTCAACAAAATAAAGACATACGAGCATATATTGCGAACAAGTTAACAAGTATCAAGTATCCTGTCTTTCCATGAAAACTAATGAATAATAATTCTTATTTTAATAACTTATTTTATTGCCAGTTTATCCAATATTGATTTCCGTGGATACAAATTAATCAATTCATACATTTGGAAGACAGGTGGGGTGAATTAATTTGACTTAACAAATGCGTTCAATATATATATATATCAATGCATATACATCATCAGCGGTTATTATAACGTCTCGACATGACATATTTTATATAATGGAGTAACTTACTCCTCTCTGTGACTATAAAGTGATGACAGTGCCTGGCCACATTTAGCAAAATTCGATAATTCAAGCATTAGTTGGCCAGAGGCGTATTAAGGTAATTGGATACTGTTTTCCAAGATGGCGCCCCATTTAATCCAATGCTTTACAGCTGTTTACTTTGTCATGACTGTGTACGGAGAGAGGTGTTTCTGGGCCATTGTGCATCATGTGACATGCAAGACAAGTATGGAGCTCATGTATAGTTGAATATATATATATATATATATATATATATATATATATATGAAGGAACCATAACGAAATGAGGTCAACCTGTTGCTCATTTCTCAGAGAGGAAACAATGGCTATGTATCATTACGTAAGGTCAGAAGTAAAGGCTTAACGAGAGCTAACATTAGCTTTTTGAGCTAATGCTGTCACACTCAGCCTTCTCCTTAGCCAAACTTGTTACACTCCCATGATTTGTGTCCCCGGCTCACAATAAACGATTTCCTTTGAGGCCATGATATGACTGGAGATGAGAGATTTCAGGAGAAAAAGCTCGAATCGATGGTTAATGAATACTAATCAATCACTGGCGGCAAAGGTGGGAGTATGTGGCAACACAGAGAGCGCTCTCGGTCTCTGGCATCTGTTTGATTAATGCCTTGTCTCGCAGTGCGTGGTGACCGGGACTCCCATAATGCATTGCAGACCACTGTCTGGAGACTTAATTTTCTTCAACCTCAATCCCCCAAACCCTTTCCATCCTCTCGTATCTTTGCGTGATGATGCCTCCCAGCTGACCGAGGCAGTAATGCGACCATTGATAGTGTTGCCACGGTGATTAATCACAAACCCTGACCAAGTCCAAGCTCTTTGTGCTTTCTGAAACAATGGATCTTGGGAGGGATGGCCAGATGGCTACACATTATTTGCCCTTGGTGTAAAACCTGTGCAAAGCCACAATTAAAGCTTCAAATCAAATCAATGAATCCAGTTCAATACCAGAATTAGGTTTAGAGAAGCCCAACAAGTTCTGCTGTATTCTGGTTACATCGCGCCCCTCTGGGCAGCTGCTGCAGGTGACGCATGTATAACAAATGAGATGAGGTGTGAAACGACAGATAAGAAGAAACTTAATTGGATCCCCGTGGGGAATTAGACCAACGCTAATGGCAATCAGCAGGGAGAGAGAGAAAGATGATGAAAGCACACGGCTGAAATAAATAAACAATACACATTTATGGAACAATAAATGAACGAAATGAACTGCATGGTGCTTTAAAAGTATACACGTCTCTGTTTAAACTTTACACGGATGAAGATATGAGGAAGAGGCAAGTATAAACATGTATTCATTTTAGTTGCTAAGACACAGATTTACAGTTGGTACATACACATTTTGCAAGCGGAAATAATTACTTATTTGAAGGACCTTCAAATAAACAGTTGACATATAGATAGATGCTGTAGTTCAGCTGGTGGGAAGGCTTAACATTTACAAAACACTCTCTCAGAGGGAAACATCTGAACCTTATTCACTGCTACGAGTACAAGTGGTTCCAATCTTTAAGAAGGAACTCTTTAACAAAACTATTATTTGTCTGAAGCTTGAAAATGTCATTTCTGATGGACATTTTTCATTATTTTACATTACATCATCATCATGTTTTATAGACCCAATAATTGATCAATGATCAGTGAAATAATGATTAATAGCAGCCCCAATTTTGTCCCATTTTATATTTCACTTTGAGAACATTCATATCATAATATTTTTCGGCGTTTGTGACAAGTTACTTGCGTTACTTTGGCATGCACAGTATCAACATCTTGTCAAGAACACACCTCAAGCTGTGGGAGTCTGGTCGTCGCAACCTCAATTCCTTTTTATTCAGATAAGAGGACACACATTTCAGATATGCCAGCCTTTACACTTCCCTCCAGACAAGCACGATCAATAATAGCAGCACTTACTGTCAAAACACGCCCCTAGACTAATTTTGGGGCTCAAGGGAAATATGTTTACAGTCTTTAGAGAAAAAAAATTAAGCTTTAGCCTTGAGCGCCTAAAATGGCTGAATATAGAATTATTGAAATTGTGAGCATAGATCTTTGCGAGTGGTCTTTATTGCCTCCCCTCTGCTCTTGGCTCTTCAGAGGCCACAACGAGTGCACATGAGTAAGGCCTGGATTAGCGGGTAATGGCTGGCATCAATATGACTGTAATGTCATTTCGTGATGCATCCCGGTCGTTACTGGCCCAGCAAAGAGTGGTCCCCAGCTCGCTGTAATGACCGGGATGTCAAGAAAACAAACGTTATTACGCAGCAGTATTAAATATAGCTGTTATTTCTGTGACAGAAGAGGGAGAAGAGAGCAGTCAGCTGATTTCTAATGCGTTTCCTTCCATCAGATGAGAGCGCTGCTCGGCGGCGGGGGCGCAGGAATATTTAACTTATATGCAAAGAAACAGTTGCTTTCTCTGGATTTGATTGAAGCCGGATTGAAACATTTTTCTAGCTGTCAAGAATGTACCGTAGCTGAATATGATGATCATATTTTTAGTTTGGGTTTTTACTTTGTGGCATGCAAAACTCACAAACCAAAAAGATCATTATTAGCTAAAGCTGTGCCAGGTGCCTCTTTGTTAGCAGCAACCGTGGGAGAGAAAGTTGGCAGTGAACCACAGATCCACTCTCTTATCTATGGACTACTTTGAAACTGAAAATGTAACAACAGTAACTTTAATTACTGAAGCAAAAACAGAATCGCCTTGTATTTGTGTTTATTAGTCGCGAAAGGGTGCCATGTTTTATAATGATGCTTGAACTGAGAATGTGTCCTTCTGTATCAGACCCTTTAGATTTTACGCTCCTTTTTAGAGCCTTTTTCAGTGACTAATAAGGCATTTATCATTTTTATGGCTTCATGTTTAACAAACACTCATCTCTGTATGTGGAACCAAAATAAAAGGCATCGGATAATGAGAAGGGTTTCATTATTAGTCTTAAGGATGTTGTTGTGCAGACAGAAATGTGCATTCTGTGCATAGTCCTTTAGTTGTTTGTTTTGATAATAAAGAGCTTGTATCTCAAAGCCGGGAAAGCTTCAGAGTTACAGTACAAGTATGCTGAAGGGACAATTAAATATTTGTATTGGCATTAATATCTATGCCAGGAGATGATGTATTTGCTTGTGTAAGTGCGCTAACAGTTAGCTAATACAGCTAACCCAGCTAACGAAACATGCAGCAGGACTGAACGTTTCTGTTCAGAGGACAACAGAGCCGATTCAGACAGAGTTAAATGAGAGTGAATCGTAAAGAGTCGGATTCGCTTGCAGTCTAGACAGGAGAGGAGGGGAGAGGGGGCAATCGTGGTTGCTAATTATTCCATCAAACATTAAAGCAGCGGTCAACACACCTGGTGGAGATCTGCAGTCTACTGAGTGACGTTTTCTAGTTGACAAAGTTTCACAGTAGATGGCGACTGACATGAAGCACAACAGGACATCGTTTAATGAGATTGCTGAAATGGGCGCTGCATCCAAAGGAAATAATGAGACAGCTAGGGATTGTTGTATGATGTCAGTGTAGTACTGTGGTCTGCAACTTGCCATCATTTCATCATGTGCAGCGAAGAAACTGGTGTCTTCCTATTATTGTAGCAATGTCCTGCATGGATTTCGTCTTTTGTTACAACAAAAATTATGATTCAGAGATTCATACAATTTGCACTAATCTGAGGTCAAGGATGGCATAATAACTCACTAAAACGCCTTCATAAGTATGGTCATATGAGTATGTATTTCATGTATATACCTGAATTCCTTTTTCTTTTCATTTTTTTTGCATTTTGCCTCCATTTTTTACTTAAATTGCGAAACTAATGATGCTTTGATTGCCTAGTTGTTCACAGTACGAGCATCACTCAGAAGCCTTCAGAAGGTCAGACTCCATTGCTCCCCTCCACTGCCATTCATTATAAATGTGTTGCTTTTACTGCCTCTTCAAAATCGTCTCACAACTTGTTATTAAAATGGACATCATCTCTCTGAGAGCACTGGAGGATTTAGGCTAATGAGGGAAATTGGCCGGCAGTGTCCCCGAGCTCAACTCATCCACCATCAGTGCTGCTCGAGATGTCTGGCTCGCTGCGTAATGAGAAATTTAGCAGCGAAGCGAGAGCGACGTCTCAATCAGCCGTTGCCTCTGCGCTGTACGCATTATGTCAATATTACTGTTGACACAGGCGAAGGGACATGTCATGTTCCCTGTGTCAAAAAATAAGTATGTGCTGAAGTCCAGATGTATGGTTTACATTGTCGGAGGCGTAATATCCATTTAACCATGATCCAAACAGGCACGTTGTTTCCAGAATGCTGTAATTTACAGCCTGTTGCACAAGCAAGTGTTATTGTCCCATATGAGAGTTCTAGGTTGGGTGTTGAATGTCTTTCTCACCTGGCTTTGTGCGGCGATGATGCCCAATCGAAACTGTGAAAACATGATGCTTTCCTTCACACATCTGATTTAAAATGACTCGGACAATAACGGGGATGAGGACAGGCAGCAGGTCCTCGTGTTTGAAGACACTTTCCTGTAAATAGGTTTGGTCCACACAACTTTTACTTTCCATTACTGTCTATGTGCTAATCAATAACTACCTCAATACTCAACAATAATATCTTAATTGATCCTCACAACTTGTAATTTCCTTTACCATCACAGTGTTAATCAATAATGTCCTCTGTGAAACAGTAATTGGTCACTCATTATAAGCGGTTTCAGCTAAAATGTCAGTGCCTAAAGGTCATACAATATATTCAACGGTTAGACATACTAGTGCATTGCACTGCTGGGTCAAGTTATACTGCTCCACTTTCCGCATGGTACCCATCATTAACAAGCAAGTCTGTGCTGATACTGACATTTTGAATCGACCTAATTTGTAACTTTGTGTATGAACTGAATTTCCTCAGTGGAACCAAAACCTGCACTGACATATTCTTAAGAATGTAGATGCCTTAAAGTTTTTACATTTAGTTTTTTTTGTACGAATTAGACAAAATATAACGTGTTCGTTTTGTAAATTTCAGAAAATATTGTTACCTTTGGACTTGGATGTTGGAATACTGTTCAATGCTGCTTTCAATGATTTACAGTCCATTGTCGTCAACTTTTAACAAGCTATAGTGTATAGTGTTTTAAGTTTATTTGACAAATTCTGTTGCAAAGGCTAACAAACTGTTCCATGCTAAGTGCATTGGGTTTTATCAACTTTAAATGCCATTTATAATTCAGGGAAATATAAGATCAGCACATCCCCAACGTTAGGGGCATGCTCGCTGAGTCCCTATGTTCCCTTACAGATTAGAGAGTGGTATACATCGTTCTCATCTAACTCTCAGCAGGGAAGCAAATACGTGCATTACACTAATAGTCTAATCATTCCCAACAGGAGGATTTAAACATTTTAATTAGAATTTGACCTGCAGACCCAGACATTCGGGGGTTCTGCTCAGTTATAAAAGCACAGTGAGGCCTAATAACTTCGTGCCACGTAGACGCTGTCTTTTAAAGACATTTTATAAAATGATGTGGTTATTTATTATAAGACTGCAATGTGATTCAAATATCCTTCACAAAATCCTACAGTTTGACATTTCTTGTGTTTTGCTGAGCACAATCTTGATGATGTGAGAACAGGTCTAGTAGATTAACCTCAGGTCAGAGCCCATGAGACTATGCCTCCCTCCTTCCCCCTAATCCTCTGTGCCGTATAGTTTCTTCAAGATCAAACACTCCCTGTTGGCAGCTCCTAACTACCGTGCTCATCAAGCACCAGGCTGAATCTAGGTTAACTCAAATCGCAGAGATGAAACCCCCCTTGCCTTTAACAAAGCCTACACCCCTTATTAACGTACCTCTTAATTTACATAGACATCAACGCTCATTAATCATTAATCATAATGAAACACAAATATCCCCAACAGTTTCACATCTCTCTCAAGCAATCCATCCTCATTTGCTTTCTCCCACTTAATAAAGGTACCATGTGTTCACCAGCAGGAAGTGCTTTGGATGGTGACATTTTAGCGACTTATCTTCCAGCGTCTGCAAAGCTCCGAGGATGAAAGTTTTCAACCATTTTGCTCGTGAAGGTTTTAAAGTCCGGGTCTGCTCCGAGGAAGGGGAGAAAATGCCAAAAGAAGAAAAGACAGACGCGTCATTGAGATTTCCTTACACCGCCCTCGCAGCTAATTACCTACTGTACAAGAAACCTCTGAGGAGGATGAGGAAGTGTTGCATCATGTCAAAAACATTGGTGGTCTTTTTCCCCTCTCTTCCTCTTTGTTGATGATGTGAATAATGAGCCACCTGTCGCGCTGCAGCCGTGCAACGTTTCACTCAGTATTTCATCTGCCGGAGCGCCGGAGATAAAGTGCCCAATGTGGTATGAAAGAACACAAAGGAGTGGCAGATTCTTGGCTCACTCGCTCAACCTGCATATTGCTCATTTTAATCTTTTTTTTCTTCTTCTTCTTCTTTTTCAAATTGTTTGCACCCAATTTTTCTAATCTTCAGACTTTCTCAGTTTCGCACCGAGGCTGAAATCTGTTATGTTTTTCAGTAATATTTCATTATCATATCCGACTGCTTGGTGGAGTTTCCATAGTGACGTGAAACCGGCATTTACTCTCTAAAGGCTCTGCTAATGAGAAATGTTTTCAGGTTTTCGGACCAGTTCTGTTTTTCAGTAACGCTGATGTTCACATGTACATGTTACTGGGTTGGTTAATGACATTTTTTACTGCACAGCAACACCAATGAGGTAAAAACAACTTGGCATGCGCGCTCCCCCGTCATCTTCTGCTGTTGCTGCAATGCACAATTTAGATGTGAGTCAGTACTGGGCTTTTACGAGCTAACAGCAACACAGTTGATATGCATGGTGAGTTTACAGAAGGTAGGACTCTACAGCCACGCCATGTGAGGCTGTACACAGCGGCACTTTGAGCTAAGTCTATTTTGTATACATTTTTCTTTTTCTTTAACTTCTATTTATCCAGGATTGTCCCAATGAGATTCACAACTGCTTTTCCAATAGAGTCCTGGCCCAGATTTCAGCAAAACAGTTTTACACATAAAAGCACACTTTTAAAACTTAAAAACAAAACCACTTAAAACACACATCAAATTGCATCAACGCATTCATTAGCAGTGTTTTTCAGTCACAGGACAATTTAGTGTTCAAATAGTCCTTAATCCTTTTGTAAATCTTGCGTGCTTATAACAACAATTATAGTTTAAAGTGTTTCTGTAGTTCACAACAAGATGGTGGTGAAAATCTGTAAAAGCACTTTCACCAAAAAACAGGGTTCTAGAAATGGTCTTATAAAACATGTCTGACACTCATAGATGCTAACATCGGCGTGCTAATATGCTCCAAATGATAATGCTAGCATGTTGATGTTGAGAGGGTGTTGACCATGGTCGCCATCAAAGTTTTGTCTTCACATGCTAACATTTGCTTATTAGCACACACTACTGAGATTGATATGAACATTGTTAGTTTTACAGGTATTAGAATAAGTTGTAATGGCCAAGTAAGTGTGTGCACATACAACACTTATGAGAGGGTGCTCTCATTGTGAGACAACTAATACAATGTTGCTGTTTTTTGATAAGTAATGTTTTGGTTCCAAATAAAATGGACGCCGGAAAGCTTTCCCATTTTTTCAAGTAAAATGCATCAACCTGGTGCACTTTTAGAGCCATATTAGGAGGCTAGATCTATGAAGAACTTTGTGCTCTTGGAAACACATTTTGTGCTCAGAACTTAATCATAAACACATTGGTTATATAGTTATGAATGGTTATGGCAAAAGGTCCCACCCACAAAGCATGGTAAGAAAGGGTGCAGTGAAGAGTCCACAGTGACATGAAGCAGTGTGGTTCGCATAGCCTACTACATATGAAACAGCCAGATATAACAATTATTGATCTAAACTAGATCAGCTTGTTAAATCTTTAACCACAGCAAAGTTGTATGATCACAAAGTGTCTAATAGTGGGTGTGCAGCTGCTCTGCTTGTTCTGTTGCTCAGGCAGATATGCACACAACCATGCTTATAAGATGTTAAAGAACAGTGAGTGTTTAAACTATGACATATATAATTGACTGGTAAAGAGAATTGACACTGCATGATTAAACTGTTCACCAGAGTTAATCAAAGTATTAGATATAAAGACATCTTAACCTGCCGATGGCCCTGGAAAAAAAGTCAGAGGATCATCAAAGTTGTTCAAATTAGTCCTCGTGAAACCTTGCATATCCATCCAACAGACAAGATATTTCACTCTGAACCACAAATGTCAACCTCATCTGAAAGTAGAGACAAAAACACCCTTTTACAGCCTCAAAATCATACAAGTAGCCTATTATTTTTTGCAGATAACAATATTCAAACTGAAAGACGTTATATCTTTTTGCATTGTAGGTTTTTTAATGAAAAGAAGTTTCCTATTTTTTACTTGGAAGACATGTGCTTACCAGACAGCCCCAGCTGTTGTGCACACACATTCCTCTGCCTCCCCACAGTAGCTACGGAGATTGTAGAAGGAAAGCAGTGGCCCCTGCGATGCAAAATGCAAATGTGAACTTTGCAGGGAGACCAACTTTAATGCCCAGGTCTCCTGAGCTGAGAAATAACAAAAGGACCCGTTGATGTGCCTCCATGTCTGGCGAGGTGCCTATTTGTGGTTTCAGTGGGTGGTTAAAAAGAGTGCTGCGGTGAGTGCACCTTCAGATAACACAAAGGTGGTCATGCTAACCTCGCGGGTCGGTGCATAGCACTTTGAATGAGGTGGCGTACGCACGGGTGGGGGACTGAATTCCCTCAAGACAGAAATATGGATCGCTTTTAGCCCTGCAACTGTAGATAGCATTGTTGTTGAGTTAGCTTGCATTGGGTCTTCAGCTACTTTTTTAAAATAAGCTATCCTTTACAAGAACATCATAGTGAAATGCAAATTGGGCCTCGGGGATAAGCGTTTGTCAGCTGTGAAGCACCTGCATGAGCACAGCTCTACAACGCTGGAGGGTGGCGAGGCGCATTGAGGAGGAGAATGACGCCGGTGTACGGCTGGTGGCTCTGAAACAACAACGGTTTTCCGGCTGTCACCCCGAGGGAAATTAAATAACTTGTGGCTGGTTACGTGGCGGGGGTAACGTCACCACCGGCTAAGAGGAGGGCGATGCTAAGGTGGCCCGAGAAGTGGAGGGGGCCAGAGTCATGGGCGTTCTATCCCGATGGCGCTTCCCGTCGCGTTGTCATGCTCCGTCTCAGCTTTCCCCTGAGGGGGAGCGAGCTACATATGGTGGCAGAACTGGAATTTATTTTCCTCATCCGGGCGGTTTAAAGCGTTTAAATCTTTCAGAAGAGCCTTTCCGTGGTGATTGGGGCTCCCAGGAGATGACCCCTGCCCTTCCTTGGAAGCGCAGTGAGTCCCATTCACACATGGTGAAAACACAGTGTGGCTAGCTAGAGGCATCACACGGTCCGCGGCAGTTGCAACTTCCTGTAGCGTAACAAGTTACTTTTAAATAGCAGTAACGTTGTTACAACACCCAACACTGATAATAAAGATGTGAAGAAAACACTCGTAGTGATTAACATACAGTACAGAGAATTATCAGCTGAATCTGCAGCTCCTGTGGTTTCGGCTGCAGCTGGCGGCTGTTCTCAGCTAAAATGCTCTAAAAACCCACTGTACTCTGCTCAGTAGCAAACAGTACGCTTAACAGTTAAGGGACTATAGCTGGTAAACATAGGGGAGCATGAATGCAGATAAAGAGTCAGCTATTTCCCTTAGAAATTGGTACGGAACAAAAACAGAGGGTTAAAAAAGAGAGGGAATATTGGACTTACAGGAAACACAAGTCTTTGTACACATAGTGTCATTGAACGAGGAAGGATATAGTTTTTTACTCGTTCCTCTCACGGAACAGACACACTTCTGTTATCAAATGAAACAATTCTCACGGATTCCAACCGGTGCTTAAGTGATGAGCATACTCCTTGATCCCCTGCTTTCTTTTACACTCCGAGTCCATTTTTCTTTTTCTTGTATGCTTAGTGTGGTGTTAACTCTCTAGACAGCTGCTCAAATCACACAATTCTCCAGCTGTTTAAACGTTAAGGCCCCCCAGTTTCACGAGGAGCTTTCTGGTGTCAAGATTTAGATCTTTGGTGGGCGGGGGGGAAATAAACGAGAACCCTACCTGGAAGCTGTTTTCAAACATTCTTCTAAATTTGATCTAAGTGTGTCTGCTTTCCTCTGCTCACGGAACAATTGCTTCTGAGGACGGCTTCGCTGTTATGGTAGGAGTTGGTGTGGATTGAATGGATGGATGATTCACTGACACAGCATCTAGTATGAATTCCAAGGTTTGTTTTTTTAGTTGTCTGTCCCTATTTCTCATGTTAAAAAAAGACTGCATATTGACCAGCTTTTGTGAAATAGCAGGCGGTACCAGAGTTGAATGGAAATACCAACAGACACGTTTCATGTAATGTTAAACTCCATTGATAAGAAAGTGCTAAATTCTGATTGACTGCTCAGATTTGTTCATGCTGTTGCTTGAAGTGTTTCTTATTCAAGTATTCATCTTATTTTGAGCCTGGGGAAATGTTTTACTTTTGATAGTAATGGCCCAGTTATGGCTAATAGGGTCAAATGCATCATTTATTTATATCCCAAAATGCCACACAGTATAATCAGTAAAGCCACACTTTTGTTATGTGGAAAACAAACCCCTTCATTTTTATTTGGGAAATACAACATCTTTATTTGGGATCAACAACAAGGACAAGGACTGCATTCATTGGCAAAAGATTGGGAAAAATAAACAAAAATTGTGTGCTTTCCCCTGCATAAAATATGGACGTGGTCTACATGGCATTACTCCTAGGTTTCTGAAGAGTCGTGAAGCTCAAAGTGGTTGTCGATATCTTAGCAGAAACAACAAAGCCCAACTCCCAGCTAATCTGGGTCTTTCTACGGTTCATTCCTCTTCTATATGCTGAAGACAGGCCTTAATGAAGTTCAAATTGTTCCATTGGCTACATGTCTTTGAAGCTAAATTTAAGAGAATATTTTCAAACCTAAGCAAACAGACCCTAGTGACCATCTACCTTAATGCTGTGGTCTCACATAACATTTGTCCCTTTCTGCTCACCCTTTTTTGATACAATTTTCAAGACTTACGGCTGTAATATTATGCCCTCTCCAACAACTTCTATATTCAGATATTCTCAGTTCCAGGCGACTCCAATGTCCCTGCTCACTTACAAAGGGGCCATTGCCTTTTCCTCCCTATTGGCTAGACGCTATCTTTTATCCAAATGGAAGGATGTAACACCTCCATTGCACAATCAATGGATCAAAGATGTGATGCAGGACATAAAGTTGGAGAAAATGATGCAAACCATCAGAGATTTTACAAAATGTGTGTGAATGGCCTCCCTGGCTTGGCACTATGAACTCATACCTTGACAGGTGGTCTGTCCCATTAATCCTCAAACACACTGTGATGCAGGTTATTGTTTTGTTTTTGTGATGTGGGATCTTTTATGATTTGTTGTTTTCGGATGCTGTTGTGTTTTTGTTGTTTGTTTCTTTCCAATATTCTTTATCTTTCTGACATTTGTACCATGAAATGATATATAGCTTTTATCAATCACTCGTTTGACAAATGGAAAGCATCTCTATAAATAAAACGCAACAATAAAGAAAAGAAAAAGAGAATCACCCCATGTTCTTAGGAGATGCTTTGTGTAACTGACCTGGTTGCTAAGCAGGTCCATTAGATGGAGTTCATTGGCATAGATTGTCACAGCTGTGTAGTGAAAGATGGGTCAATAATCGGCGTTGCATGCTGGCATGTTTATTGCCTTGTTTACCAATCCATCTTCATCTTGTGAGAACAGACTGTATCATGCATTTGCATGACGAAACAATGGAGCACATTTAGGGTGTCAGCTGCTTCTTCTCCTAAATGATGGCACTGTGATCATGAGCAGTGATGCGATGCATGCTATTAAACAATACCTCTTTGGATAAACTACGTGTCACACACGGTATGGGTTGTGGAATGTGGTGGTGAGCAATGACGGTTTGATTTTCATGTTGGCAGTTTGGTTGCATGTAATCAACCTATATTGCAATGAATGCAGCAGCATAGCACAAGGCATGCTCTTTTTTTATGTAATAAGCAATTTCTATTATTTAAAGGCAGAAAATAGTGACATTTTCACTCTTGATTCATATTCAAGGCATTTGGTCCTGGCTAAATATTGACCAGATGTAAGTTTGTTTGGAGTCAATGGGGAAATCAGACCCACCAGTCAATTTCAGATATATAGTTTTGATAAGAATGTAAAAAAAAAAAAAAAAAAATCAACCTTCTGATCATCATCCCCAGTCGGCTTTATGATGGAGACTTTTCTCCCATGTCACCAAATCTACTATCGTCCTATCATAATTTTAAGACATGCAAACTGCTGACTTTCCTTTATAATGATTTTGATGAGTTCTTTTTCCTCCTTCATTTTGTCACAAAGTGTTATTACATTGTAAGTACAGACTATGCTGCTACCTCATCTTAGCAAATGTGGAAGAAACCAACAGTGCCATAGCTACAGAAGCTTTCTCAGTGAACGTCTCAACCTGTTACACAAGTACTTAAAAAAGAAGGAATGGGGTCGTATTGGGAAATTTAATGATTGACGTAGAATAGGGCCGCAAAAGAAAAATGTTGCTACTTACACTGTTATTTTCTGAATCACTGTCATAGCCCAATTGTCAAAAGCACAGTTGTTACTTACTAATGACACAAACAATGGCTCTGTTCTATTCAAGTGTCCCAGTAAACCCAAAAGGAGTGGCAGTGAACCATCATGCACAATACCTGGACCCTGAAACAGAAGCAGCTAAATAGTTTCAGCCATCATTCATTTTATTATTTACACTTGTGCTTTTCCTAGGAGGTCTGTTGTCAACAGAGCTAATTGAAAGCCTGCAGCCATACTCATTTAATTGTCGTGGAAATGTACACGTAAAATGGCAGCCTAAATCTATTTACTATTATTTGTAATTGTGCAAGGTCTAACATAAAATAAGAGTAAACTTACTGAAAAAGAAAGGACATTTGAGGGTAAAACTAATTATGTATAAGAAATGGTCACCCAGTGGGTAGTAAGGGCCCCTTTCTAACAATCACAGAAGACTTATTAAAAGTCCACTTAACAATTTAAGAATGCTCTAAATGTGCTTGCTTTTTGAGTTTGTGCCGATTTACACTATTGTCACCACAATTTAATGGAAACTGTGGTGAAAAAAAGTGGTGACACATTTATTGTTAAAAAGAATAGTTTCAAGAAATTGTATAGAAACACCCGAAGCAGTACAAAGATTACTGTTTAATGTGTTTAGTGTATACTTTCGAGTATTATGGAAATGGGACAGATCCTTTGTTCCCATCTCTCAAGATGTTTGTCAAAGTGAGTCATCTTAAGATTTGGCTTGCGGAGCTTCTTAGATATCTGCACCTTTTGTGACTGATCAAACAGCTTTTCTACATCCTTCTCTCAGCGGACCGAGTCACTCTTTCACTGCTGCTGTTGTTTTACATTCTGCTCTGAGTTTTTGTCACTGCCATTTCCGGCTCCCCCAAGGTAACAGCTGCCTCTTTAATCTCGGTGTACCCCCACTGGTACGCCGTGTAAAAATACAAACAATAGAAACAAATAGCGTTCAATGCATTCAACTCATCCCGCCCCCACCCAAAATAAAATGCTACGAAAAAGAAAAGATGCTCTGAATACTGTACTCTATATTCAGCCAACATGCATCAGAGCCTTGACCTAGATGAGCGATCACAGGGTCCTTCGAGTGACAGGGCGACCATTCATCTGGAGGCAGAGGATAATGAGGGTTTGAACATGGCTTACAGAAGCGTTTTGGACCATCTGAAGGAGGTCTGGTGGCAGATGCAGAGGCTCCTGGGAGGAGAGAGTTGTAGCGGCCCTCAAGCAGGAGATGACAAATGCCTGGATCATCTCCCGAGTGAGAAAGAAGTGGCTTCTCTGACCTCTGCATGTTTTAAAGTGGAAATCTAGAGCGGGCCACTGATACTTCGGCAGTAACAACGTTGTTAACGGTCTCCGTGCGATCACTTCTTCTCCTGAAGGAACACAAGACTAGTTTCTGGTGGAGCATAATAGAGCGTTGCTTCAATTGAGTCAGATCACTGAAGTTGCGCTTCATTCCTGCTCCACCATCATTGGCTAATTCATCAGCTGTTTTGGCTACCAGCTGACCTCCAAGCATGTCTTTGCATAGAGACTGTAACCTTGCTGGCGACGACAAGACAAATCTCTTAAAATCATATTTTCTATTTTACATGATCTAATTTCATAGGTCAATACGTAGAGACTGTTTGACATGTTTGAGGACAGAGTATATGAGAAATTATGCTTTCTCTTTCAATATTCCGGTACTTGTATAACTGTTTGTACTGTATATATGTGAGGGCAGCTCATACATTCAAAGAGGTTTTCGAGCTAATATATATTCTATTATATATATTCTTTTATGGATCATTGGGAACCATTCAGCGCCAGCACAGCACATAGATTGTTAAACATCTTTGACCCTCTGCTTTATGCTGTTTTGTCTGAGGTTAATTTGAATATGTGAAGTGGTGGTGCACGGATCAAACAGCTTTGGAGGATCACTTTTTCATCTGATGGTATATTATTACGAGCCACAGTCAGATATTTTCAAGAGCAGGAGTCTCGTCCTTGAGCCGTATGCCAAATCATTGCTATTTTGGTTTGTGGTTGGATGAAAGGCACCCGTGTCCTGTTGTCTCGAACCAGTTAGAGAAAGCTTTTACCGAAAGCAAAGTCTGTTGCATTCGGTTTAATTTCCTTTCCTCATATCAAAATCAAGATTTCCGCTGTTGAAACCATTTGGAAGGAGCCAACGAGACCAAAGGCTGCGCAGTATGAAGTCACTGAACTCGTTAAGTACAATAGTCCAGATCAATCGAGAAGAAAAAACGTTGTTTTCTTTGGGTAGCGTCCCACTTTGGAGGAAGATTACCCCACCACTCTCTATGTACTGCAAGGTTTGGGGCCACCGTCCCAGGCGCTGGACCCAGCGGTTACTTACATGTGCTGTAAGTAAAAGAACAAAAAGTGACTTTGAAGTCATGTCGCCTTGCGCTCCCGGCCGATCTTAATAGCCCCCCCTATGGGCACTTTGTGTCTTATTCATCGTGCCGAGATCAAACTAAATCCTAACTTTTTCATGGTGACGCCATAGAAGGAGTGGATAATGCAAAGCCTTAGATGGCTTACAAGTGATGGGTGTGTGGCGAAGAGAGGGAGAGAATGAGGGAGAAAGAAATGTGATTGATTGCACGAGTATTACACGAGTATGTGTGCAATGCCACCCTCTGTGGTTTTGATCCACTGCGAGTTGGAAGTGAATCCTATGTTCCTCCTGGGCTTCACAGGCATGTTTGCCTTTTGTTGTGCCAATGCGAGTGTGAAGGGATGATAAGAGAGAGACAGACAGAGACACGGAGAGCGTCTGACTGACGTACAAAGGCACAGACAGAAAGACAGACAGACAGCGGGAACGTCTGTGACAAATTTTTCGATTGGCAGGATAAAAAACTAAAAACAAAGACATCACCGTGTGACCCTTTCTGTCGCTGCAACATGTGCAATTAAAGTCATTTGTGTGTCTGTCAGTACATATTGTTGCCATGCAGGTCTTTAGTCATCCATTTGCAGTATATTTATGTAACTAACAACCAGAACACACTGGTATCACACACACACACACACACACACACACACACACACACACACACACACACACACACATATTGTACAGTAATATGACTCTCCAGTTAGCATGTCTTTTCTGATGTTGCAATGATGAATCTGGTCGTGCTGCAGTGGCCACTCAAGTCACGACAGCCTGATACAGTAACAGTAGTAATTGCTGTAAATGATCCGGTTTGAGACACCTGCACGGGGACAGTGTGCAATACCGGCATGAAGCCTCCGTTCACTACTGCAGACGGGCTATATGTGAGGTGGGGTGTAGGAGCCTGCGAGAATATATCAATGTCATTGCGGCATTTGTCATAATTAATTCATGCGTGCTCTGGTGTGTTTGAAAATGCAATATAAATTTCAATAAAGGTCACACTGAGAAAGCAATGATGTGCGCACACATGCAGAATGAATAACACAAAATAAAAAAAACCTGTATGATATATATATATAGAGAGAGAGAGAGAGAGCAGCTGTAAAGAGCAAAGCACCGACCAACTGATGCCAAACTTCCTGTTGCTATATTGTCAGAGGTAGGGTTATTAGTCATATTATTTCACTTTTTAAATTGTGTTTCTGCTGACATTATAAAGTAGATGACAGCATAAGAAGTGGAATTGGGTCTCTCTCTCCTCTCCTCTCCTGCAGGGGGTGCCGTAGCTCTGTTCATTTGGATGTCACTGCCTCCCTCAGCGGCTCAGACTGTGTACCATGCACTGCTGTGACTCAAAGAATGCAGTGCATCCTAGTTCCGTACAATTATTTGATGTTTCACAGATTTTTGTTCTCAAATCACATACTCTCTAGTTTTTAGCCCACAAAGCATGCAACATTCAACACCTAAAAATGGCATTAAACGCATGATATTTTGAATTGAAGTCGTATATATAAACACTTGTGCTGTACATATATGTAACATATTGGAAATACAAAGGAAATTCTCACACAATGTACAACAGTACCACAGCGTGGGCGTTCAATAAAGAGACATACATCTATGAGTGTAAATGTTGAAAGGAATCTACAGTGGTAGGAAATTGTTTTGCCTTTGTACGGCATGTGCACGTTTTTTTTTTCATCGCATGGGTCCATATCTCACTGCACTATATGCATAGTATACTATATACTATATACTATATGCATAGCAGCTCTGCTATCATGTCTCTTTCCAGAGAGTAAAATGTTTGAGACATTACAATTACGCTGTTTTAAATGTGCAACGTGTAAGATTAGGCCCTAATTGTTTTTCAAAACATTCAAAAAGAGGATCTAATATTATCAAAAGAGTGTGATGAAGTAACAGTTTTCTCATTACTGCCAACCAGCTAGCCCCGACCTGTCCTGGCATGAAATACCACTTCTTCCTCAAACGGCGGAAGGGAGTCACTTCAGCTCCAGGCCGCCCTCTGTCCAGAGAACGAAGACGTGGAGCTGCACCAAGGGCTTTTACACGATACATCCACGGTGCATGCGTGTTTTGATAGTTTGCTTATAGGATTAAATCCAAAGTGGCAGAAATGAGAAAACAACTTTCACCATCGCCTCGTCCCCCCTGCAGCCAGCAGGCTTTCTGGGAGTAGAGCGTGCTGCGGTTCGAGGAGACCTAACCCCATTTAGCAGTTAGCTTGAATTCAGACTGTGCAAACACCAGCACTGGGGGTCTGATCCAAGGGGACTGTCCCCGACTCCCCGCTTGATCAGCAAACTTTCTGTTGCTACCGTACCACGGGTTAGTCCCGTTCCTTCAAGGAGCTGATGAAGCACATGATGGGTGCAGGCAGCCCTCCTCCCAGCGGGGATATCGAGATGGTTCGTGTCGTTTTCTCATTTCTACCACTTTGGACGTAACCCGTGCAGCCCCCGGTTGGTGGTCCAGCAAACACACAGATGTCTTTCGTAGACTTAAGGCCGGCGCCGCATGCGATGATTAGAAGACAGCAGCGCTTCTTTTGACCGTCTCTCAGAGTTTCAGAAGTTCGGTTGAATTTTGCATTTTCTTACCTTGCTGTTAGTTAGTTGTTGGCTTTTTAAATAAATGTGAATTAGGATTGTATGGACCCAGTAGTAGAGGTGAAATACTGGCTCGTACTTCTTTGGAGCAGGTGGCCAGGTACTACACATCTCACCTTTAACTCAAACCAACCAATAGGGGATTTGAATTAAATGATAACCAGTCACAAATGAGACATGAGCTTTATATTATTTTTGCAGCATTACTATTTATAATTTACAAATGAAGGATAGATGAATATATATTCAGTATATATAGATGAGTATATATTCATATATCATGAGATTCATCATGGCTTCTGTGCTGTTCACAAAAGGCAGAGACATTGTCATTTATGTATTCCTCCCTGTGCATGGCTAGCCAAAGAGGTTTGATTGTGTATTCAAAGGTTAACTAAGATATTGTGAATGTAACAAAAGAGAATGATTGGGTGTGTTTTTATAGTCCCATCAATACAACATAATGTGACACGACCCAAGATCATCATAGAGGACGGCTCAAATCTCACCTCAGAGTCAGAAAGTGCTCAATCACAAAATGAACAAGCTGTGAGCTGGTAGACTTCTGCACTGGTGTTTGAACAAGGACTGCATGATATGTGGCACCAGAAGATGATGTTTAATCCAAAAGGAGTTGGAGAACATACAGAACAGAGAACTTCCTCGGAGACCTTTAGTTATTGAAGGGGTCATGACTCTTTCATGGAGGTGAATAACATGAAATACATCTCTAAGAGGGGCATGTTGTGTAATGTGTTATTCAATAAAAAGTATCCGGTTCTTGAGGTTTTTCCATTTAAAAAGGCCAGTTTGATATAAATACAAAGAAAAAAACAAAACGGATGTTTTCCAATTTTCATAGGCAGAAACCAACATGGCGTGAAGTGTCAAGCCAGAGCTTCACATCTTCCACACACACACACACACACACACACACACACACACACACACACACACACACACACACACCTTTTAACTAATGCATATCCATTTGTCTGTGTAAAAGCAAGATGAGCAGTGCAACTGGAACTCAGAGTGGTTTGTTGCTCTCGGTGTATCTGCCCTGCAGGACAGCCATATTTCCGTATATGTGCCCCCAGTGAATTACTCTTTCATTCTATTTCTATGCCTTTTTTTTTCTTCAATATGTCCCTTTTATTTATCCTCGGGGGGTTCAAAAACAAACAAAGTGTTCTGTTGCCTGCCGTGTTGCTGTGTCTCTGTGTCAGGACCACACAAAGGGCAACATGCAATATTGCATCACAATCCCTCGCGTGAGTCGTATGGCACCGTTCTGGTTTAGTAACTTTAAGTGCCTTCCCTGGCAGGGTTTTGTGCCAGTGCAGGCAACACTGCAGGGATCACATAGTGAAGCAGGTATTGCAGCAATGAAATACATACAAGAT
Organism: Taurulus bubalis; assembly: GCF_910589615.1. Taxonomy (NCBI): domain Eukaryota; kingdom Metazoa; phylum Chordata; class Actinopteri; order Perciformes; family Cottidae; genus Taurulus; species Taurulus bubalis. The sequence goes on along the minus strand of NC_136603.1, from coordinate 19,285,256 downwards.
AAGGGGGTAATTGTTGGGGCCATATTCTAAGATCTAAAGAAAAGCCTTTGACACCAGAATCAAATAGGAAAGTCAATTTCAGTTAATTTTGCTTCTGAGGGGCTGACACCATTAAACCAGTAACGAACCAGTTCGTTTTTATACCATTTATAGCTGTAAATGTCTTCCCTTTTATTTTCTGTTGGCTTTGCTGAAATTTAATGACTCATTTTCAAGGGTGCTCTCTCTGGACACTGATCAATATCAGCTGATATTAGTGCTGAATAGTTTGAACGCTGCTCTCGAGAAAGACTATTTCATTTGCACTGGCCGTACGTGGCCCAGACCAATTCAGTTGTTTTGACTTGGCTCATGGAAGGTATCTTAATATTGGATACATATGACATAGAAGAATAGCAGCAGCTTGAATAAGAAATAACGCTACATTTAAAATAAATAAATAACAACTAAAACTCACTCTCATCGCGCCGTCCAGTCCATTTTCAGCGTAGTGGTCATGTGACCGTGTTGTAGTTTGGTGACAGCCTAAGACTAGCTTTTTATGTCTGGCGATTACATTCATGCAAATAAAGGTGGTGTTCATTTGTGAGGATGCTGACTATTCCTGCAGCATTTCATATTGAATATTGTTGTAATTACAACATATGAAGCACCAGTTATTTGCAATCAAGAAACATCCCTCATCTTGTAATTTTTTTCCAGACAAAATGTAGATTTGAATGATTTGATAAATCTCTAAATTACAATCAATTGAAATTACGTTGCATTTTCAAAACATTGCACATATTGATTCCAACGATAGCCTGCATGGCAACTATAGCTTATGACCAAAATACGATTAAGTTAAAAACACTTCTAAAACACTTGAAAGAAACTTCAACAGATGGTTGATGAATTGATTACACACTCTGGTCCGGTGAGAACGTCATCCATCCGCTATCCCCACCTCCACAACCGTCTACCTTGTTACATAAGGGACGCTCCTCTTTCTGTAGCGGTACTAATCATTCACATGAGATGTAAAATGATATGCAGCAAAATAGTCCAACATGAACAGAATTCCTGTGGAGACCAGGCGGTATTCTTTAAGCCACGGCCTCCAGAAAATATTGTCTTTTTAAAATGAGAAACACTAAACTCAAATCACACATGCACTCTGTGTCTCTTGTTCTTAAACGAATGATCTTTCAACAGCTGCAGTCTCATCTTTTCATACATCCTTGCTCCTTTCCTGGGCATATGAAGGTCAGGTGAAGGTAATGCGAGGGATTATGGGAGCTCAGCGACTGGTCCCTCTGCCTGCCATGAAAGGGTGAACTTAATGGATCGGAGAGGAGTGGGAGGTCTCCAATCTCTCTGCCGCGGGCCATGAAAACGGGTGCCTTTTATTGCAGATTGACCCTCACAAGCTGTAGCTGGAGGCCTCTCACCTGATGTCCTGGATGGGGGTCTGGGGAGGATCTTTGCCTGGATTTACAGTTAATGTGCCGGTGTTAATGAGGCCGCTATGGTCCACTGGCCCCCCATGCCATGCCATGTTTGGGTGTCCAACCCCTCGTTGATCGCTACAGGTCTGCTGTGGGTCGTAAGTGACAATAAAATTGCGCCCTCTCCACCCTCATATGACTTTGGGTCTTATGGGCTATGGCAGGTGGAGGGGTGTTGCTCAACTAGTGAGAGAGCAACTTTCTATTCAGTTGTCCAACATCGCCTAGTCATTCAACAAAATAATAGTTAACAGACAACGTGTTTCTATGTTAGAATAAACACCTCCGGCTTTGGATTTAATTTAGAAGAAGCTCCTTTCTTTGACTTAAGGCATTTTGTTTGAGCCCGGGGCACAAACATTGTGATTTTTTTAGCAGCAGCAGTATTTGCAGCACATGTAGCATGCTTCAGTGGCAGCATCATTCTCACTATAAGCTGCATCAGATGTAGCAACAGCTGTAGCTGTACTAGTCAAGGAAGCAATAATATTAGTATTGTGGCAGTAACAGTATATGCGGTCGTGGGTTGGTGAATTTCATGTATGGGAATTTTCCTTTGTTTGCAGTCACATCCAAGATGAGACCTGGAAGAAGTGTTCTTGAGGCCAGTCTCAAGACTAAGACCAATCTTTCTACAACACTGCTTGTAACAACAGCTGTAGCAGTTATAGCAGCAGCAGTAGTAGGGGTCATTGTACAAGTTGTCATCTAATTGACACTTTGTATGTACTCTCACGTCACACGTCCATTCTCTCATGCAGTTAAACATATATTTACCTCAAAATACATTGTACCACATCGAAAATGTCCTCATGTCCTCTCGTAGAAAAAAATTCTACAGAGATTTACTGAAAATGTTAAATATAGATAAATGTTCAGGATGAGACCTGTCTATGAACAGATAATAGTAGGCTTTCAGTAGTGGAAGTCATAGCAGTAATAGAAGTAGCTGTAATTTAAGTTATAACAGTGGCGGTGGCAGTAGAAGTAGTATCAGTAACTGTAGTCATAGCATTAATAGTAGTCGCTGTAGCTGAAGTTGAAACAGCAGCAGCATCAGTAGTAGTATCAGAAGTTGTCGTTATAGCAGTAATAGTAGCTGTAGTAGAAATTGTAACAGTACCGGTAGCGGTATTAGTAGAAGTAGTATCAGAAGTTGTTGTTATAGCAGTAATAGTAGTAGCCGTAGCTGAAGTTGTAACAGCAGCAGCATCAGTAGTAGTATTAGAAGTTGTTGTTATAGCAGTAATAGTAGTAGCCGTAGCTGAAGTTGTAACAGCAGCAGCATCAGTAGTAGTATCAGAAGTTGTTGTTATAGCAGTAATAGTAGTAGCCGTAGCTGAAGTTGTAACAGCAGCAGCATCAGTAGTAGTATTAGAAGTTGTTGTTATAGCAGTAATAGTAGTAGCCGTAGCTGAAGTTGTAACAGCAGCAGCATCAGTAGTAGTATCAGAAGTTGTCGTTATAGCAGTAATAGTAGCTGTAGTAGAAATTGTAACAGTACCGGTAGCGGTATTAGTAGAAGTAGTATCAGAAGTTGTTGTTATAGCAGTAATAGTAGTAGCCGTAGCTGAAGTTGTTACAGCAGTAGTATCAGTAGTAGTATCAGAAGTTATTGTTATAGCAGTAATAGTAGTAGCCATAGCTGAAGTTGTAACAGCAGCAGCATCAGTAGTAGTATCAGAAGTTATTGTTATAGCAGTAATAGTAGTAGCCGTAGCTGAAGTTGTTACAGCAGTAGTATTAGCAGTAGTGGTAGTATGAGTCGTCGTAGCGATGCAGCATAGTGTGGGCTCCCATTGTGCCCCCCTCACCTCCCCTGTAGCTCTTTGACTACTGCTGGGCTCAATGTCATCCAAACTATGGGGACTGACAGAGGTGTGAAGGGCTTGGCAGACCCCTGACTGACTTTAATGGAGATGAATGCATTTTGTGTGTGGAGGGGCTGTGAATGAAACTCTGCATGGCTCACAGACAGATGGACAACATGCTGTGGAAGTTACTATGTGTGCCCAATGACGTTAGTAGCTTTTTTAAATGTAATGTTCTATGTTTGATAAATGCGTCTCATGTAACACTTATGGTTCAGATCAGAAGTTTTCCTTTTTTTGACCCCATTAAATGAAGAAATGAATGTTAAAGATATTCTGGATTCTTGATCAGACATGAGGTTTGAGTGCAGTAAATTCAAGCTATGGCAGCCATATAGTTATGACAATTTCAGACACTTTGACAGGCTTCATAGACTCTTTCAAGTTTCTCAACACTTTCTGTGTCGTCACAGATGTCTTCAACATAGCCCTGAAGCCAGGCTGGCTTCAAAGCTGCCACCATCAAACAAGGTCCAACGTTGTGTTTGCACATACACTTACAAAGAGGGAGGAAGTCTCCAGCCTCACATGAAGCTGAAGCTCTTTGGGTATGTTGCATTGAGTTTGGAATATACACGCTGTGCTCCAACTAGACAGTTGCAGACAAAGTCCAGAATAACGCTCTAAGTGTCAGGGCCCCCTGGCCTTCACCTACAAAATGTCCCTCAAAGAGCTACATACCAGGAAATTACTCAAAATGATCACAAAGAAACATAAAACAGCTGCAAAGAGACACAAAACAACCACAAAGAGACACAAACTGAAAGCAAAGACACAGAATGACCACATAGACACACAATGCATTTACAAAGAGACACAAAATTACCACAAAGAGAAGCAAAACCACAGAGAGAGATGTGTAGCGACTACAAAGAGACACAAAACAAAACAAATGAGGCTAAACAACTATAAAGTCTGTGTGTCATGCTCCTACGCAGATGGTGTCGCCTTTTGCATGTGTGTGCCCAGGGCCCCATTGTCTCATAATCCGCCCATGACACCACATTATTTGGCCTTCATAATATTCTATAACACCTGGACAATAGGAGTATGTCTGCCAGAATTGTGTCCATTGACGTCAGTTAAGCCTTCAACACAATCATCCCACAGACGCTGAAGCTCTCCGTGCTCCGTCTCAAAACCTCCCGCTGCAGCTGGATTCCAGGGATCAGACCAGCTGTACCTGGATTGGAAACAGGGACAGCTGAGGGGTTCACAGGAGTGTCCCTCCTGCATCCAGGACGTCCATCGAGAGGACATGTTTTCAAAGAGCCTCCAGCATTACAGAGGACTCTTCAGAACTGCAATCCCAGTGAGCGTGACCTGCCATCTGGCAGGAGGTACCACAGCTTTTAGCCCGATGATGTCACACACACACACACGGAACTATATTTGTTGTCATTTACTTATGAAGCTTACTGCACCACACTGTCCACGTGAGGGATCAGGGGCTGCTTTCCCTAAACACTACATAATATATCATGCGTCAGTGTTCTATGGCATGAGACACAAATACACCACAGGCTTCTGTATATTGACGACCTTTCTGCTGTACAGCGGTGACCTTTGCTGAAGTGTTTGCTACGAGCTTGTTTTGTTGGTCAAACTGTGAATGCCTGTCCACAAGCAGGGAACCTACAGAGGCCGGTACCAGATTACTGCCTGGATCCTGTCTCCAAATGAAAAAGAAACATTACACCATTTTCGGACTGAAGACGACTACTAAACCGTTCGCCTCCAATGTTTTAAAAGAACAGTGTGTAGGATTTTGTCAGGCCTGGACTAAAAGGAGGACCCAGATGCAGGGGATATCCGGACAGGCGCACTTCATTGTTTCCTTAGATCCTCTTCGACGAGTGAAAAAACATTAGGCTGTGAAAACAACTTTCTCACAAAAACTTCAAACATAAAACGCTCCCGAAGGAGGGAAGAAAAACAGAGAAAAAAAAAAAAAACATACACACAAAAACTTTCGGGAAAAATCTAACTACGACTGTGGATGCGGGCTCTGGTGCATGGACAAGGGAAAACACTTTGGCACCGGACAGAGGGAAGACGCAGACTATAAGCACATGAGGGTAATGGGGAACAGGTGGGACCACTCAGGAATCAGGGGAGACAATCAGACCAGTGACACATGAGGAAGGGCAAGTGACCTGAAACGAGAGGAGAGTCAGGCTTCAAAATAAAACAGGAAGTTACGAGACAAAAACCCAAGACAAGACAACCCTCACGGTGGTGTGACAGATTTAGGGTGATTTATTGACATAAATGATATAATATTAATAACGTAACATACATTTTGTTTTCTTTTACATAAATGAAGACATTTCTAACATAAACTGGTACACAACAATTCACCAGTATGCAGGAAAGTTTTTCCCAGGGAGATGACCTCGAGACCTCCGCTTATTATTATCCATTACTTGAAAAAACTCAGGATTTCTCAACTCGGGCTACAGCCTTATTATTCTGAATAATGCTTCCCTGCAGGAGTATGGTGAACACTGTGTAAATATTATACTATATAATATACTTGCAGCACACATCGACGGTGTTTGGCTGCATGAGGACATTTACAAGTTATGGTTTACAGACTTTGCCTCCCAACCGAGGCAAATCCTTTGGGGAAACAATGGAGCATGTGGAAGTATTACCATAGCTACTGGAATCGAGTGACACTGGGCTCAATCATGAAATGATTGGAAACACAATTTGATTTTCCTTGTTTTGAATTGCATCGCATTCAACTACTCAGAGTCCTGCTCAGAGTACCAGGGGGCTGAAAACCAGACTCGCCTTAGTAATCCTCAACACAACGAGACGCATTAATAGAACCTTAATGTCAGGATTAAGAGCAGGCATCCATTAGTGGAGACAAAGACCCCGATGTTGAGGAAAAAACGTGATGCGCTCTATCTTGTGTCACAGCACGGTAAACACAGCGGGACCCGCGAGATGATGAGGTCACATCATTATCTTGCTTTGAGAAAGTGATTGTACTGTGATGCGGGTGGGGGAGGTTAGAGGTAAGGGTGGTGCCAAGTGGCCCAGCACCATTATTTAGCACTACATTACCTCCCATCCCATCCCCATTAACAGCTACAGATGGTGCACCTTGGGCCACTTAAAGGTGCTCACAGCTGGCAAACCTGAGCCACGTCTGGACTTCGGCCATTCACAAAGCAGACCAGATGGAAGGCGGGTCCATTAGTGCGTGTGAGTGTACGAGCGTGATCATACATGTGCACACAGCCATATAGGTGTATACATGTGTTACACTGCAATCTGTTCAACTAAATTGTAAGTCAAACACCGGAGGGTTTTGAGCTGATTTACTGGGAGAATAAACTTGCAGGTTCAGATATACAAATCACAATTATTCACATGATAGTCTGGTTCAATACCACTTTGCATCATACAGTTATTTTTGTATTGTTTTGCCCAAGTGGTAGTGCTCTTAGTGTGATACCTACACTAAAAAAAAACTCATGAAAGCAATGTGAAATGTACTTCCCTGAAACTGTGTTTAATGGGCCTTTTCATTTTGCCTTGGCAGATGTAAAGGTCTTCTGGATGTGGATTTTGATCGAGGAAACTCAGGTTTTCTACTGGCTCACTTGTTTTCAGCCACACAAAGTACCTGGTGCCTGCTGAGAGACCTTTCATTTAATGTCTACCCTTTCTTTCTCTCTCTCTCTTCCTCATGTCTGCTGATTGTCCACCTATTGACAAGTACGGGCACACATGATGAATGTGAGGCACCGCAGGAATCCTTCCTCTTACAACACAAATCATTTCACGAGACATTGCGAGCGCCGACATCGTCTCAGTCCGGTTTTGGCCTGTCCCATGTCTGCCGGAGGTGCAGCTGGCCCTCCCTACACAGTCTGCCAAGCCACTGTCTCCAGGCAACAGGCTCAGAGGCCACCTGTCATTTTGGTTCAATGGACACACCTGCACACCCACCTGTCCACAATCTTGTCACACAGCGAGACGTGTGTGTGTGTGTGTGTGTGTGTGTGTGTGTGTGTGTGTGTGTGTGTGTGTGCGTGTGTGTGTGGTGGTGGGGACTCATCCATGCTGGTTGATGACCTGATTCAGACTGAATGGATAGGTCTGAGCGGACCGATTTAGAGCAACGTGAGACCTGAGGGAGGCTTCTGTTTCGTTATGAACCATAATAATGACTGCTGCCGCTCATCACTGAGTCGATACATGAACTTGCATTCGCAGAGATGATTGTGAGACGTGTCTTTCTCATATAATTATTCATCGCAGATACCCCCCTCCACCCTCGGTACTTTTTCAGCTTCCCCACCTGCCGTTCTTCCGTAGACACTCAGAGAGAGAGACTGCTCTGATTGCACTGTAACAATGACTTCGGACTCAGGCAGGAGCTTTGAGCGCGTCATGACCATTAGTTCCAATTGGCTTCATCCATTGAATGACACACAATTGACAGCTCGTGTTCACGGTAAGAGACTGGAAACACTTAATTTCTCTTAATACTGACAATGAATGCGCATGGGTCGAGGAATCTTCTCATGAGTGAATGCACCAGTGACCTCTGTGTACTGGAGTCATTTAGCTTTGTGCTTTGGACAGATTCTGCATGGAGACACAGACGGACATGTGATGACGGGCCTAAAGGGACAAGGGCTGGAGAAAAAAAAGATGGTCATAAGCTATCTAATGTTATTTATTCATGTATGCATAGCAAAGCTTGATGTCTCAACCCTGCATTGTTTTGTTACTTTGGTTTGAGGAAGTTACATCAGCCATTGTATGCTAGGCATGCCATTATATAGTTATGCAAGTCATATTGTAGTTTGGAATTGTTGCCTTGAACTTAAGCACTTTCCCACTTTCAGCTCACTATACTAACATGGCAGTTAAAGGCTGCCTTCGGGGAATAGAACGGGGCTTTGCATCAGATTGGAGAAGGTTGTTCCAGCTCACTAACCCTCTACTTTAAAGGCTCTCCCTGCTTTGACACGCATATCCGTTCTCCCACAAATTGCATTCATATATACAGCTAATTTAAAAAAGGGACTTCACTAGGGCAGGAAGTCGTTTTCTTACAACGGAGAGAAACGTAAGGGCGCAGAGGTCAGGGACACTGCTGAGTCTTGCAGTGCTTTAAGCATTTCATTATTTATGTATACTCAAATTGCCTTAGTCACAACATTTCCATAATAAAAGTAATGTGCTTTCAGTTGTTCGGTTATTACCGTACTGTGAATACCTTCATCATGTCACAAGCTGAATTTGGAATCAAGTGAAAATAAAGTGACCGTTAATAATAAAGTCTTCAATAAGTGTCACAGGGAGCGTTTTGCAGATATGTTTACGGCTAATATGACAGCAGGTCAACACGGTGTCTTTTTGTTCTGTGTGTGCATTTCTTATCTTAATTTGTTTTAGAATATAAAAATTGGCCAGCTAGTTAACACTGGCACATTTACAGATTGATGTTGATTAACCTGCATTGTCCTAATAAATAAATACAATTATATAATAATTACCCATATATCCTCATTGATATGTTGATAAAACCAGACTAAGAGTGTACTGCAAAGCTGGCAGCTCTGTGAAGATGTACTCAGGCCCCGCAGAGCTAAATTCAGTCAGCAACATGCTCTCAGTGATGTTGAGCACATAGGAAGATTATCAGGTTCAACGTATTAGTTTTGCGTGCTCATATTTGGTAATTATTGTCAACCACAAAGTGGAGCTAAGGTTGATGGGAATGTCATTAGCTGTGCAAGTATTTTTGATCTGGTGATGGAGATGAAAGATCAGGGGATCACCAAAGTATTTGCAATTCATGTTGTTTGAGCATGAATGTCTGTATCAAAGTCAAGACAATACATTTAACAGAATACATTTAACATAAACCCCAAAAACATAAACTTCATGCTAGCTCTGACTTCTCAGTACAACACTTTATTATTCTCTCCATACAATAACTACTTAATCCACACACAGCCAAATCATAACATCTACCACTGTCCAGTACATCTTTAACATTGCATGACTTGTAGACAGGTTTGACAGAATAGAGAAATTATTATCATCGGGAAGTCTGATTATTAGAATATGAAGATGTGACTTAATTCAAATCAGGGGCTTCCTCAGCTACACCACTCTGCAGCATCCACACACACACACACACACACACACACACACACACACACACACACACACACACACACACAGGCCTGAACGTGTTGCACCCGACCCATGTGACCACAACCATGATTAGATTCTTTGCAACACATTCTTCAGTTTAAAAGTTGAGCATCCACACGAGCACAAAATAAAGAAACAAATAGCGAGGCCACTTGAAACATGACATAATGAGGATTTTAAAGTTTATTTAGTTTTTCTTTTTAAGTTTTCTTTTTTTGGAGGAGGTACAATATGTGACAGACCTGGGTCTTAACTATCTGAGAATACTTATCGTCCTTTGTACAAGCCTCTTTAAGTCCACAATGGGTGCCATTTGTCACAATAACACTGAGCACAAAGATGTTTGGCAAATTAGTTTGGAGACAGAACAGTGTATTTCTGTCTGTCCTTCGGATGCCAACCTATTCACTTGAACTACACTAATACTGTAAAAGTCTGGGCCTTGATGCAAAATGGGTTATTGGATTATATTTCCTGACATTGTACGTTTTAATCCCCCGTTAATTCACCTTGCACCATAAATAAATGTGAATTATAAATGTTCTCTTATTTTCTCCTTTAGCTCACATGCCACTGTGTGATCCACCTAAAAGGTTGGGAACCAGTGGATGTTTTATTATTACGTAGTAGAAATGCATGAGAACTTGTCATTGTACAGTATGTTGCCACACTGCCAGCATATATGGTAGGACTGTAATTAGTGATGTATAAAGCGGTTGCCCTTTGGGAATTGGCTGTTTTGAGTTTATTCAGCCCAATTAGCGGGGTTTGCTATTTCGCCTAAGGAATGTATTGAGGAGATGTCTGCTGTGCCATAATTGTATCTACAAGCTGTGACTGAGGATGTATTGATGTAGCTCTGTACAATTTGCTCAACACACAATATTCATTTCAATTACACCAATTTCCTTGGTTAAACAGTTTTTCTCATTCTGAGGACTCCTGGAAGAACATCCTATTTGGCTTTGTAGAGATACAGACAGTGAGGGAGAGAGTGTTTTAGAAGATAAAGACAGTATATTTACTGGTCACATGTCTGAGCCGGGCTCCCTGGTCTGAATTCAATACAGTCAAATGGTATTGAAATGCTAATCTGCTTGCAGTGCAAGATGTCGGCCTGTTTCGACTTGTTTCCGACAGTAAAAATCTGTACAAAATCAACCGACAAGGAAAACACCTAATTACCTTACTTTGTCGAAGCTGCACTTGTTCCAAATTCAGCACAATGTGAGTGGGCAGCAGAATGCGTATTGATTTTGTGGATTACAAAGAGGTATGTGTAACTGGTATGGGAATTTGCTTCGCAGTTACCACCCTTGCATATCCATACTCCCATCATAATTTAGCCCTGATTATTTCTTCATGCTTCTGTACTTTAAATATTTACCAGGCACCCCGTCAAGAGCCGCAATCCTCCACCATTCATTTGCATTTTGATAAGAAGGCCAATAGGGCAGAGAGGTTTGGAATAAATACAGTGTGTGTCATCAGCATGTGCTCACTCAGAGCTGAAATTAGCATGGACCTTTTGCCCACCACTCTCCCAATAGAAGTGCCTCTTTTAAATTGGCCATGAGGGGTCATGATACCCGAAATAGACTCGTGTTTAGAAAATACAATTGGATAAAATCCTTCCAGGATTGAGTCTGGCAGCAAGACTGAGGCAATTTTCTTTTCTGCAAGGTGGTTATGGCAAAGATTATAGACTGTAATGTGATTTCAGACAAAAACAGTGCATTGAAAGAGACGGTTTAACACTGTATCCTGTTCCCTCTCTAAGCAATCAACTCATCATGAGCCTAAAGAAGCATTCAGGAGCGATTCCAATTAAAAATGACACTTGGGAACTAGTTCATGTTTTCACAATCAAGAAACAAATACTGGCTATGTTTTCACTGTCTTCAGTGTTTCAACCGTCCAAATACAGACTGGTGCATTTAAGTCTTTAATCTTTGCCTTAGGGGGCATTTCATTGTCAGAAATGGAGTGTAATATATACAGTATATCACTGTTTTAATTAGTGTATAATCACCTGGAACTAATAATTGTACAGTGCATTACTATGCATAACAACAGCAGGACTTTGTGAAAACCCCAAAAGTCTCATAATCGTGGCTGTTTCATAACAGTTCCAAATGTTAAGAACAAACCCGTCCAAAATCTCATGGGTTTGAACAATGGTTAGCTCTGTACTGACAACATTGAATGGAGAAATGGTTTTGTGGATATGGTGGCATAATGCTGCTCTGTCTATTGCCACCCTTCAAACTTTACGTTATTTCCACCAATGAAATGAAGCTTGTTTGGAACCAACTTATATTTGGAATTTAACGAGAGCTGTATTCAGGTGAATGTGATTTAATCACGTTCACTTAAAGAAACCAACCTTTTGTTAAATATGTGGCAGTGACAAACCTCACCAGTATTCATTCATTCAAGATTGAGTAGTACTCAAAACTGCTGAATTATAACAGTAACACTCACAATTAAGAGAAACCAAAGAATCATATGAATTGGCTACTGATGATACTGCCGATTGCTTTCAGGTTGAGTTTCAATGTACCATCTATAATATTAGCACAGTGTCTATTTAACAATGTCCACGATATAATCTGACATAATACATCTTTGTGAGTGGGTTTGGACGGAGTACATATTGAAAGGAGGATGAAGATATAATGAAAGGGAAAATAGGAAGTTACTGTTAGTGACTCATTCATACTGATTAGGGGTGCGGTCTTCTGCATGATTTTCAGCACAGTGAGGCAGCCATCACGCTAACTAAGCTGCATGGATTACTTTAAGGCACTGACATAAACATTCTGCTGCTCTTCCCAGGGTGCCTGTGGTCCCTTTTGATCTTGATGCAAAGAGCCAGGGACACTTTGATGATGCCAGTGGGAAGGAACCCTGACATAGGTTTGAATAAACAAACACAATTGCCCAGAGCTACATGTGGTGCGCCGGGTGACAAGCATATACCCGACATGTGGATATTTTACACTTGAGTTGAATATATATAAGTAATGTTGAGGGCCCAGCCAACCTAGTTAGGACTTAACTGAGCAGAGCCATGGTTGAACCTTGCAAGGGTCAAAAGACAAGTGGTAGGCACCCTGCACAGCACATTCCCCCAGGTCATCCAGGAGCACGGGGAACATGTAGGTGTACCAACCCCTGTGGGGAGTCTGGTGCAACACAACTGACGCACACCCCACCGTTTTCATAAGGCCTGTTTCATTCCAGCAAGCACAGAAGGAGCCAAGAGATAGAACCATATAAACGGACAAGGTGTAGAGTGTGGGAGGGTCTCCTCCTGCATGTTTATAGGCTTGGGAGATGCACACACAAAGCCACGTTATTTACAGAAGAGGGCATTGCCAAACACACCACCCCAGAAGCACACAAACATCTATTGAAGGAGTCTGAACTTTTCCAAAAACTAGTATTTGAATTTGTAAAGTGTATATACAACTGCCAGTATTAAATTCTGAGCAGGGCCACACTGTTATAACAATACATTTTGGACTGTAAAGTGCCGCAACTGCAATGTTGCGCATTCTTTCAAACTACATATTAGTCATCTGAGACCATGTGTCCATAAAACATACTAATACATAGTTATAGTTGTATAGTCAGATTTATTTGGGTTATTATATATATATATATATATAACCCAAATAAATCTGACTCAAATATGTAAGCTTTGATTTATCAATAAGTAAATACAGATTCTATTTTTGTGGCTATAAAAAGAAGGCATATGTGCATCAGGGTATTCTGTGTTTGTGTGCGTGTGCGTGTGTGTGTGTGTGTGTGTGCACTCAAGTGTGCATGCCTGGGGAGAGTAAGCTTCAAAAGGCTTGACATTGTCACTAAATAACTCATGAACACACTAAATGGGTCGAGGATAGGGAAGTCACAATGGCAGTGTCCTTTATGAAAAATCCAGTGACTACAAGTGTGTGATTTCGACGCTGGAGGGAAAGACCTTGAAGGTTGGAGTATGAACCTTTCATGCTACACTTCCCTGGCGAGGAGGAACTTTTAGACAGGGAAATCTATCCTCACTTGTTTGAGATGAGTAGTTTAGCTCAGCTGCAGTACAATGTGAATTAAGTGGCCGCCGGGTACCCACGTATGCCTTTATACATTTTGCTGACCACAGTTAAATTGACTATTCTAGTCTCATCTACAAGACATGTTTAGGTTTGGGACACCGTTACAGGAATACCTTGACATAGTTCTCCAGTAAAGCCAACCTTTGTGAAGCTGATCAGAGAGATGATGATTTAACTGGTCATTTTCAAGGCAAGTTGTCTGTCGCGGTGTTAGACTGACAAGCTTTATTATACACTATAACACAGACACTTTACAGGTTTGTCCTCTACACTTTTCAGACTTTGTGCACGGCTAAAATGTGCTATTTCTGTGCTTGCAATGTACGGTTTGATCAACTGGTCTGGATATGGTCTGTCACAGTGTGGGTTTATTCAAACAAAATGGCCTTGTCCACAAAACATTGTCTGGATAAAAAGGGAAAGGACGTGAACAATTCTTGGATGGCTGGAATCATGAGGACAATCTGGTCTGTTTTACAACATAGCAGTCTCAGTCAAGACTGTACGAGCCACAACCTGTCAGAGACTACTCTGATAATTAACAAGCTGACTACATTTAATAATGGATCTTTTTTTGGGGGGCGGCTGTAGCTCAGGGGGATGAGTGGTCGTCCTGCAACCACGAGGCAGCCGGCTCCATCCCCAGTCCCCCCATAGCTCACATGTCGAAGTGTCCCTGAGCAAGACACTGAACCCCTAACTGCGCCCCTCAGGGCTGCCCACCGCTCCCTATCCAGGGATGGGTCAAATGCAGAGAAGAATTTCCCCAAGGGGATTAATAAAGGATACTTTCTTCTTCTTCATCTTTTGACAGCAGTCATGTGGGAAATTGGATAAATGAACTGCTCAAACTGCAGGACAGCTGACAACATTTTTCTGTCATGCCTACTCCATTGTTGATGATTGTTCGGGCAATTAATCAGGTTTAATGTGTGCAGTGTCTGCCTGGCATTAGATTTGTTACATTTATTTGTATCCCTGCTTGAGGCGAGACTAAAGGGATGGCAATGTAATTTGGTTGGTCAGTCCACCACTTTGGTCCGAACTTGACTATGTGGATCCCCCGACTGTTCTTTAGCACAACCATGAAGTTTACATTTGTGATTTTGTGTGGAATGTCTCCAAAACTTTTTGATGATTTGAAATGTTGTACCGGTATCTGCATGTTTCTCACAGAATGAACTGAAACAACTTTAGCGATCCCTATCTGTTGTAGTAAACACAATACCTCCCTGAAGAGGGGACGCACATCCAGGCAAAGACACGCAGATGAAAGCCAAAATAGTAACCAACAGAGCATAATGGAGGTCTGAAAACTGTGAGGCTCCAAATAAATAGTTAATTTCTCTTTTTTAGAGAACATTTTGAGCTTTAAAATCTTCCTCAGGTGTGTTCAGACCAAATCAAAGCAATATTTTCATGTTGCGCATCACATACAAAGTCAATGCAAACATGCTAATTGATGCTGGGCAAATCAAAATATACTCAAATATGTGTTTTATAAGTTAAAATGCTTCAACTGGAGCAAAAGATTTTGCCCGACACTGTGTTACAGAAGCATTGCAATTCTCCTGACTTCACCAGTGGACCTACTTGAGCACGTGTCCTGAACTCACTTTTTGTATGCCGGTTTTTGCAGACTCTTTAAACTCGGGGACCCAGATGGATAAATGTAAACTGTGATCATAACATAATAGGTATGATGACAGCTAATAGTAAAAAGGAGAAAAAAAGGACGGCTAATATGCTTGACACAGACAATTGCTCTCCATTTAAGCCACATGGGTGCAAAATATATGAACTTTATGTACTACCTCTTTCTTTTCAATGTCATATATGGTGAATATGAGTGCACACTGTAAATGTAAAATGCCAGGATGTGGTGGGGAGCTACTTCCACTGACTTGCCAAGATGCAATCCCTGGTATGTCAATCAAGCTCTCTTCTGCGAGTGCAGTCCACTCATTCCAATTAAAACCAGCAGCATCTTGCAGTGGAGATCTGTTGATTCTCATACTGTTATGCCATTGTTGATGAAATTGCATTTCTGCAAAGCTCCTGGAAAAAAAAGCACAAGGACTTTCATCTGGCTCTTGAAGTGCGCAAAATGCATTAAATTAAATTAAATCAGGTCAGCTGATTGCTGGGATATCTGCCAATAGAAGATTATGAACAGACACACAACACGCAGCATGTGTTTCAGTTATATCCCCATAGACTCTCTGCCATGACTTTGCTGTCAGTCTAGCTGGTCGTGTATTGTATTTGTTTGCTGACATCTTTATTTATTTATCGGTGTTTAGCATGCAATCATGGTTGGCACAAAACTCCCTGATGTAAATTATAGAGTCAATATTCCCATTTCTCAGCCAGCTTTGCTGCTATACAGAATTGGATCTGTGCCACGCATGTTACCCACACCACATATTGATGGGAGAGGCAACAAACACCATGCACATAGAATACTAATAAGGAAATAAGAGTTTAAAGTAGCAGCTGCTTATCTGTTCTAAAGTGACGTCGATACACAGTTTCATGGCCAACAGCGAAAGGTGAAATTTGGACATGAAGGCTACTCACAGCGCTGTTTTCTTAGAGCAATGGACTCTCTTTCTTTTTCAGTTTGGATATATTATTTAGAAGGCACTTAAAAAAGCAAGTTGGGAAGAAGTTAAGGAAACAGAAAGTGATTTAGCATTGTGTCTGATTTGTGTCTGAAGGTGTGAAGTACTTTTATGACCAAGAGTTGGTCTGACCCAATCAATGCCGTCAATGAAATTGATCTGGCACTAATAATGTGGAAGGTAATGCTTCTTTTCACTGAAATCTTTAACTTTTTTACGGCGTAACACAAAACAGGAAGCAGTGATGTGGACTTCGGGTTGATTGGTATGTTGGTCTGTCTGACGTTCAATGCTTTTCCAGGGTTTGCGTCCTCTCACAGACCTACAATACACATTTTCAAGTTTTCAACCGCACCACAGTTCTGAGAATATACTCTCATTAAGATTGTAAAAGACATTACTTAAATACAGACAGTCTTTGGATTATTGGGTCTCAGTGCCCCATTCGACGTGGTAAGCCTCAACATACTGCTATGAAGACTGGAAAACTTGGTGGGGCTTCCTGGCATAGTGCTAAACTTGTTTGGATCTTTGCATCACTCGCTAAATAACCATCTGCTTGAACACACATCGAGTGGAGTTCCCCAAGGTTCCATTCTCAGACCTCTTCTGTTCAACATGCGCATGTGCCTACTAGCTGAGATTCATGAAAACAAAATGTCTTTTAATTTTCACCAATCTGGAATGTTCAGCCTGAAAACCTGAGCTCAGCAATGTCATTTATTTTAATGTAATCTTTAAATGTTTTTTTTTGCCTTTTATCAAAATGTATTATTTTGTATAATTCATTCACTCATATCTTGCACTGCACTGAAGCAAGGCTGTAACCTTAATTCAACATTTTTTATAGACCGTTTTGAGAATTGCATTGTAGCCAACAGCTTGGGTCGATATCATTTACCTGTCAATACACAAAGGCTAATAGGTTCATTGCACTGCGCAAGGAAATGCACTGGGTACCATTTTGAATGGTTATGTTGACAACTGAAATGGTCGTTATGTCTCTTATTATTATTATATAATATATTATTATATAACCTTGTGTTTCTCTTGTTGTTGAATGGTGCTAAACAAACAAACCTACCTTTCCATTGTCATAATCTGTTCCTAACCTTTACTTCAGCTTTCATGGGAGATATTGAGGAAAGCGTTGACATTGATCATAACTATATCTTATATTTTCTTGTCACAGGATATGGCTGGATATTTGCTCCTCATGTTTTTTTTCCCCAATATCTACTCCTCTCTTTCTCCATGACCATCCCCTACTCTTCCATCTTCTTTGCACAAGAGTCCAATACAGCAGCCGTTGTGTGATTGTACCCAGAGAGCTTGTTCCTGTGACTCAACAGGAAGCAGGGAAGAAAAAGGAGCCTGACCAAAATTGTCCTCTGTTTCGGTCGAGATTGTTCCTCGACTTTATTACAGGGGATGGAAAGCAACCTGCCACCTTCACAGAGTGTTTAAACTACATTTGAACAAACTTTCAAGCTGAGTTGAACAAGCAGAGCGAGGTCTTTTTTGTTTGCATGCCCTTTTCCCTTTCAGAGCAGCGTGGGCCGCCTTTATCACACAAATTGCAGTGTTGCGGTGGGACTGTGATGTCAAGCCGCATTGTAGAAATGACAGTCATGTTGCATGCTTGGCAGAAACCCAACTACCCAGGGCTTTGCTTGTGTCAGAGTCTGCTGATGAGAGAGAGAGACCTGTTGGCATGTTGCAACAATGACATGGGCTTTTTTTCCCCTTCCGTCTAAAAATTTAAGTGTGACAACTGACAGAAAACAAGGAAGTAAGGATCCTGCAGGATGGAGCTGACAGGTAGATTGCACTCACTGTAAATTTCTTCTTGGACTTTTAAATAAGGCATTCTTTATGATTTGGGGTTTAGGCTCCCTAATGGCTCTGTTTTTGGCATATGACTGGTTTACTCACCAGACTTGCAAAGTCTTGTGGGATGAAAAAAGGTGACAGTTTTGTGAATACACTGCTGTGCATATCTGTGTTTGGGCCATACAAAGCTACATTTAAATAAAAACTCTGCTCAAAATAAGCTTGGCTGTCTGTCTGTTTGGATCTGGAAGTTCAATTCAGCTGACGGATGTCGTATGCATACAGATTGTAAAGCCCTCCGAGAGAGAAATTTGTAATCTGTACAAAATAAACTGAATTTAATTTAATTGAACTTTTCACCTCTCCCTAATCGTGGTAACAAAAGAGAAGGACTCGGAGGTCCTGGGTGCGTTAGTTCAAAGGTGGTACCAAAATAAAGTATATGTGTTTGGATACACTTTAAAAAAAAAATATATATATATATATACATATATATATATATACGTATATATATATATATATATATATATATATATATATATACGTATATATATATATACATATATATATATATATATCAAAACACTTCTGTAAAAGCGTTTTGATTTTTTTCAGAACAAAAAACGATGAAAAGAGATGAAAGCTATTTCATTTCATGTCCTGAATTCTTCTTTTCAAAAGTTGAGGCCATGCCTTTTGGAGAATAGGTTTTACCTCCACTTACTGCAGTGTTTTAATATTCAGTATATTTCATCTTCTGTTTTCATGTCCAAATCATTATAATGTTGTAGTTTAACTTCATTTTACTTCATGCATATTTTTCCACTTCACTCACTCCATTATTTTAATTATCAGCTGTCCATTTGCTATAATTTTGTTTCATTACTCATAATTAATATTAATTGCAATTGCTATGCGCTAGAATTTGCTTCTTTAAAAAATAGTCATGCTGCCACGTATAATGGAGTGAAATTAGTCTCAAAATGCTGGCAAATGTGTTTTACATGATCAAAACAGAAATAAGATTCATGAATGTGCTTTGTGCATCATTTCTACACACAAATACCAAGCAATTTGAACACATGTAAAACAGTTTTCACAATCTAAGTAAATACTATTTTACGTACACATTAACTTCACAGATCTGATATTTTCTGTCTTTGAAAAGCTTCCGATCTTAAAATGTCAAAAAGTATTTGTAGCATTCCTTTGTAACCTGCTCTATATGGTTTGTGTGTAGGTTGAAAAGAACCAACAATTACATGAAAAATATTGTATACCTATGTAAATCTTTTTTCTTATTTGTTGATCTTATACATATTTGTGACCATTTTGTTGTTTGGGCATCTGATTAGGATGCATCGTTTTGGAGGTTTTTGGACACGTCCAACTTTGTTATCAGCGGTAACAGCTGTTTGAGCGCAGTGCAGAGCGGCGGTGATTAACTAGCCAGTGGGACACACACAACACAGCCTCCATTCACATGATGGGTATGGAGTCAAGTACTCTATCAGCATCTGTATCCCTTTAAGGGTACTTTATAGGTACATGCATCATACGTTTTTACACGATACCCACTCCACAAACAACACATTGTTACAGATGAGGCCCTATAAAAGCTGGTCATTTTTTTTAGCCTATAATATATCTTGGTTTTATGGTGAAAATCACATTTTTATAAAAAAAGAAAAAAAATCTAATATATGCCCCTTTTGCTCTTTGCAACACATGGATGGTTCAGACTCCACATTTTGGAAGTGAGACGTGACCTTTTAGAAGAATGTTGACACAACATTAGCTAAAACTGAGCAAACAGCATCTGCGCACCGGGAGGACATAAACACCTGCCGCTTCCCGGCAAATGTAGCGAATGATCCTGTATCAGTCGCATCACATCCAAATGTCTCATGAGGTGCAGATGTTACTGCCAAAGTGTGAGGGTGACAGAGGGATGGCAGTGAGTGTGTGTGTTTGTGGGTGTGCAAAATGCCAGAGTGCATGTGCATTGACTTGTGTCTGGAGGTGTATGTGTGCCTTTTATATTTACCTGTTTATTCTCACCTATTTTATTCCATTAGAAGCTGCTTGAATGTTTTCTTTCTATTCAAAACAGAGCTATCTAGACTCTTTAAATGTCATCATTACATTGCGTCATTCACCATTTTTGAAAGACATTGCATGAAGGCAATTTTAACATGCTGATTTCCAGATGGAAAGCCGTTCCTTGGACATGAACACATTGCACTGTTGCAAATGACTGGGGTGCCCCATTTCTGACCTAGTCCGATTCTGTTTCAGTAGAAGGGATTTGGAAGAAATGAAAAAAGATACACATATCACTTGGGAGTCAAAAGTTGAAAGAATAGAAGTTTTGAATAATTCAAACCGTAATCTTTATTCTATGTGTTTACCAAAGGGCACTCTATTTCAGTTTAAGACTACTTATACTTCCAATGAATATTTGATTTACGTGAAGCCTTTGTCTAAAAGTGCAAATACATTATGCACCACCCCATCCAATGCTTTCTGTTGTGCACACTGATTTGATTAGGAATGTGAAGCATCACTTCATGCATATTTATGATACCTCCCATTAAGGCTAAAGTTAGAAAGTTGATTAGCTACCCAACCCTGGAGGGCCTTGCTAGTGTTTTCTAGAGTGCAAACAATAAGCAGAAGAGGTGAACTAAAACTCCAATAATACAAGTGAATAATGAAACCGAAATAAGCTTCACGTGTACTGTATGTCCGGACTTTACCACTAGAACACTTACAATGTGTTTTTCTATCCATCTCAACAGAATAAATTTAACAAATGAGTGTGCAGATTCAGGCTGGTGCTGCGTGGTCACCAGGTCACCATGTAGTTTAACTGGCTTTTCTACAATAGAGAGAAAAGAGGTAAAATCTGATTGGACAAGAGTGTTAAGCAGAGCGCTTAACCAGCTGCCAAGCCGCCCGCGAGCAGCCAGAAGCAGACAGACAAGACAGGAGGAACAGACAAGACAGGAGCTGAGCAATGAGAAAATAAGCTAATAGGGAAAGAAAAGTTTAATACATGTAGTGTGTCTGTGAAAAACAATAAAATTATAAAATACATATAACTTTTAATTATAAAAAATACATTAAATAAATTAAAAAATAAAATTATAAAATAGCATTAACTTTGTGATTCTGTTTAGGCCAGCAGAGAAGGCTTAGCAAGCTCTGACAGCCCGCCACTGTTATATATATATATATATATATATATATAGTACAAGCGTAGTCTGTAAAAAAGCCTGCATATTGAACAATATCCAAGCGTATGCTGCCTGGTGCTTACAACCGTGGAACTTAATTTGTTAAAGTAGTACTCTAGCAATTGGGTATTGCATTCCACAAAGCTGAAGGACACACAAGAGACATATTTACATAAAAAGATTTAAAAAAATAGAAGCATCATGAGGCAATCTCAAAAAGTCCTGGATTCCATATTCCACATAAAGCAACCAGAAGCATTATTTTGGTTGCATTATTTGTGTTATACCCTGATTGGTAAAACAAAAATACGTCAAACTTCATGCTCTTTGTATTGCAATCTTTTTGGTATAAATGTGTATGTGCATAATGACAAAACATTGTGTGTGTGTGTGTGTGTGTGTGTGTGTGTGTGTTTGTGTGTGTGTGTGTGTGTGTGTGTGTGGTAGTAGTAGTTCTCCTCTTGAACTACAATCCACTGAACTTGCTAGTATCCCCTTGTCGTCTCTGCCCACTGAAAAGAAACCACCTCAAGTAATTCATGAAAGCCATAGCAGAGTCCTGCTGGCCCTCATCAAGACGGCTTAGTGCACCTAGCTGTTCCTTGAGGCCGTGCAAAGCTCTGAAAATGTCTAGACAGGTCAGAGCAGCCATCTTTGAGCTCTGTGACCCATGACCGATGTCACGATTTGTTCTCGCCCGGTGCCGGGGAGCTTGAGCCATATGTTGGGGTGCTAAGAAAATAGTGGATTTTCATGACTTTATAAGGAAGTTCTGTTTTTTTCAATAAAAGCAGACATGGCACACAGCACATTCAATATAACATGTCGTTCTTAAATTAATTTTGTGAAAGAATACTCGACGAAATAGCTTCAGGCCCAATACAAGCGACCTCATGGCCACACTAAAAACGCCTTTCATGTGTAAAGAAAATAAATCAATTATACCCAAAGTGCAGCCACAATGTGATGCATTTAGCATTAGCCTGAAAACTGTGCACACACTTGAAAAACAAATCATATCATCTTTAACTTAGGGAATATATTTATAATGCAACTTCGAAGCAGGCAATATGCATGTGTCCTGATGTGAATTGGTTCTAATGTCTATCACATTATCAGAAATTAAAGAAATACTATCCAAAGTGCACACACACACAGTCGAGTTTGCATGACTTTTGGGGACATCACACTGACTTACATTCATTTCCTGGAGACTTACCCTAACAGCTACCAGCCAATTCTGAACTAATATTAACTAACAATACTCTAACACTTGGCCAAGTCTTTACCCTAAAATTTAAAGATTTTCTGACGTATATATTGACCCTATAAGGAAGGCGTGTCCCCACATTGTGACTGTGTCAACATATGTATGTCCCCACAAGATGGGTAAAACACGCCCACCCGTACACACACTTCATTGAGTACATGCACAAAAACAAGCATGCAGTCAGGGATCAGATGGGAAAAGGATAGCTGGCAATGAACTTAAACACAAGTAGAACATGCTGGAGGGGATTTAACTGGTTTATGACGTGGATGTAGCACCCTGTAGCCCCGGTGTCACGTCTTGCCGGCTGTGACCCCTCTTTACCTTTTTTTGATGTGTTGTTACCAAAGGTAAACTGAAACTGAGAAACAAGAGAGTAGCTTAAACCAATTATTGTATCAGCTGAAGAGCTGAATAAGAGGAGACAGTTTGTCACAGTGCGCCTCAGCATATCGGCATGTCGCTATATTTAGCATGGCTTTTGGGGTCTGTTTTGACAAGTGTAAGCCACAGAAGATGGGTACAGATTGCTTCTGTTCAACAAGATTTGGGTTTTGATTAAGTTTTTAATCAAACAAGTTGTGAAACGTTGACCCGCTCAATGGAGATGAGTTTACCTGTTGGGGTTGAACTTTCTGTCATGTTTAGAAGGCACATTGAGTCTATTGTGGCAGTAAACTGTTCGCCACGCTTGGAGCTGCAACTTTCACTGTCTGATCTCTTTCAGAAAAAAAGGGGTGGATCTATAGATACGGGAAACAGAAAAGTCCTGCCTAACTAATTCAGATGAATGAAAGTGAGTGTATGGCATCATGTACATTACACACATGAACGAAGTAACTTCTTTAGAGTTTGTCTTTGGTAGGGGATTGCAACAAACACAAAACATTTCAGACTTACTTGACCAAGTTTTCACGATTAAAATTCACACCCACAGTTTGCCAAACCCGAAACACCCACGTACAAGTGTTGAGTTATCTGTGTTAGCGGGAGAGGCTGGTGGAGAGCCTCAGAGCAGAAATAGACAAGCATCAGAGATGGTACGGAGGAGATGGAGAAGAGTTATTGCCACGCAGCCTCACTCCAGGGAATTTGCAAAGACTAACACGTTTTCAATGTGCCTTGGCCTCCTGCCAATCAGTTGCTGTGCATAGTAATGTGGCCAAAGGGTTTTGGATTCTGTTGCAATGTAGGAGGTCAGTGGAAAGAAAGCAACACCCATTCTCCTGGAAATATGCTTGAAACGTGTCATCTACAGGTGCTGCATTGCTGCTTATCATAGATTGCATGCAGACATGGGTTGGAAAAATACCGTAAAAGTCGGGTTATACGCCGCTACTACCTCCGGCCAGTGTCCCGCTGTAGCAAGCTAGGAGCAGCGCTAGCTAGCTTGCTACAGCGAGTGGAGAGCTTGCTACTAGCTCCCCACTCCTGCTGCTAGCTCCCCGCTGCTGCTGCTACTGGCCGCTGCTGCTGCTACCGTCCGAGTCCCCTCTGCCCAAGTCGGGTGTAGAGCCGGGGCTGGTCCCTACTTTTGGTGGTTGTCGGGGAGCTAGCGGAAGTTAGCGGAAGTTAGCGGATAGCTAGCGGAAGTTAGCGCGGAAATAGCATGAGTGCCAGCTGGCTACAGTGGGGTACAAATGGGGACAATGACCGAAGGTAGTAGCGGCGTATAACCCGACTTTTACGGTACATACAACGCAGCATACTATACAGTTTCAAGAGGTTGCATGTAACAATAATTCATATTAATTTAGATTTTACCCAAATACAAAATTGTAAAGTGATTGACTTAAATGTTTTGAAGGCCCAAACAAAAAAGTGGCAAAGGAGAGAGTGAGGGAGGATTCCCACATGCACTAATGCTCACACACGTGCAAATGCGCACACACAGATATTGTCTCAATGTCATAGCAACTGAAAGCCATCATGCCCACACGGGTGGGAGTGCCAGCCACCGGCTCCCTCAAGGATGACAGGCAGGTGACAGCACACACAGCGAGGCAGCTGCATGAGATCATCTTCAGAAAGCTGTATAGGCTGGGGAAAAATCCTGTCTCTTGCCAAAGACAACTTTATACTTCTTATATGCTTTGCCAGATGCGTTTAGGAGGAAACGTAATTCCTGCCTGGAATTAGGTTTTATTCCGCTCAGAAGTAGCAGATAGGAGGACGGGGTGGATGGTTGTGTGTGTACAAAGCACCGGATTCTGTCACTAGAGATCAGTGTTTATTTCTTGCATTAAATTTCATGTTTTTCCGTCTTACTTATAAGGTTGGCTACGGTTCTGGAAAAATCAAGGTTTCGCTCAAGTATTGGAAAAGTCAATGTTTCTTTGTTGTTGTTATTGGCAAAAGATGACACGACAAAACCTGTTTTGTGAGAATACTTTTGCATTTTTCCCATCCTTTATACAGTCCTGTCGATGGATTTACTTGCAGTTCATTTCCCCCGCACTCTTTTAAATCTTTTATAATGTTCGATTTTCTTCCACTTATGCTTCTTTTAGTCTCCAAATAAATCAATCTAAAACTGTCAACCAGTCAGAGACTAAGAGCCACATTTTTTACTGTGTTACCGCAAAAAGTCACATCATACACATAAATATTATCTTTCACACTCAATTAAAAACCCAAAAGTGCATCTTAAGGATACAAGGTAATACAACACACATAATGATGTTATAACTTCAGTCTTTTTGAACATAACATAAAAAAAGGTTGGGAATGAAGCTATCACAAATAGTCCGGTGTGTAAACTCACGCAAGTAAAGTGTGTTGTGAACGCAGCATTGAGGAGTGTGTGAATATTCAATTCAGTTTATTTTATATAGCCCAAAATCACAAATTAAAATGTGCAATCTGTACACATAACATCCTGTCCCGGGGCCTCACATCAGATCAGGAAAAACTCCCAAAAATAAAGATAGTAAAAACCCTTTCACAGGGATAACAGGAAGAACCCTTCAGGAGAGCAACAGAGGAGGATCACTCTCCCGGATGGACAGAAGCAATAGATGTCATGTGACCAGAATGAACAACGTAACAGAGTTACAACACATTACACCAATATGACTGAAATTGAATGAACTGCACTCTGCCGCATTAAAAAATCCCTTCAATATAAAAGCACAGGATTTTTTTTTTTTAACGGCTCCGCGAAAGACTGAAAACGGCTCCGCAATTACATGGCTTTCAAGCCGTCGCACCTTGAGTTTGACACCAGTGGTCTAAAGTATTTGCAAAATCAATAAAAAGATTTTTTTTAAAAAACACAAACTTCGATGTGAACGTAAGAGCCGCATGAAACCAGGCAAAGAGCCACATGCGGCTTGGGAGCCACAGGTTGGCCAGGCCTGAACTAGCCATTAAGGAGATTTCTTCAACAAAAATTAGCCATTGTTCTTTTGGCAGGGGTTACCACCTTCCCCAGTTCATTGTAATAGCATTTTTTTACTTGCTACTTCCAAATACTTGGTAAGAAATATCTGTCACTTCCCACTACCCTTGCATTAGAGAAATTACTGAGATAAGGTAGCAAACAATTATACCCTAGTATTTGTTGTAACACTTTACATAGCATTTCCAAAAACAGTTTTTTCCTGACATTTCCTAAAAACAAGACAGCGATCGTCATGATTCATTAATTAATCCTCACACTTTGGTCCTCCTTTTCTGCTTGTTGACATGTACAGTTTATGATCTACTTTTAGTATTGAAATTGGTCATCAGCTCACATGTCTCTCCTCATCCTTGCCCTGTTTTTGGAATTACTGAAATTATAGTTTCTGCCCAAGATGGTGGTATCCTATTCTCTTTGAGAGTTCAGTACACAATATATATATATATATATATATATATATATATATATATATATATATATATATATATTAATACCATCGGGACATTCCCATTCAAATCAATGTTGCAGGATGGTCAGTGCAGTGGGCATATTTATGTGGACTGTTGGCATTGTGAGTGTTGTAGCGGGCTAACTTCCATATAAACCTAACTGACTTAGGGCACAAGGCAGACTCACGTAGGGAAGGTTCCTCAGTAACGACTAAACCCAGCAGAGTCTTAGAGTTACGAAGCTCACAGTGTCACTGTAAATTACAAAAATTGAACAGCTTAGTGTTTCATCCGCACACTCTTGACACAGAGTAGGTAAGCACATGGCTAGATGGGTGACAACTTTGTTCGGCTCATTTTTTGTAAACTGGGTAGCATTAAAACATGGTGGAATTACTAGCGAACAGCTGACAAGTCAGGTAGCTTGCTAATTCCACCATGCTTTAATACTACACTTAAAGAAAATAATCCCAACAGGAGGCCGGGTCTAACAGTCCTGCCGACTCACTCTCCATCGCTCTGGAGGACGACAGGCTACTGAACTAACTAGCCAGCCGTTTATCTCTTTACAGCCCCACTGACATTTGTTTTCACCGTAAACAAAAGCAATCCTCATTTTCTTTTGTACTAGACAAATGACCTTGGAAAACCGTTCAATGTCTGCTCTACTCCTATTTCCTATTTCTATGTCTCAATGAAAGATCTTCTGGAGTAATGGCCACAGCGTTTTCTTAAATGTCTCCAGGGTGGCCATCTCTCCCTGGGGATTTATCATTTTAAATGCATTTATTGCTTCATTTGTCTCATCCCTTGTAATGTCTGCTGTTAGTATATCATGTTGGAGGGTGACAATTAATGTTAATTCCGGTTGATTTAAGAAAGCGCTAATTTTGTCTTCAGCCACTTGTTATAATAATGTGGCTTTTAGCGATCAGCTTTCCTCCAAGACCACCTTCAAGGCATCCTTAATGATGGTTGGGGTCAACTTCTCCATTGTTAATTTCATCTGGTTTTATATTCCCACATTTAGCCTCCGGCCTTTTTCTGACATTCAGATGTATTTTTAAATACAAGGAATTTTGATTTGATATGTCTGCACTATGTCTGCAGCGGAGAAATCATGTCTGTTACTGCTCCCATGAAATTAAACAGGGGTTTGGATGAACCCCAGAACTCTAACCAATAAACAGAGTTCCCCTCATCCTCGACATGTTCAACATGAATAAATCACCCTCACTACGCTGGTGTGTAATGGATTGAAATGAATTAAGTCATTGAGTTTAGTGGGTCGAGATCTAAATATCACAGTCTCATTAATCTAATGTGTAGATGATATTACGCTTTACTGAGTGGCTTCTTCATACATCATTTTTCACTGCTCAATCTCCACCGCCTTATTCACTGCACTCTCACCCACATCAGTATCTTTGTTTAAGAACAATGTAACATCTTCCCACTGGCATCAGGATCTCCTTTTTGTATCCTCGCAACTTTTCGCCGTGTCACTCATTCGGCCTCATTGTTCAGTAAATTGTCTTTTAATGCCTCGCTGGCGTCTTTACACTCTTGATCTATGAACACAGTCTATAAACAGATCCTCTTCTCTTTCATTTCCTTCTTGCTGTCCTTGTACGTTGTGCGTTCCTGGATATTTTCATGGTCTCCCACCTGCATTTTCTTCTGCCACACTTTCTTTTCACTATTGACGTTGCTGTGGAACCTGAACTTCTTTTTTTTGTGAGGGCTCTGTGGGTGCTTGGATCTTAATCTGGTCTCAGATCATATAAAATATGGATGTCATTTCTCCTTGACCTGGTCCTGAAGTTGAGTTAACTTGTTGTGTTCTTTCACGGCTTCATCCGGCTGATACACCAAGAACAATATTCCTCCCTAAGTTTAACCATTTTCATGTTTATTTAACAGGTATTGCAGTAAAAATGTAATATAATACATGTGAATTACATTGAATGCAAGACGGTCCTCATTATGGAAATAAATATAATCTGGGTAGCATTATTGTTTTTACAGCACCTGAAACTGTAACTATGACATGGTTCACAACTCACACTTTGGTATGTCCTTTACCATACGAATGCCACATACTCCACTGTGATGACTCGTCAAAGAATATCAGGCATCTCATAAATGGCCCATCTGGTTTTGAGGAAACTGACATGCAAATTGTTGTTGACTGAGCTTCTTAAAAGGTTTTACTTCTGTACATTGCAAGTCTTGTCTTTATCTGTCTAGAAAGGTGAGGCAAAACCGTTCCCCTGGTCAAAGCACTCTTCCCTTTCCCAAGAGCTCTCTGCCACTTTCCCAAGTGGTTCATCTTTGTCAAGGGAACCATCTATGAATTTGTCATGTTTGATCATTTCGGGGCGAAAAAGCAGAGGTATCGCCTTCTATTCACCAACTTTAAATACATGAAGTTTATAAAGCCGTAAACAGACAACGGTCAGAGGGAGCAACACAGATCGATCTTTATTCAAACCTGTTCCATGGTGGAGTGCTGAATTCAGTATATTGCACGTATTAAAGATTAGATCTGCTTCATCTGATTAGCGTTTGTTAAATTGTAAATCTTTTGAGGATTGTCAACAACATGCTCCAGGGTAATATGCATTATCTACAGATGTTAAAAATAAATGAGTATAACATTGACCCCTGGGAAACCCAATAAGACTTCTTTAAACACAACAAGCTTGCAACATCTCTACCTACGCTCAAGGCGATATGTTGTAGCTGAGTGGAGCTATTTAAAACAGTGGATGTCATGAGATCAAGACACGGAGCAGAATACAATTATGTACGGTTCAGGAAGTTGCTCAAGGCCCTTGAGGTGCCCTTGAGCAAGGCCCTATATTTTATTCATAAAGGTAGAGACCAGCCCCTCCTTGACATACAACCACATTCATGCCCACATGAAACACATATAAGCCGGAGCACACGCATTCCCCAGAGGTTTGCCTTTAACCATGACCAATCCACGCCGAATGCTAATGATGAAAGAACCTACTTCACTTCCACTGAAGGCAATTACAGCAGAACCGTAAAGCATGTACTGCTGCAGTGGACACTTTCATGTGTAACCTGATGCGCCTGATTATTTGTTTACGCAGGACCATCTGAGAAGCTGTCATTGGAAAGTGTTTGGAAAAGGGCAGGCACTTGCAAAAAAAAAAATACTTGGCAAGTAAATGGATGAACCATCTGTTAAGCAATCTCTAACCAATCTAACTAATCTTTTTTATTTAAGAAAACTTCTCAGTGCCATTCTTGGCTCTTTTTAATGAAGACATATTCTCCAGTTCTGATATAACTGATGCTAATGCAGCAACTACGCCAACCTTATAGGGAGCAGCCATTGTTGTTTTGATTGAACGAACAGATGCCTCTCCGTGTTGTTAACCGCAGCCGTAGCTGCAGCTGCCAATATCCTCACAGGATGCCGATTGGCCGCTGGCTGTCCACACACACCAGTGCATCACTTGAAGACACAATAGAGTTTCGTGGCGTCTCTGATCCGGTGATTCTCGCGTGACCTCGTAACGTCGCAAGAATCCAGCTGCCGTAAGGTGGTAAGTGGCGAGGTAAGTTGTGAGGATCCAGATTGATGATCTACCTGATTGATGATACTGCTGACAGAAGGGCGAACTGACACTGAGGCGGAAAAGTTTACGTACGGGAAGAAAAACACTTGAAACGTGTAAACCAAAAATGTATTCTATGTAAACCAAATGTATTATAATTGTTGGCAAACAGGCTACAACATGCAGCACTCTATTGTATATATAAACATGAAAATATACATATCCTAACACAGTAAGCCTCAAGATACATGTGTAAGATGCAAGGCATTAAAAGCATCAAAACATAATGCAGAAGAAAACAAGATTTAAAAACAATTAAGAACATTCATTTTAAAACATAAAAAAACAGTCAAAAAGCAAAAAATAGAATACTAGTTGCAGTTTAAGAAATAAAATGCAGTAGTGAGATGCAGAAATTGATTAATATCTGTGAATCTGGTTCAATTAAAGGCAACGGCAAACAGAAAAGTCTTCAATCTGGATTTAAAGGAGCTGAGGGTCTCAGCACACGTGCAGCTTTCAGGGACCTTGTTCCAGATATGTGGAGCAGAAAAGCTGAACGCTGCTTCTCCATGTTTAGTTCTGATAGGGTACCTTGATAACTACCTCTTGTACCTTTAGAACTACCTATGGTAGTACCTTAAGAACTACTTCTGGTACCTTGAGAACTACCTCTGGTACATTGAGAACTACTTCTGGTACCTTTAGAACTACCTCTGGTACCTTGAGAACTACCTTTGGTACATTGAGAACTACTTCTGGTACCTTTAGAACTACCTCTGGTACCTTGAGAACTACCTCTGGTACATTGAGAACTACTTCTGGTACCTTTAGAACTACCTCTGGTACCTTGAGAACTACCTCTGGTACATTGAGAACTACTTCTAGTACCTGTAGAACTACCTCTGGTACCTTGAGAACTACCTCTGGTACATTGAGAACTACTTCTGGTACCTGTAGAACTACCTCTGGTACCTTGAGAACTACCTCTGCAGAGGTGCACCATGTTTTCTTCCATGGCAATCAGCTCTAACTGGTCTTTCTAAGCATGACATGGCCCACCTGCTGGACAATGTGTCTAACAATGTGGTCAAAGCCACAACAAAGCCAGCTATGGGGCTTTGTTGTGGCTTTGACCACATTGTTAGTCTATAGAATGCATTATATTCCTTTTTTCAAGCTCTATAGAATATCATTATGCCAATTGCTGGAGTGATTATATTCCAACAGAGTTCACTGCTGGCGTGAATACAGTAATGAGCCTTAAACGGCTCAGGCCACACTCATCAAAATACATTTTGGAACAATAAATATACATTCAATAATGAAAGAAGTACAAACTTCAGATACTTGCTGGCATTAAAGAGCTGCAGCAGCTGCATCAGGAGCAGGTCTCTGAGGTCCTCCGAGCATCGTCTGTTGGTTGTTCCTCACTCCAGGTTCAAGACAAAAGGAGACTCATGCTTTTGAGATTTGTAGCTGCTAAACTTTGGAACTCTCTCCCATTGGACTTAAGCTCTGTTGGCACTTTTAAAAAGCAGATCAAGACCCACTGGTTTAGACTTGCTTCTGTTTAGTCACTCAGTGTCTTGCATTCTTTTAGCTTGTTTTGTCTTTTACTCACTATTCACTCGCTATTTTGTTATGAGGTATTTTGTTTGCTCAAGAAACTATACAAGTAAATATATTATTATTATTATTAACTTGATTGTGTATGGCAACTGGATTTTGTCCTCTAAATATATATAACAAGAACCATCATACATCCTGGCAAGTTTCTAGCCATGTAGTTGAGAAGTTTTATTTCTTTTTTTTTACACAAGTGTAGAGCAAGGGAGCAAGACTGTCTGAATTTGTGGTCACAACTAGTCGGTGAAAAATAGCACAACCCGAGAACACACCGAACAGAGTTGATTCTTCTGCTTGTTTTTTTTTTCTCCCCTTTTTTCATCTGGTCTCATGAAAGTATCTCTAGATGCGGCTGTGATGTGTTACCGACTCAACACTCTCAACACGCACTGTGGCCTAATTTTAGTTTTCCACTCCGACAATGGTTTTCTCTCATGTACAGAGAGAAGCGCGTGATCACCAGTGAATCGACATCCTCCAACTCAATCAAACTAACGTGTTGTGGTGGCTGTGCACAAATGACATAAGGACAGGTACAATTGCTGGTGTTTGCTCCATTTCTCAATTATCACATTTCTAGTGAACCAAATTCCCTTTCTGTATCAAACGTGGTGACAAATAGGGTTATTCTATATCTGTAACAGCTGGTTCGAATAGTTCACAATGTGAGAGTTTTAAGAGGCAAGTCATGTCATCATCCAGCACACTCAATAGCGCTCTCTGACTGCTGCAAATCTTAAAGTATCACGCTGGGCTCAACTGATTCTCAGTGATTGTTTGAAGCCTTAAATCTGGTGTGGCTATAAGACTGATCTCACAACGTCTCGTCGGCTGTGTGAGGCCAAATACGTTGATGTATGTTTGTCGGGGATTGAAGTCTTTTGTAGTGGAAGTAATGCGTAGAAAACGTTATGCTTTAATTTTGCCCTGATACTTGTTGGTCAGATTCTCACTGTGATAACTGTCACTTATCTAAAGGAGCTGTCTGCTTTGAAACAGATCCTAGTCAGAGGTTGAAGCAACCATGGCTATCAAGAGGCTTTTATATGTTACATAAGCAGCATTCTAGCATGCCTTTCTTTATTTTGTCTGCTTGGTTTCCTTACTTTTGACATCATTAATCTGTATCTGCTTTGTCTGTGTGTGTCATAATCTTGTGCCCAACTATACTAAGTCATAACATTATCTACTTTATGAGGCTCAGTAGTCTGCCCAGCAACCTCACTGTACAGCAGTCAACTGTCTTTTGTGTGAAAAAGCTCTGAAAAGCAATGGTACAATTCCTGCTCAGAATCAAACAGCAGAAATCAGAAATAAACAGTGATGCCCGAACCGCACATTTGGGCTCAGTGGTAAATAATTATTATGATCCACAATTAAAACGCTGTCCTGCAAATTAAAGTAAATGCCTTGGGTTGACAAATGAAGGGATTTCTGTCCACAGAAAGACGCTAGAGTGCTTTTATTTTGAAAGGGAAACTTCAATTGTTGAGATAAAAATACATTTGAACTTTTTTATGACATGTTCTACAGCCAAATACATATAAACTGTAGTGAGGTTGCTGATTTGATATCAATATGCTGTTTGTATGAGTTTTTTTGTGTGACCTTGAATCCCCACAAGATACACTGCAGACAAGCTGCCCTGGTGTAAGCGACCAGCTGGTTAAGAAAGAGAGATGTACAGAGTGATAGACACACTTATGTCATGTCCAACACCAGCATTGATGTGTTTCAGTCATATCAGTTAGTTTATAGCTTAAGTTTAAGTGTGCAGTTAAATTCATTAAAGTGTGAAACATCGAGTGTCTCGAGATCTCAAGCTTTTTGTTTTCAGTCTCCATCTGTCTTTCTTAAAAGACGAGGCCGGCAATCTGTGTGTTCTTATTGTCAACACATCCCATAAAAAAAGCCAACACTGACTTAGTCCTCCTTTCAATGTTTTGAGTGATAACGGAGCTCTGTGTCACAGAGGAAGAAGCTATATCAGGCTTTGGCTACACATTATATTTGTGTTCACTGGTTCTGGTATTTATTTTTGTTGGATGGTTGACAGTTAGAAAACTATAGAACATCACTAGACTTTAATTTTGTAAAAAAAAAAAAAATGAATGGAGAAGATGCAGAGTCTTACTGTCTCAACGAGGGAGCAGTGATTATTATACGATGAGGTGACACGGAGACGCCACGCAGCTCTGAACAACGTTCCATTTCAAATCAGGCAGTTTAGGAAGTGGGTTTCCATGAAATTGAAATATGAAAGCACATTTCCCTTCATCCGCTTTCATATACAATATTTTAAAACAGCATAAATAATTAATCCCTATCAAATTAATTGCCTTTTCTATTTACAGTTTGAACCTGTCTCACGAAGCCGGATGACTACCTTTTAACCCTCTCACTTCTGGAAATGGACATAATGAATGACACCCTTTTCTCCCTCTCAACGCATCAGTGCGCCTCGGCGCTGGACACTGACGCACATTTAGCATATATGCAACGCACCCATCGGCGGGATTATATGCAGAGCGGGGAACGTAGTATAAAGTTTGTGATAGTCCGCTCAAGGCAAACGATCACAGGACTTGAGTCCAGGAAACGGCGGTTCGGCATTTTGTCATTAGTCATTAGTTTCGTTTGTCTCGTGACTCGTCAGCCAGTTAAGTTAGCATCAAACCCGCTCTTTTCCTAACCCAAACTAAGTGGTTTTGTTGCCTAAACCTTTACTTCCTGTGAAGATGGATGTATATTTGGAAAAGACACTGTGCATGTAACGAATGTATATTGACACGCTGTCACTGACACAGGCAAAACTGATGCTAGAGGGCTAAGTAGAGCGTCGTTGTTTGACAATTTGAAGCACTGACCAAGCTGCTTTTTTGTCGCAATGGTATGAGAATGTGTTGGGAATGGATATGTATACTTGTGCCTTGCTGGTACAGGAATCATCGCAAAATTTAAAACCAAAACGGGCAAACGTGGAGAAGTCAGGCATTCCCAATTACACAACACTTCTGCCCTGGGAGAAATGCAGACTCTTCGTTTTCCCTGTTTGCTTGGCAGCTCTTTGAAGTCATGTCCACTCGCATGTAATTGATGTGTGCAGCCGTTTACAGGGTCCTGGTCAAAAAAGACTGCCAATTAGACTTAGTCTGTCACTCGCTGTACCGTGATGAAAAATTACACCCTTTAATCACTGTAAATGTCGAAACTAATGGTGAGCTACCTGCCGACCTCCATGCACCCCGCTGAATACAAATGGAGAGGTATTAGACCGAGCCGACACAATGAGGGCCTGTTCCTCAGCTGACTCAGGATGTTCCATGAAGTAGCGGTGTATAAGTTGTCTCAAAGAGAACACTGGACTTGGTGATCCTCAGTATTGATTGCACTGGATGGCTGCTGGGGAGAGACTGATCATGTTTTTGGCGTTGGCAGACTAATGGCAAACAAACAAAGCCACTTCAATTAAAGGTTTTGAACTGGTTGACAAAGGCTGCAGTGGTAGAAATATATATTGTTTTAACCACCTAGCTAACAATGGACGACAAATGGTGAAGTTGTGCACCTGGACAATTTGGCATACATTTTTGGCATAGACAGAAAATTAATTTGATAAAAATACTTCCGGCGGACGGGCATCAATGTCACATTCATGCAATACAGAGCTCTCTTGAATAACACACATACAAGTGATCTACTTCAAGGTTATTGGCATTGCACGTGGAAAGACAATCAGACACATTGCAACCAATGAGCGTCCAGAATTGGAAATAGACACTATTTAACAAAGCATAATACTATCTCTTAAGTGTACACTGTGGACATTTTTTTCAAACAGTGAATACCTCAATAAGTCAAAAGAAAAATCGCAGCAGCATACATTCGATTGTATTCTTCTTTCAGGCCATCTTGGTGTGTGACAATTAAGTGTGGCTTTGCTATAAATTGCTTTATTACTTGGCTGTGAAAAGAATATTGTATCGCATTGTGTGCTGTTTCTCCATTAACTAGATTAGTAGCATAAGACAATTACAGTCAGAGTTGTTGACCAAAGTAATGCGTTTCACATCTTAGGAGGGTAATGTAAAATAGATTAATGTTCGCAATCTTTGTGGGGAAATCATGGAGCTCTAATAGAAGACAGAAACACTCACGTAAACACAATGCCAAGGATGGGAGATGTACTTACGAAGCACTTATGTAGCTTAACTTTTCCTAATGCTCTGCACACACACACACACACACACACACACACACACACACACACACACACACACACACACACACACACACACACACACTAATCACATACATATGGATATTACAGTAGCTAAGCAACACATGACCTCTATTGTGTTGTAAGTTTTACCCCTTGTGCTCCCACCAAAGGCACAGCCCACACTA
Organism: Taurulus bubalis; assembly: GCF_910589615.1. Classification (NCBI taxonomy): domain Eukaryota; kingdom Metazoa; phylum Chordata; class Actinopteri; order Perciformes; family Cottidae; genus Taurulus; species Taurulus bubalis. Next base: position 19,249,135 of record NC_136603.1, on the reverse strand, counting down.
TGCAAAATGTCCATGGTACTCGATTGCATGTGGAAATAGGTTTCGGTAGTTCTGAAATATATTTAAGCCTCATTTACTAACTGCATGCTCATTGGGATGCAATGAAGAAAGAGATGCACCAGTGCACACATGAGCATTCAAGCAAACATATTCCAACATGTTCTCGCACCGATGCGTCAAGAACCGGAGCTCGGTCAGTGGCACTGAGTTTCAAACTACTACTAATGTCAACTCTACTTTTATTTTCACATAGAACATGAACAGTGGTCTCCTGTGTTAGACCCATCCACCTCCCCTTCTCCCTGCCTTGTGTGGACTATCTTGCACTTCAATTTATTTTAGACTTACTTACTAGGCTGAGATGTTGAGGCAAATGTGGCTCAAATTTGAATTTGTGGATTCCATTTACCAAAGTCACCGGAAACAGCAGTTTTACACACAGATACTAACCCTGTCATATGCTAAAACTAGTTTCATCTAAGGTACAACTACTAACAAGAGAATGCATGAACCACATCTAAGAATTGCTCTTTCAATTTAACTATTCAGAGCTTGTGTTGTTGACAGCGGTGCGAGCCAAGTAAAGGCCAGTGGCAAACCTCCATCTAATTGATTCATCTGTGGGGCTTTTTTTTCGGTCAAATTATGGCTCGCAGACATAAATACTTCTCCTGGCTGACCACTTTTTCTCTGTGTAACATACATGCAGCACGCACACACACACACACTCTGACACTAACAATTACACACAGTTGCCTCCTACAAATAAGCTATGAAGTGCATCACATCAATTACATCCGAACTTCTGCGACAAAAGGCACTGGTGTGCTTTAAACAAACTTTACTGCTTCAGGCACACAGTCGCTTTACAGATTTCATTTCACAGCAGCAACTTACCAGGACTGGCCAAATGGCTCTGCGGGCTCACAGTCAATATAGTTTTTTGTGCATTGCTGAGGGGATGAGCAGATTTACAGAATCCTGCATTAAATGACATTGCTCCACATCTCATTTCAGTGTGTTTTCTTCTAGCCCCAAAGCCGTGGGGTTGAGTGGTGGTGTGTGTGTGTATGAGATGGAAAATATATGTCGTAATATGACATTTCTGTGCAGTGTTGAGAATTTTCATATTGATTCTGCTACCTAATAATTCCATGGTTAATTGATATGGTTGAATGAGCTAGTACACATGGCCCTTTACTAAGCCCCCCCTCCCCTAGTTACTGTTGCTACGCCTGTCAAGCTTTCTATTCTAGAAGTACACATTAGCGGTTTTCAATGATAAGTGGCGGGATAACGACTCAAAATTCAAAGTAATGGGTTCTTAACGAAAGACAAAAGCAGTCCTCTCATTTGGCGGCTGGAATGACACCTAGCGCTGGCAGATTCTTTTAAACCCCCTAAAACATTTCATTATATATTGTTATTGCTGGCTCGGATGTTCAAGAGGAAACCTGTATCCAGCCTTCCAATTGGAAATGTAGCTCCCAGGACCGTATCAGTCCAAGCAGAGGGGATGTTCCGAGGAAGCAAGAAGCGCTGTCCACAAAACATCTGCAATAAATTCACCTCTGAATGATATGCCTCATGATGACAATAACCCAATGGACTTCACTCGGTTACATTGATCTATGTGACTGGTGCAGTACAATGACCCCTGTGTTCGTGCTGGCTGAGGGGCCCGGGAGGAAGGACAGGAGACGGAGTTGGGTCTCTCAGGACGTAATGGGTCGAGATTGACGGATTTTGCTCCTTGGAGAAATTTTCAGGGCCAGTAAAAGTTTGCACCGCCGCTGGCACCTGACATTCCTCAGCCGTGCTGTCTGAGATGTGGCAGATAGCACACATTTTGTGTTTAATACACCTTCAGCTGTAGGTGAAATAAAAATAGCTTCCTTTCATGCCGATGTAACATCTCCGCACTGTCATATACTACAGTTCTGAATATGCTGCTCTTTCACTAACCAGGTGTTTACTGCACTGCATAAATGTCAGCTTATGTCTAATTTGCTCCCTGGCTGCGTCTCTACCACCATATCTCTCTCTTCATGCCTCTCGTCTTAATGTACTCTTAAAAACCATCAAGTATTTTTTCATACGGTTTAAAACGCCTCTTTGAGTGCAAGTGAAAACACCTGTGCATGCACTCACAAAACACACACACATACACACACAAACGCACACACAGAGGCCCGATAGTCGATAGGTAGTAGGGACCTGACTCTACATGCAGTCACTGGCCTCCAACAGACTGGACGGACTTTGATGAAACAAGGACTCGAAACACAGCGAGTCGCTCTGGAGCATGTGTCACCGGGCACGAGGCAGCCCGATGGCCGGCAATTGATTTCCAGCTGACACTCAAGTGGCTCCCCGTGAAAGATGACCTGTCAGTGCGGCTCGGGGGAGCAAATCCAGCGAGGCATCACGTAGGGAGACTCATGCGTGAGATGGCAGGTAGACAGGCACAGGAGGCCCTGAGCTGGGCCTGTTGGGGAAACAATCTTATGAATAGCCGCGGGTCAATGAGAGCTTGCTAACAAGCCAAGCAGCCAAGTCTTGGTAAGTCATACTTTTAAATTTGGAGTGAGGACTTCAGTTTGGTTGTTTGCATGTAGACTGAGAGCCTATAGAGCGTTATTGATACCTCATGGCATGAAAATGGATTGTTGTAGGGATACACTGTACATAACTGTGTTAGCCATGAGCTTTGTTTGTGAGTCCCAAAAAAACATGTTCACAAATAAGCAATATCAAGGCTTCTCTCTGCACTATACACTAGATAGCAGCGTCAATTGTCTCTCGAGGGCTAGTCCTCATCAGCTCTCCCACGGACACGCAGCCTGCTCTTGCCCCGACTCTCCAGGGACCAGAAACTGTCACCGGGATCTTGGAAGCGGGAACCACATGTCTGCCTTGCAGCCTTAAAGGCAGCTTTAGTTTTTCCCACCACGGATGACTTGGCCATTTCTTGCTGGCCACTTGCCAGAGAGGTGGAACTATGCTGGCTTTACTCCAAAGTTGTTAGAGCAACGATATGTGGAGAAGTAAAGGAAAGGAGCTAAGCAAAGTTGTTGAAACAGTGTACGGTATCATCATTAAGGTTCCAATTGTCAGGGGCATAGCCTTTTGTATCATCAAAAGAGAAGATCTGATCTTACATGTCACAGTCACACACTCTGGGAAAGTCAGTACAGCCGAGAGCCTTTGGCGAAAATGTTTTTTCGCTGGTGTCAGTATGAGGATTAAATCTCCATTCCCCTGAAAATCCACTGAAACATGCAGTATTATCATGGCACATTCTTTGAACCAAATACAAGTTTTCTACTTGGAAAGTAATGCAAGTATTCCTTTGGTGGGTTTTATACAGCACATCTCACACAGTCACTTCATGCAGTCTAAGCCAAGTGGGAGACGCCCAGTTGTTTAAAAACTAAACGCTATGTCGCTGAGCACGAATGGCCTCATTCCTGTTTCGAGTCCGATCTTTGTTGCATGCCATTCCTCTGATCTTTCTCGCTTCATCTCTATATTGTCAGAATCTATGTCTCAGAGGTAGAGCAGGTCGTCCTCTAAGCGAAAGATCCTTGGTTTGATCCCCGGATGCTCCAGTCCGCATGTTAAAGTGTCCTTGAGAAGGATGAGGACCCCAGAATTGCTCTCGAAGGCCGTGCCATCGGTGTGAGAATGAATAAATTAGCATTTAATGGGCAGATTGTCACTTTGCTGTCATCATACCATCAGTGTATGGATGTGTGTGCGAATGGGTGAATGTTGACACGTGATGGGCTTTGAGTGGTTGGAAGACTGGAGGGGCGTTATATAAATGCAAGTCTGTTTATCATTTAAAGGCATAATAATGCTTGGAAAAAAAAGCCGAGAGTAAATTTGGGGCAGATTACAATCCAGAGACAGATGTTGAATAAGTATAAATGCTTCCGACTCAACAAGTGCGTCAGGAAACGATCCGTGGAAACAACCTTTTATCATGTGTGTCCCCTGTGATAATGTGGTATTTAGCTGATCCCTCATCAGTTCAATCACTGAATGATCGAGAGAGCATTGATCTGTATGGGTGAGGAATGATACAATAAAAATGTTTGTCTCATTAGATAGATTCTATAGATACAGTCATGTATAGACAGACAGACAGACAGCTGGATTAGCCCATCTGTTGTAACACAATTGCTTAAATGCACTAGTTGTGCCATGCAATATGAGAAGGATGGTAGCGATGGGAACTATACTTCAGTTAACAGCCTAAAATGCTGTGCGTTAATAGTATAACACTTCACCAAGACATTTTTGTATTGAAATATGTTAAATATTGGACTGCTTCATTATTAAGTCGGATATATTTAGGGTTTTTCCAGAAAAGTCAGAGTTTCCCGGTTGTAATAAGGACTTGAATATCGAGCATGGCATTACCACCACCCGCTGGACCGGAGAAGGGTCGACTGGAAAAACGAAGACAGATTGCAATCAGATTTGTGATCTGGCTAAGTGTGGAGTAAATTGTTTTAAATTGCGTGTGGATTTTATTCGGATGCGAGACACTTGAAAAGGACAAGGGTAATTGGGGCCAAACAGTGTGTCTTGTAAAGGCCTCAATGTGCTTCAAATAAAGTGCTTGTCAGTCAGTCTAACGGCATCTGAGCCGAAACCAGTGAAATTTGCGGAGGTGTGAAAGCTGGCAGGGTCTGAACTCACTCAAGCTCCTTTTTTTTCTTCATTCTTCACACAACGACTTCTGTCACTTTTGGTTTGGACATCCGAGTGCAGCACTCCCAAAATGTGTGCTCCTTTGTCCCCATTTGGATGATTCAAAGTTTAAACCCTGGAAGATACTCTCAGTAATATATGCTACTTTATATTGCAGAGTAGTAGAAAGTATGTGTCCATGTGTGTATGTTTATGTCTGTGTGAAGTAGACTGAACAAAGTGAGGCGACGCTGGATTTTCTGAGTCATCAGCTCCGTCAAAACGAAGTTGACACCGCGCGTTATTTGGTCAGCCCTTGTCTCCACTAACTACGCCAGCTGCCAACACCTTGAAAGCCAAGGTCGCCCTTTAATAAAAACTATACTATACTATACTACTCATAAAAATCTCTGCCATTATCCGGTTAAATGGTGCAGAAGATTCTGCTTTAACGGGACTACTTCCCCTTCCAAGTGCTGTTGAATTAATTACAGGCAAAGTGGGAGGCTCGCAAGCTAATCAGATGTTATCAAATGTGTGCGTGTGTGTGAGTGAGACTGATGAAGGTCACTCATCCATATGAATAATGGCTTCAGAAGTAAGGCTTTGATTTGCATGATGTCAAATGGCATGCGTGTATACTCTCACAAAAGAGTTTATATGTCCTCAACCAACTCGAGGGTGTGGACATTTTAGTGAGGTGTGGAATGAATATTGTCCTTTATTGACTTTGAGCTAGCATGCAGCGACCTGAGTGATCATTAGGCAAGCAGTGGGAAACTTCACCGTTCACCAATAGGAAGCCTACTTGACGGTTCTGATCTTTGAAGGGACTGAGAGCTGGAGTGTCCAAGCAAGAGGAAGCTGTCCTAGCTTATTAGCTGTCTTGCACCGTTCACTTTTACTTCTCTATCAGAGTAGAAGTTGCTCCACAAAAAGAGGGACGGTTTCTAGACAGTTATGAGACAGTAGTCGAGAGTACGGATATGTCTTCTGTAAAAATGTGTGAACGTCCTGCTATAGCAACCGAAGCTAAGCTAACAAGCTTGCTAGCTTACCATTAAGCTCCATAGGCACACTTGCCAACCCTCCCGATTTGGAGATTCACGTCTTTCATTGTCCTATCACGGTTTCTTCACGGGGTTGAGCTGCGCTCGCCACTTGGTTCAATGCACAGCACCAAACGTTTGGCTTTGCGCGACCAAGCAAAAAAGTGAGAAATGGAGAGTACTTAGAGAAAGAAATAGTCAAGCAGAGACAAAACATAAAAGAATGTAAGAATGAATGAAAACTGATGAATATTGGCTCATACCAGAGGGGCAAATTGTTCTGAATTCTTTCCTCAGTGAAATCTAACATGAAAATGCTGTCGCACTGCACTTACTTTGTTACTTAATTCAATAAAAGTCACCAGAATTCGTTGAAAGTTTCTTTTTAAGGTCTCAAGGTTGGCAAGTGTGTCCTTAATTAGAAGAGCTTTATTTTTCCTCTTCAATACCTTTTTAATGAACGACAGCAGTGTGCGGCGGCGGACAGAATACCGGGGGAAGTAAACAGAGTAGCAGAGAGAAAATAGAGAGAAGCTCCAGGAGGTATTGTGACCAAATAGCTCTATCAAGCTGACAAATTCACAGTTAGTTCACCAGCTACAGCAGTTCATTAACTAGCCCTGAAAGATATGTCCTGGATTCAAGCTGGGTGTCACAAGTTCCAACAACAAAATCCAAAATAATCATCTTTTTTACCACAATTAAAACAATAACATTATTCTTGTTTCAGCCCTTGGATTGACGTTTATCATGTTCTGTCCCACCAATTAATACTATGCCCAATTTAATAACATAATCAATGCACCATGCACCTGAATTAAACATGTATTGGTCAGTAAGTGTGTTAATCAATTAATTTGTCATTGTCAGGGCTGTTGCTTGCAGCTATTTATGTTAGCACGCTAACAAAATAGCTGTGATGCCAAAGAGAATTGGTCTTTTCTCAAGAGCTCCAAGAGGTTTACTCATATCTTTGAAAAATAGCCAGCTACCCGCCAATGAAAATGCTGCATGCTGCACACACTGCAAGAGTACATTGTCTGTCATGCACAATGGAAATACTGATAGAGGAGATCATATTAAGACTGCCAGACAGCAATATACATATATAGCAGTCACAGTCGGCTATTTAGCCTTCAGACTGCTATTGATTAACGTTATTTTGGTTTTAAAAGTATTCTACAATCAATAGTATTACACCAAAGCAATCCATCTGTGTCTACTAGCGTTATTTTTTGTTTAATACAGTTTTCAATTAAAACATGTTTTGGTGGATTTTGTAAGACAAAACATAACTTTTCATCTGCCGGGGCACTGCCCAAGGTGTTGAAGGTTTTCTCTGATGGTTGCAAAGTAGGCACAACGGCAGCTTCAACTGTTGTCAAGCCAAGTGTAACTGATCTGTCGTTTTGTACAAAAAAAGTTCTGTAGTTGGTGTTTGTGTAAAAAAACCTCATTTGAAATTGATAAAGATGGACAGGTAGAAACAAAACAACAGGATTTTGCCTTACAGTTACTTTGGTTACCAATTCATGTGAAGGTCACTTTCTTGACAGTTTCCATGTTTTTGTTGATGTATCTTGTCTATACAGTACTGTAGCTCTTAAATTCACACTCCCACATCTGCATCACACAATCTTGTGGTTAACAGGCTTCATCAACCTTCACTCATTTGCTTAGAAGAGTTGCTTGCATGTGAGATTTTGAAGCAGCATTCAGGGTAAATTATGTTTTTTTAAGACAATTTACTGTCAGGGAGTTTTTATATTAGGTACAATCGACTCGCCTGTCTACAACTGTCCCCCCTCTCCGCTCAGCTGTCACACTATAGTTGTTGTTCCACTCCCGAGTAAGTTTGCTTCTCCATCTCAGCCACATTGGTTTATGTTGCTATACGCTTACCTTCTAGACATGACCGAGCTGTAGAAATCTATTCTACAAGCACCTTTCTGAAAACAGATTCTGCTCAATAGTTCCATCACCCACCACATTCTTCACCCCTGGACCGCACCTCTTTGAGGAGAGGGCCAAACTACTGGAGCAGATAAACATCATCGTCATCATTGGTGGTAGAAATCCAAGATATCAAATAACAATAAAAAACAAAGCGTTAATTGTTTTCAATATCTTCCAATAGTGTGCACACACCACCGTCTACGATTTGAGTTTTCACATATTTTAAAATGGTAAATGTGTTAAATTGCTGCAGTGAACACACCGAGCGCCCAGACATCGTGGTGACTGTCATACACTCGGCCTTCTCCAGTCACCTCACCGCCCGCTAAGACATCTCCGTTAGCTAAGCTTCAGTGACCAACTTGTTAGTAATGCACACATGTGGTGTGCTGACTTTATTGTATTGACAGCTTTTTCAAGACAGTTTGCTGGTGGTATTCAGCAAATAAAGCGGTGTGTGCTTTTCAGTCTGACTTGTGGGAGAAAAAGTCAGACTGAGAAAGCCCTGTGTCCTCTGAAGAAGACTTGTGTTTAGAGTGTTCAGGCTCAACAGATCAGACAACAATCTCTCTTTGTCACCCAGCATCATTCAGCTAATCCAAGGCTGTGTTCAGACCACACTGTGGCACCCCAGGAAAAAGCAAGCTACACCTTCATTTCAGTGAGACCACTGCTGGTGTGTGTTTGGTGGCGCCACACAGAAGGCTGCAACCAAAAACAGATTGTGCAACAAACTTGTTGCGGTACTCCACATCATCTGGCATCACACTGTGTTGGATAAATATGTGTTACTGTAGGCACATGCTTCGAAAGCAGTCAACCACCCATTTCCCCCCAAGGAAACATTAAATTAATAAGATCTGAAAGCTTTCCAGACAAGATATAAAAAATATGAATGCCATCCTAAGAAATGTACCGAGAAAAAAAAGATACAAAATTGTTTTCAATAATGCTAATTTAAAATTTCCAACAGCTCTAATAATAAATTAAATGGTTACAAATGCTGGGACATTGATACAAATACAGTTATAAGTACAAGTATGAGTGCAGTCTAAGTGTTCTAAGTGAAAGCTGTTTTGAGGAATAATACACTTAAGTTTGAATTACCTTGTTTCAATATCAAAATTCGTTTCAAATTCTTAAACACGTTAATTGGTAAGAAATAAAGAAAGATAATCAATTCATAAAGCGAGGCAAATTCTCTCTACAAAGAGTTGCAAATTGATTGAGGCACTTCATATTTAGTTTAACAGGGAGAAAAGATTATTTTGATAAAACAATCCAAAGAAGATTGATGATTTAGTATTTTTTTTTCACATATTGTTAAATACATGCACAATATGAGCGGGGATGTGATCCAAATGGGTAAAAAAAAGCCATTTTCCATATCATCTTGACTATAAAAGGGACAGTGTGTAGGATTGGTCTGCATTTAGACGCAGTGAAACTGAAACTTCTCCCATGTGCCAAGCATGTAGGAAACACATCTAGAGTCAGCCAATGGTTCGTCCATTCTGTAGAAATATGGAGATGCAACATGGCGGACTCCGTGAATAGGACCTACTCAATATGTAGATAGAAACGGCTCATTCTAAGATGACCAAAACACAACAAATCTTATTTTCTGGTATTATACACTAACACCAATAGATCCCCCGAAAGGCAACACTCTTACCCTTTAATTCATATGTGGCACAATATTTGTTTGATTCATTTTGACTGGCCCACAAAACACATTCATTTGTTAATCATGAACAAATTATTTACTTTATTCATAACACCATTTGGGTAGCTTGTGTAATAATACAGCTACACATTAATAGAATACAGTACAGCAATATAAATGTTTGTTAACATTAGCTGATCATTATTTAATTTCAAAACTACTTAACAATAAAGATAAATATCTTAGTTCCTGCAACTAACGCCCCATTTATTCTCATCCAATCCCAGGGCATGGCATTCATTTTGTGGTAATGTTTCTTTCATGGGTAATATTTACAATTCTCTGGTACATAATTCATCCGTGCATGGATATTTGTGATCAGGGTATAGAGATGCTTAATCTGGTATGAAATCAGCCATGGCAGGAAAGAAGTGTGTGAATGCTAATGGGTTCACAGAGAGACAATAACATGCTAATGTAGCCCAAGTGAAACTACACAGGCAGTGAGATCAAGAGACATGCCACGAACAAAGTCATAATTTAGCTTAATCAGCTCAGACCTCTATGGTTTTGATCTTTTATTGCAATCTTGTTCATTACTGGTCTTGGTAGGTATCATGCAAACACATTGTGGAAGGGTTTAACACAAAGATTATTGACCATAAAGCGGGGCTCATCCCTGAGGACACCGAGGTGAAAAAAGCAGTCGGAAATCTTTGTCAGCGTCTCCCTTCACCTCCGCTTAAGCTCTAAAATCAAGATTGATGATGTGCATGACGCGGCAGTACAATGACTCCCTGTTCTGCACTCCCTCCTGGTCTCTGAGTTTTCTTCTAAGCAGATAGCAAGCTGTGATATTCAAAGTGACACTCAATTAGCTGTGCACTGGCAGTGGGACACAGATTGATAGGATGGCTTTGTCCCTGCATGAACAAAATCTGGATAAAATCTTTGGAGTCTCACAAGCTGGATTAGTTCCCATAAATGTTAAATTTAAATGTTAAATTTATTTAAACTCAAAATGCTTTTCTTGTACATGAAGCATTTGAAGAAAGGAAACGTGAGCTACTCTTTGTTACTGTTCTGCAGCATGGACAGAGTGTACTTAATTTCATTTTGGTCACGTGCCGCATACAGAAGCGAAATTATTATACTATCGCACTGCACTAATGCTCGCTTAGTAGTAATCAGCAGCTTTTTACTTAAAGCGTCATTTTTAATAGGTGGTCTGCTACACGGATAACCCCAGACGCTGATGTTTGAGCTACTAAAAGGATCATCAATCCAACAATTTGCCCTTTTACAACCTGTCTCAAGTCTACCTCAAGGCCATTTATAGTCCTCATGAACAATGCTGATGAAACAGCCCAGATAGACTCAGACCTGCCAAGACCTGGCATTGATACTAATTTCTATCAGTACATTTTTTTAGCTGACTGGTGACGATCAGATATGAGGGAACTCAACTTCTAGATTTGATTGGTCCATCATCCAATTTGTGTCAAGTCCTTCATAGGTTCTGAGAGATGACAAGCTAGTTTAAGACTTGCCATTTACCACATCAGTTTTCGTCATTAAAACATCATTAACTTGTGAAGACTTTAGTAAAGTGTGAATTGATTGCATTTGTAGGGCTATCCAATCAACAGCAATCAACTATGTCCACAGGAAGTCAATGTACAAAGGCCAATGCTGGCAATGACTTTTGTTTTAGTTACACAAAATGTGTGTGTCTGTTTCAGTAAGAACTGTCAATTTAGAATGATTGGGACCTCTCAAGCTTGCTAAACTTTCCACTGTTATTTGCTTGTTCAGTCTGACATTATGTGAATGAGTGAAAGTGATCTGTTAGAATAAAACAAAAGTTTTTTGAAGGTTGAATTCCTTATGAAAAATGTATAACAGATACTATGAAGAGGCCACTTTGCATCCTGCATTGATTTGAAGTACTATAAATAGAGGGGAAAAAAGAATGGCTTCTTTCTTTTCAAGTCTGATTGAGTTTTATTTGACCTTTTCGACAATGTAATCTGCGAGTGTAACAACTACTTGTCGAAATCCCTTCTTGTCTAAATGCTTGCCTTCTAAGCTTTGCACAAACTTAATTTAAAGGTCCACTGTGACTTAAAATCCACCTAGGTATGTCTTCAGACAGTATTTGAAGGATTACCTCACCTACTCTGCGAGACAGTAGCACTTGGCTGCCCAGGTCTCCATAGGGAAACCGAGAGAGTGGCCACTGCTACAGTTGCTCTAATACTATTAACACAATTTACGCTTTCTCCACCCATGCTCAGGGCCACACATTAAAATGAGTCTTAATTAATTGCAGTTTCTCAGGTGTGTATTTGTTACAGTATCGTAAGCCGTGTGTGTGGCATATCCTGTGTGGGGAAAACTGCTTGTAATAGCCCCAGGACTGCAATTGAAAATATAAATATGGTTTATTCCATTGCTCACAAAAGCTGATTATGGAGCTTAATTATTTTTTTCCCCAGATGTGTATTGGTACAATATGAGTTTGCATACGTGCATGCACTGCATATTTATGCATTGTATGTATGTGCATTTATATAAGTATATGAGTTAAGATATACCACTATACTGTACTATGTAAGAACAAACTACACATCCTCATTGAATACAAAGCATGGAAGGTTCAACCATGCGTGCCTATGTCAATTAAAGGGCCAGTGTGTAGCCTTTTAGGGGACATATTAGAACAAAAATAATAGTATATTCTTAACTATGTTCATGTTATTGTGTATAATACCAAAAATTAAGACTTGTGCATAGGGAGAGGGTCCTCTTTACAGAATCCCCTGTGTTGAACTACCATGTTTCTACAGCAGCCCAGAAGGGACATGCCAAACACTGACTCTGAGAGCTTTTCCCATTCTGATGTGACTTGAAGGCCACTATAGTTCTCCGACACACTTGTGAAACTGTGGCAACCTGAGCAAAAGTAGTGTTTTTATGGTAAGAATGGTGTTAGCGCGTAATAATTATTTGATGCCTGGTGTAGCCTCCGGGAAGAACTTAGCCAAACAACTTCTCCCGTTCTCTGAATTTATTTTCCTTGATCACAAACAGAGTAACAAGCGCTGCAATCGCGATAGCAGGGAGTCGTCCAGTCTACACGCAGGGAGACCGTCCAAAAACACCCCGAACAGCCGGAAGTTCGGCTCTTTAATAAACGGTTTTCCGTCATGAACATCTCACATTTAATTGGCTCTATCTTGTCTAAGAGGAGGAGAATGTGTCCTCATCTTTTCTCACAAGACTGGAACGTGCAACGACCAGTCTGCTTCTCTAATGTCAACATACTGATAACATGTGTGGGTGTTGTGGTGCAACGCGTGGAACCTTGAGGAACAGACCAGACGTTTCTCAGACACTTCTTACAGACAATATTTGTTAAACTGACCTCGCACAACCTGAACTGTCATAGACATAAGAATAATGAAATGAAGAATATCTACAGAATATAACGATTTATATTATCAATGCTGAGTGAGATGAACAGCGTTAGCACACATTTTCATTCGGCGGCCCAACTTCTTTCACAGGGAGCTGAGGGGTATTCAGTTGGTTGCAATATGCAACCAAACCGCTGCCTCCTAACCATACACACTGTACTTTCAAGGTTAGAGAAAGGCCAACAAAGGTACAAGTGAATCAACCTTTCTAAACAACAATACTGCTGGTAATACAGTACAAAATAGAGTGTGATGGCAGCACTGTTTAAATGACACGCACTTGAGAATGACAGATTTTACTAAGGAAGTGACACCTTGATAAGATGAAATGTTGCACCCTGAGGACACCTGTGAGAGACAATTAACTTGATTTTCAATGCCATTCATTAACCGCTGACAGTTTGTCAACCTCATTATGTCAATTTGCAGCATGTTTGCGCAAACTGCATGTGGTGGAATGTCCAGGTGCCGAGCCGATTCTGGTCACCTGTTCTGGTTTTGTTGTTGGGATTGTAATTAAGAAGCCCATTATTTCTGATTAGGACTCCTTTGCATAATTAATGAATAGGGAGCTATGTCCAGATGGCTATTTCATCAAAAACATTACTCATCTTGTTGAGCAGGACCTTCAAAGTAAAACAATAAGTTACACATATTTTCTATAATGTTTCAGACACTTTTAAGAGCCTTAAAACACATCTAGTTTACCAGCAAAACCCCCTAGCATTGCAAAAGTGGAAAGAAATACACTTCTCCTGTGATTATGTTTGATAGAATGTCCCATAGCAACACAATGACAGAAAATGGAAGACAACCAATTTCAGTCTTCCCTTATTCCCTTTTTTCTTGGCCCCCGGTTTCCTCCTCAGTCCTTTTCTCTGCCGCCTGATCAAAACCCCCAGGAGTTCACACTTGACCTCCACTCTGTTAACCCTGACTAAGCTCAGTGCCAGTTTCTGTTTTATCACCTGAGGAAAGCACCAACTTTTCCTCCAATCCGCGTGAAAACTAATTAAAGTTGGGGCAGAGGAGGCATCTGTCGAGAGAGAGAGAGAGAGAGAGACGGAGAGAATGATGTTGGGAGGGGAGAGATTAACAAGAGCAGGCAGAGCACTGTCTCTCAGCCGCTAATCCTTAATGTCACAGATATGCGGTAAGCTGGGGCCTTTGTCAGTTAAAGACTGCCTTCAGATCTACCCGGCTCTTTGTCTGCTGCTGTGCATCCTGCTCCCCTCATACCCCTGTGCTATACCCTGACTCCTCAAACTCCTTGGATCAGGGATAAACATGGGAGCACTTCCTCTTCCAAGCGAGATGAAAGGCTGCAAGGAGTTGAAAGAAGCAGCTCATGGAGCCGAGATGGCTTGCCATAACGCCAGATGGATAAAAGAGCATGGAGAAAGAGAAAGGCGGGGAGGTGACTGAGGAGGCTCTGTTTTGCCCCTCAAGTGTTTACATGTCACAAGGTGACTTCAACAGATTTGTTTCACACCTTTTCTAAAGAGTTCCACTTTATTCTGGAGAAGTTGCTCAGTTGATTTTCTTCGCTTAAAAAAGGGTGCGTAAAGTGTGAATTTTCATGCACACTTGAGTTTCAGGACGTCAGTACGCTTTACACTACGTGTTTATTGGATTAGAGGACAACAACAGGGTCTGTGTGAAACAGTTTTACAAACTTCCTTGTTAGAAACCCTCGATCTCACATCAACGCCTCACACAGCGACAGGCCAGGTGTGCAGAGGTGCAAAAGCTGGCAGGTTTTAACCTCTGTCTCATGACCGAGTCATACCAGAAAGGGGCATAGTGAAATTTGTCCAAGCTTTTTCACAATAGCTCACTGAGATTATTTCTATTTCCTCTGTGCTGTGTACGAATCAATTCAATGTGGATTTATTGTCCGAAAAAACAATCTTTACATTTTTCATTTAGCTGATGCTTTTATCCACCGTAGACACAGCAACGGGGAGCAATTCGGGGTTAAGTGTCTAGCTCAAGGACACATCTACTTGGACTAGCGGAGCCGGGGGTCGAACCACTAACTTTTAATGTTAGGCGATGAAATCTCTGCTCAAAAACATTTTAACAGTAAGCGAATGACCACCGTTCAGTAGTACGTTCAGTCTGTTGCTTATTAAAAAAAAAAGAGTTCAGTTCTACATAACTAGATATACACTTTTTATGGTACATAGATTAGCTGCCATTTATTAGCAGAAGTTCGCACATTGTGATTTCTGCGCCTTTCTGCGGTCTTTTAATGAGGTTTTGATGAGAAGCCCCTATGACAGTGCTTTCAGCCACTAGTTAAGGCGAAGCTCCACATCAACCAGCTGCTGATTCAGTCGGTGACAATGGAGATTCAGAATAGTCGGTTGGCTGAATATTCAGTGTTATCATTTGTCCGTACATCAGCTGAACACCTCTTTTGTACAGCCTTTCATTCAATGAAGAGTTATTGAAGAGGGAGAAGAAGAACAAGGTCTCTGTGTTAGCTTGGTTGGTATTAATCGGACAATTAGCTCACACAGTTAATTCAAAACTATGCCATCAATCTCTGTCTCATCATCATCTACAAACCATTCCTCTACGGTCGAGCAGCTTATATACAGACAAAAGTGGACGGTGCAACACCGCTACCAAGCTACAGCAGCTTCCTCTATGTTAAACACTCTGTTGCCAGAGACCAGGTGGCTTCATGATGCTTTGTATCGGTCAGTGGTGCAAAAGAAATTTGACATAATAAATATGTCAAAGTTCAACATAGTTCCCAAAAAAAGTGCCACAGTGAGCAAATTCAGAGGATTGTGTACCAATTCTATTGAATTGATTTCCCTGCAAAGTTTTTCCATTTAAAATGCTGTTTTTTTTATTTTCTTTTATCTTTACACAGCTTCCCTTCTCGTGTGTGCCGCCAACTGTACGCAATATTGCTGTTATTCCCATTCGTACCATGGCAGTTATCATGTTTCACCCCTCGCCATGACAGGAGCCTTCATGCCTTTGAGTGTGTTGGTGTTTCCACTGTTGCCTTAGTGATACCTTTCCCATGGGGATGCAGCCTGCTGAAGCCCAAGCCTATTTCCAGACCTCTGAATTGCTACCTTCACATTCTCTTGAGAAAGTCAGTGTCAATTCAGTGTGATAATCAGGCTTTACATCACCCACCGACCATTGGCAATACTTAAAACGACTGGATTTGTTCGCTGGAGTCTTGCCTTTGCCATGATGGGTTGTTTCAATGAATGAATGCCATCATACATTTCCATATTGTCCAGTTCCTAATTTTAATGAGCTTGGCCTGTTCACTTAACCACATCAACGTGGGGTACCTCTCTAGTGACACGGCAGAGTGAATTAGCATCAACAGACATTAGCTAAATGAAGTGGATCCGTCCGTAGGGCTTGGTGTGCTCAAGGTCAGCGCCAGTACAGGATGGCAACAACAGCAGGTCTCCCATTAAGCATCAACAACAGCGGCCTTTCATCTCCGGGTGGTTTCAGAGAGCACGACTTACGACATTTGTCAAGAGTGCCAGTGTCTTTACTGTACATTTTCATAACTGACGGTCCTTATCGTGGACACCGACTGAGAATCTTATCTGCTTAATTTAACTGAGATGCAATATTCAATGATTGCATAATCTGCGTATGGGATTGGATTTGCTAGAATTAATATGCAAGGGTGCGCTGTGAGTTGATGAGACAATTGTGCTAGCATGCATAACTGATTGCACAAAGCTAAGCCAGTTAGAGATGCTTAGTTGTAAATGCGTCTTGCCTGCAGATTATAAGGCTTGTGAATGAATCATATCAATCACTGCTGGAAAGCTTATTGCTATGAAGCACAAACAAAATATGTCACAAATAATCTGACATGGTTTTGAAAATGATATATATTTATTTGTCACTGCCACAGCAGCAGATGGTCAGCATAAACCATAAGCACATAGCATTTTTTATCACAACCCAAAAGAAGAAACTGGGCGTAAAGAACATCTTGGTATCAGTTACTGAATCAAGGGTTTTGTCAACTATATATGAAAAGTGAAATAAATCAGGGGTGAACAATTGAAAGTATCGTACTCTGGATCTATGGCATGCTCTCAATCATTTTGGATTTGGATGCGGTTTGTCCCTCAGGTTGGGCTTTGTGTTGCTAATCTGTTGATAGTAGCATTTTAAACCGCTTGGTGGGGGTTCATTCTGGACTTCCTGCCTCTTCCTTTGAAACCAATTTATGCACTTTCCCCGTGTTGTGTCAATTTAATGCTTCCTAGTAATAGCAGCATGCCATCTATAGGCGATGGACCCATGGTTTGCCTCTTTTGACATTCATCACATGGGCTTTAGCTGACTTTTTATAGTCTGAAAGCACTTTGGAGCCACTTACTGCACAGCGTTGCACAAACAATTGTATGGTAATTAGAGGAAGCGAATGTGCCTGGTACTGTTGTTTAAAAATAAATATGATAAACCCTGACACTCAAATGTCAAGGCTGCTAACGTCTGCGGAGAATGTTGAATGTTGTAACAACCATAATCCCCTCCAGCTCCTAGCCACACTGTAATCTTGCACTTTAAATATTTATCTGTTGTATAATCTCCGAACCGGAAGATGGTATAAAGGTTTCCTTACATCGAGTAGAAGATGGTATAAAGGTTTCCTTACATAGAGTAGAAGCCTGATGGTACATTAGGATTTTGGACCAGGAAGCGGTAGCTCTGTGTTGCTAGCACTGAGCAGAGTTTTGACACGTGTCTTTGCAGAGTGAGAAATTGTGGTAATATGGCCATATTTACTGGTTTAGCAGGACTGCTGTCCATCTGTTGGTTAATTATTGTGCAGTCTCTGCTTAATGGGCACTCCCTTGACATGCTGAATGCATAGTCCATGGTTAAAGTCATTATTTTAATTCCCCGTACTGAGATTGTTGCTTCTTTCAAACTTGACGTTTCCATTATTTATTTGCACAACTCCTTATAGTCTTGGTGACGATGGTGCGTACTGTGACTGCATATAGCGACACGGTAAATATAGCATGTGACTGACTACACACTAATATTCCACGATTACTCAGAATTCGATATGGGTCATGTAAACAGCTTGTTCTCTGTGGATATTCTGAATTAAGTCAGAATGAAGCATTTTCTGATTTAGATGTGAGATATGGAGACAGTATTTGGGCTTCAGAAGCATTCTTTGAACATACAGCTCACTCGAGTTATGCTTCTCAATGGGGTTCTCTTCCGTCGTTTTCCACACACAGCCTTTAACGGCTTACGGTCCACATGTCTGGTCGGAGGGGGAAACACACAACTACTTTTAAATGTTTTGAAACATTTAACAGTTTTGAAAGGTTTTTGGATATGAACACACGAACCGTCCGCCACCGGTTACGATAATCGGAGAATGCACGGCTGCGTGTGAACTGGAACATTATTGGAATATTCATTTTCATTTGCCATGTAAAAGGCGTGGTAGGAATATTATAATTGTGTTGTCATTGTGACAAAACCAAGACGAACTTCAATGCAGCGAAACAGTTTCACTTCCCGTGCAATATTCACTTCCCTATCACTCCACAAACCCGTGACCCCCGTCTGATTGTTGAGTGACACTTATTGGGGAGATTAAAGCCGAGGTGAGCTTTGTTCAGTCCTTTCTCAATCACTCGACTCACCTTTTGTAATCATAACTGCTGCATGGGGCTTGCGAGTGAATGATCAGGTATTCACAGCAACTCGTGGGCTGATCTGGAGGAATGTGTTGTGACAAGAGCGTTTGCAAGTTAAAAGAGTATTCGGCGAGAGGCTTGAAAAAAGGAGGAGACAGGAGTGCTTCGTCCTTCATTATCATTAGTAGCAGTGTCTGATACGCTGCAGGATTGTCCAATGGAGCGCATAATCGAGGCTGTCTGCACACTCAGACCTGCAGCTGAGAGTGAGTGAGCGGCTCAACGCGGGTGTAGTTTATAGCAGAGATGTTGCTGGCTGGTGGATCCTGTTAAATATGCATCACGCTCCGTTGGACACTCGTATGCTGTCAGGCTGTGAACTCCACTGAGCCGTTTGTTAAATCTTTGAACAGAAGGTCAAAACTCCTGAATAAAACAGAAACGACATAACGACGGCGCCTGATTCTGATTTAGGTATGCCACATTTCCCGTATAGATACACACACACACACACACACTTTTGATGTGAAGTAGCTGTAATGGCCTGTGAAAGGAATGCTTCACATTCCAAAATAATCACTTGTAGATCAATTACTAACCCGGCGTGACCTTGAATTCTCGAAGAAAACTTTTTTTCTCGCATGCCTCAGCACTGAACACGGGGGCCGCGTTTAACAACCTGAACTGTTTTCAAAACATCTGTTTACAGACTCTCACACAGCCAAACCTGTCACGGTTTTGGGAGTTCAAAGAGGACCCAAAACAAAACCACCAGGAATGGCAGGTTGAATTGAACATAAGGCGAGCTTTAATAACAAAAGCTGGTTCCATAAACAAAACTGACAGGCAACAAAAACTGAGGGAGCAGGCTGACGCAACTCAAAATACAAAGGGAAGATAGCAGAAGAATGAACTGAAAACTGACGAACACAGGCAGGGAATCCACCGAGGAAAACGAAGGACAAATGAAGAAGAACTGACAACTGAAAGCAGGAAAGCATGCAGACTGAATGGGATTCTTTAACTGATGAAACGCAGGTGAGATTGAAAACAGGTGGGGAAAAGACGTGAAAATAGACACGGCACATTAGGGACAATAAATGTCAAAATAACACAGGAAACAAACTACAGCGGGCTAGGGGCCGGCAGCAGCAGAGTCTGACCTGTGAAAGGTCAGCGACACAATGACAGGGAGTCTAGCAAGACTTTAGCTCAGGTCTCCTTAGTCCTGTTTCTATGAATGAAAGTTTAAATGTGCAAATTAATTAATGCCCTTATGTGCAATATATCTGTGTGCAATATGATGAATGTGAAATGTCTTCCTTACACTGTGATATTTTCTCTTGTTTCTTTTATATATATATATATATATATATATGTATATATATATATATATATATATATATATATATATACATATATATATATATATGTGATTCCTTTTTATCCATTGTTAACTTTTTATTATCGAACTGTTGTGTATTGTCAGCTACAGACTATTGATTGTAGTTTATTCCTACACTTTGGCATGACCTTTTCCTCTAGGACATTCTGGCAGGGCGACAGACAATGGAAATCAGCCTTGCGGCTGTAATTGGGTGCATTTACATTTTAATTTAAAGTGTTCATCAATGTACATTGTCCCTCTCAAACAAATAAAAACTAAACTAAACTAGTTTTATAACAGGGGTGTCCAAACTACGGCCCGCGGCCCATTTTCTATTGGCACGCGAGCAAGTTCTAAAAATATAATGGAGAGAAAGTCAAGCAAATGTCAGATAGCCTGCTAGCTCAACAATCATATGTTTTCCGTCCGAACAAAAACACGAGAAAATGCCACACGAGCAGCTACGAGGTCGCTCAGCTCACAGCGCGACACGGGAAACCTTCTCAGACTTCATAACACAGAGCCGCACTAAAGTCGCAGGAATAATGTGCCCGGAAAAGATGCCGGAATTCAACAACGTGAGCAAGTCCAGAAACACAAAGACTTGTCAGCTAACTTAAAGCATCAGGTGTCACATGAGGCTCGTGCTTTTGATTTTTACTCTATTGCGTGTGATGAGAGCACAGACATCGCTCGGCCGTTAATTATTTTGCGGGAAGTTGACGATAACTTTTGCATTACGGGGAGCGAGCTGCTGATGTGAGGATTCTCAACTGCACAACAACGAAGAAGGACATGTATAGAGCTGTGTCAGATCCACCACAGAGAAGACTTTCCTGTCTGGTGTTGATGCTGAACACGGGACCCGACCTCCTCTCTCTCTCTGAGGTCGCTGCTCAGCCGCGGCTCCACGCTGCAGCGGATTTATTCTCTGACATCAGAAATTGACCAGTTTTTAAAAGAGAAGGACCGATCGCTTCATGAGCTGAGTGACCCTCTATGGTTGGCAGACCTGGCATTTCTAGTTGATCTTGCTCATCTCAACATACTGAACAAGAGTCTGCAAGGCAAAGCGCAGGTAGTAGCACATCCTCACGCACACATGAAAGCGTTCTGTGTGAAGCTCCGTCTCTTTGAGACACAACTACGTAACTTCAATGTTGAACACTTCCCCACGTTGTCTGAAATCAGGGTAGCTTTTCCAGAGGTCAACCTTTCTGCTAAAATGAGGAAATGTGTGTCTGTCATCACATCTCATGACAGAATTCAGTCTGCGCTTTCAAGATCCTTCTGCCATTGAGAAAGAAATCAAGCTGTTCTCGACTCCCTTCATGATGGATGTAGAAGAAGTGGAAGAGAGTCTGCAATTAGATGGAAAATCAGTTTGATGATTCTCTGAAGAATCAGCATCAGCTTCTCTCCCTACCCGACTTCTACCGGAGCTTGGAAAAGGCCAAGTTTCCTCTGATGCGATTTTTAATGTATATATATATATATATATATATATATATATATATATATATATATATATATATATATATATATATATATAAGCATAATTTACCTCATTTGATTCATTTTGAGTGAGTGGCCCAGACTTTCGTATATTTTTCTGTTTGCGGCCCTCAGTGAAAAAGGTTTGGACACCCCTGGTTTAGACCAATCTCAAAATAAAATCTATGAACCTTTCAGGTGTGTGCGCCCCTTTTTTGTGGTTGTATCCCAAACTGACCCAAATCGACATTTTTTCATCCGAGTTTAACAAGATGTCTTTTTTTTTTCCCCAACCTCCAATTTATTTTCAGATGTAAATTGAGTCAAACGTAATGGATATTTAATTTCAGAAACATTTTATTCACGAACATTTACCAAGTACCCTGTTGCAATATGTGTTATTATCCGCTCTACTTAAGTCTCATTGATCAGACATTATCTTGTGTTTTTACTGTCCATTTTGATGAGGCTATAAAATTATAAAATAGCTTTTTTCCATCATGCTTTCTGCCACAGCTTTAGGATTATCTGGCTCGTAATGAAACTAATTCGGTCAACTAAAGTTATGACATTTAACATAGTCTAAACAAAAGTGTGACATGAAGATCAAACATTGACAAACGTCTTTACAACATTATCACTGAACAATAATAACAGCACTAATAACAGTTGTACACATGAGTAATGCATAATACAATGACAAGTGTTAAAAGTGGAAAAAATCCCTATCACATCTCTATATCCTGTTCATTTCATCTGCATCCCCTGCACACAGTCAGCAGCCGTACCGGCTCAGGTCTAATTACAGGTAATGGCGTGGTATCATTAGACCCAGGGATGCTCTACTCTCTGAACCACTCTCATCCGGTTTGAGCATTGTCCAGCATTCAGCATTTGCTTTGATTCCTTGCTTTGAAGCTGATTTAAAAAGGTTCACGTCCACATTCATGTCTAGACTCTATAATACCCCTTAAATACAGAGGTGCAATGAACAGGGTCGTCTGTATTTGACATTACATTCCAAGGTTCATCAAAGGAAAAGAACATTTGAATCAAGAAGGGAAACAAATGAAAACAGTAAAGACGACAGTTTCAAGCTGAAAGGAAACAATCATCACACCACCCTTAAAGTGCAAAATACATGGGAGACACTCACAGACAGGTGTCATTACACTTGGGCTGAAATGAAGCCAATTTGGAAGCGTCAAAAGACTGCAGTTCATAAATCGGCCACTTGACGCATGGCTCCAGGAGCAAATCAATCCCCATAGACCTCCTTAATAAAATTATTTTATTTACAGCCTGGTACAAAAAACATACGTGATCTTTATAGCTAATATCCCTGTTCATGACACTGTACAGTTGTGATATTTTCATAACTCACCGGATTAATTTATATTGAGGCTCAGAGTTATGCATAATTAAGGACGTGGTAACTTTGAGTGGCAGGTGGGGCCTTCTCAGGTCTCTAGGCGCTAGCTGTCTCCTCTGCTGTGTCACCCGAGCCCTCATAAGCTCCACCAATGTTCCACCTCTTCGCCCATTTTTAGATTAGCCGGGAGTCGGGCTGTGGCATCATTAGTGTTGCCGTTGTCACGTTATGTGGGAAAGGCCCCTAACACTTAGCGACAAATACATCTATGATGTCATGTTTAAGGTTAATATACTGCCTTCAAACACAGGTGTAAAACATGCCTTTAATAAAAAACAAGATTTATGATTTTCAGCTTATTTGATAATTAAAAATGCAATTACAGGTACAAGCCAACATGACAATGTTTTAAAATAGAATTATGTGCACCGTGCTACATCTCTTGCTGAAGTCAGGTATGAAGGATTAAATAGAGCAAGATTTCACACTGATAAGAAGCGAGCTGTGAGATTAGATAGGAACTGATGGGATAACAAGCTGTCAGCGCCGTCTAAAACACATTGCAGCTAAACCCGCCATGGACGGCCAAGCAGATCCAACGTTTCAGCTCACAAAAGCTGCACTGTAAACACCTAATTAAAAAAATGCTCAAAATTTCCAATTGTGTGTGGATGCAGATGGGCCAAATTATCCATAGCTCACTCTCTTTCACACATACAGGCCCACACACACTACGAGAATGCGGAATCGAAATGATGTAATTGCTGGAACCTGTTTTAAATAGAATAATGGAAAGAGAACAACCACAAAAAAGCTACTGCATAACAACTAACATGGACAAAATAAAGGTAAGAAAAACCGAGGTGTTGTTCTAGTCCATTGACTCTCAACTGGCGGTCGCGGGACTTTGCCTGGGCAAAACAAATACAAAATAAAATAATTCATTATTTATCTTTTCATACTGTGGTTTTATTTTGAAGGGACTTTTTTATGCAGCGGATGGTCGTTTTTTTTGAATTTTGTATATATGAATCCTTTTGAATTTCACTTTTTGTTTAATTTATTTTGAATTTGTGGAAAAGCTAGTCCTCCAGACAGTGTTGGTCATAGATTCAGTGAGTGTGTATTCTCAGTTAAAGTTAGGTCATTTGAGTCTTTGTTTGTGCATGAAAGCTGTTCAGTCTGTTTTAAAAAAGGCTGAAGATCCTGAATTGTAATGTATGTTGTAATACCTCGTGTCCTGAAGATCCACTTTTTTGTTTTTAATTAAAATGCAGCTAATTGAGTGTAAAAGGGTATAGTTACCTCTCTAGCATTGCCACCAGCTGCTCGTTTTGGTTAATCATTAAACTTGTTTTTGTGTTAGGATACATATTCTGTACCATCTCAGGTTCAAACTGCACCATCTTTTCATTAAATACATTTGAGAAGTTGAGAATGTTCCTCGATTTGGGTCGCGGCTTGTCGTTCAGGGGTGATGGTGGGTCCCAGAGCCAGACCAGTTGAGAACCACTGATCCTAGGTATTTATATACGAGTGAGATTATAATATAACCTTGTGTTTAGACCATGGATTCTACCGCTTAACAATGGTCTTAATGGAGGAATAAAACGCTTGTGAAACATGTTTTTGTACTCACGGAATACAAAATGTGTTAAAATGGTTTAACTGAAAAATTAATATCAACATATGCGCTGAAAACCATCTTTAATGTAACATATGGAGTTTGTTGTCAATAACCACAAGTTGTCCAGATCCTCCCTCTTTTCGAAACAGAACATACACTGATCCAAGCAGCGAAGAGGTGGGAGAAAGGTAAACACAGACATCAGGTACCCCACAGGTCGTCTGCCTCCTGAAGTGCACCTGGATAAACCTGCAACACACACAACAAATCCCCCCACCCCCATCCTACCAGCACATGCCATGGCACACTGAAACCAGTAGGCTCCCTCTGCTGCTCTCTCTCCATCTTCCTTTCCCTCATGCCCCCCCACCCCCCCACCCCCCCACACACACAAAAACACATTGTGGCAGCATTTGAGCAGCAGGCTTTTCTGCCAACCACTGGCAGTGTGGCTCGCAATAACATCTGTGGGTTTTTCACGGTCCAGCTTCATTATGCAATCTGTGTACCACATGGGAATCAGTCGCAGAGCATCGCAAAGATAAGATTGGGCCGATTCCTCCCATTGCCATGTGGCACTCAGACACAAGATACTGCCTCTTGCTTAAAGCAGTGCGCAGCTTTTTTGCCTGAGGGCTGAAACGGTATTTACAAAATATTGCCCCTCGCCCTTCTGTTGGTCAAGTTGCCAGCGTTTGTCACTCAGCCTGATGAGCTGTCTGCCGTGAAAATGGAATCAAGCCGGAGCAGAGGTAGCTCAGCATGAAAAGCCACCACGTGAAGAAGCAAACGACAAAGGCACGGGAAGGCACGGGCTAATTTTCCCTGCAAAGAAGAAGCTCCCGAACTAACTTTGTTTGCACATTTGTTACTTGTTCATGTCTCAGCCAGCAAAAACTAAACACGTCCAGAAGGCCTCTCCACGGGAGACAGCATTCTTTTCCATCTCATCTTTGCTGGACAGTGATACTTTTTCTTCCCACTTTCCAGTGAACCAGTTAAAAAAACAAAAACAGAACAACCTCAATTGACTTCAACCAACTATCAGAGTTCCAACTTCCACGTTTGCTCTCAAGCTTCCGAAGACTTAAGTCCCATCTGGTTTACATTTTTTTGTGTGCATTGTTCTTGTCGCACGTCACTATAAAACATCATTTGAGCGAGTCTAATCTGTAAAAGTGAGAAACCTGGCAGCACAGCTTGCCAGTGCCAGGGCCAATTCTCTTTTTCTTTGTTAATTTAACGCAAGGAGCAAAGACAACCCATTCATATTCCATTTTTAACTAAACATTGACACATGTAGTCCTGTTTTGGTTTTGAGTTTGGTTCATAGATGAAGTGCGCAGATAGCTCGCTTCAGATCAGAGTGATAAACAGTCGAGTTTCGAGATCAACGCTGACAATATGAGGAATAGATTGAATTTCAAAGTTTAATCACATTTTCATGCCAATTAGACAACACTGAATGGAAGGCCAGCGATAAGAGCTGTGAAAAGATGCTGTAACATTTGAAAGGTCTGACTGTCTTCCCATCGTCTCATTTCTGTATCGCACATCAGAGGAAACTCAAGATAAAAACATCAGAAAACCGTCACTTATACTTCGGATATCAATGTGTAGTGACTTTATAGTACAACATTTAAAAACACACACACACATACAGCCCAAAGACCCACAGAGACATATGCAATTAAATTACTGACATGAACCGGCAGCCGACCAGCCGCAGATTGAATTCAGGGGGGAACCAAGGTAAGTTATTGGATTTCACGTTCATTTATCTGACCTATCTTATAGCCTTTGAGGTCTCAGCGATGGCTTCTCATCTCATACATGGTTTGATGTCAGGGATTAAGGTAATGGACGAGAAGCAGACAAGCAGAGCATGTTCAGGCCACTGTACGGGTTTTGTGGCCCTCAATGATCTGCAAGCAACTGTTGTACTGGCCAACCCTTAATTTAAGCGATTTATCTTGAATTAAATCAATATCTGTGACATTTTCAAATTGCAAGAGCACACCTACAAACTGAAGTCCCATGAGGGGCAGGAAAGGCAACTCAGAGTACAAAGATCAGGCAGAGGTTCAAAACAATAATACACTCAATAACATCTCGCTGTTAACAAATCTAAAATCTACAGTTAACAAAAAAGCACTTAGATATTTTGTAATATTGGCTAAAGAGTTAGTGTGGACATATCTACTTTCTTTTGGCTTGTTCGCAGCATTGTGGTGTTAGTCGAACATGCTCTCTATCGCCGACACACACCGACAGTGAAGGGGAGTCTCTAAACAGAACAGTTGAAATTGCCATTTGGTTCCCTGCATTATCTTCTGTACAGCATGTACTTCTAGTACAACAGTGCAATCGACGGTGACTTCATAGACCTTTAATACAAGAACGCAGAAGACAGCAAATGCAATTATTAATGGTCCATAGTTCAAATTGACCAGAATAAATGTGTGTGGGTTGTTGATCAGTAACAACTCAGCGATCGCTTTTCGCCAATTACTGAAATTTCATGCTCAAAAATAATAGCATGGCCGAGATAATCTGGCCCGGACTGTTTTTGGAACAGAATGTTCCCTTTCCGTCTACCCCTGCCTGAAATACTCACATGTTCAACTGTTCAAAGATGAAGGACAGCACTTAGTAAACTAATACGTCTGAATGTATCTCACTCTCGATCCAAAAAACCCCATTCCAAACAATCCATCTATCTGTTTTCAAAACCACTCATCCTCTTCTGGTCTGCAGGCGCTCAAGTCTATCCCTGCACACGCTGGGTGAAAGGTGGCGCACCCCCTGGAGAGTTCAACCAGCGCAGTATGTAATGAATGTTGTGATACTTTTGCTCTCACTTTTGTCTAACTTTAACAACGCTTTGCCTATTTGGAAAAAGCCTGGAGGAGACCATGCGTTCGATGGTGTATGTTTGGACGCTGCTAAACTCACACACCACTGAACGCACCAGCCTGATGTTTTATGTGCCCATTTATGAACGTACGCTCCAGGACCTCTCGTGGTTGTGGAGATTCACAATTGTTTAAATAAAATCTATTTCATTGACTTATGGACTGTTATTGACCGCTGACTCATCCCTCCTTTTGATTAACAACTGCTTCACTTTGGAATCTTGTTTCCGTTGCGGACTAGAAACTATTCCTGTTCAGATTTGCACGCCAAGAAAAGACAATTGTGGATTGCATACTAAACCTTTTAAAGCAAACAGTTGTTTCAGTCACACCTGCTTAAGATCTGCACTCTACCGAATGCACGTTTCTAATAAAACATTTTTAAAGGTACGGTTCCGGAATGTAAATCAACTCAAGTTATGATATTAAGTTAGACCCTTACTACTGAGAATTCTTGATTCTGATTGTGCGGTTGGTGTATATCTAGAAACCAACCAGTATAATCAAACACATCTGACATATACTTTACTTACTTTCATAACAAAAACGTTATATGATACAGAAAAGAATACTATTGTATTGAGAACTACACGTTGTCTATATATATGCACTGCAAATCTGGCAGAATTAAGTTTTGTATGTTCTTTTATGATTGTTCACTGTTTAAGTTCAAGCTCTAACGTCTGTATGCTCATAAGTCCTTTCCTTTCTTCTCAAATAATATGATTCTGAATTTAAGCATTATAATCAAAATCTCCGGTTCCACAGATTTAGCCACCATGGCAAAGATGGCAGAATGTTGTTTTTGTGTCTCACTTGCAGCTCCATTACTTGCTTTCAATGAATTGCAGGAAGGTACTTACATCTAATGTGAATGGATCAGTGGGAATGGACCTCCATTTATTTGTTTGGAAATGTATTCACCAGCCTCGATGAATGACATGCATCCCACAATCCTGCTGTCTGCAGGCAAGACAGGGGGAATCAGTTGAACTCTTCTGCCCAAAAGATATGTTAAAATGTGAATCATTAACATACAAAAGCAAGCATATTTGTGGCTTATTGAATTAAAATGGCCAACCTCTGTTGATGTGGTTGGGGATATATGTAGAGTGAATTCTACTTAACACACAAGGGACCTTTTTATATATACAAGGAGAGC
Organism: Taurulus bubalis; assembly: GCF_910589615.1. NCBI lineage: Eukaryota > Metazoa > Chordata > Actinopteri > Perciformes > Cottidae > Taurulus > Taurulus bubalis. Next base: position 19,220,655 of record NC_136603.1, on the reverse strand, counting down.
TGGTCTTTGGGAGGAGAAAATGGAGATGCAGTCAAAATATATTTTCATAAATAGAAACCTCCAGCACCACAATCCCTCTTTCTCTGCTGAAAATACATTTCACTAGACACTGAAATGTTTCTGTGTGGTTCAAAAAGTGCATTAGATTAAAACTATATCAAATGGAAATTTCAAGTGTTTCAAACACATGCTGAGAATGGACTTTTCAATTGAGTGTTTTTGTAAGCAACTGTTTAACTTAACAACCGAACCCAGCATCACTGATGACAGAGATGAAACGAGCTTGGAACTTTCAACCAGAGAGGACAGAGGAACACTGCTTTCTAGTCAGTAATTTGCTTTTAGTTATATTTTTTTTCATTGTGTAGTTTGAGCTTGACATTAGGTCCTGCAACCTCTGGGCTACTCCAAATCAGAGCATGATCAAAGATCAAAGACTCATGTCATCAAAGAGTACCTCACTTGTAGAATCGGCAGGAGCACTCCACCTGCAGACCCCTCCTGTCTCGATGTGTCAGTTTTGTCGACCAAAAAGCTCCCAAGGACGTCAATTTAATGGAACTGGTTCTGGAAGTCAAGACATGCCAGATTTGGAGGAGTCTGATTGATTTACTGGATGGACACCCAGGTGGATATCATACCAGGACACTCAGCCAGCCGTGAAGTGACAGGGCTAAGAATGTCAAAGAATTAATTCAGTATGTCATAAAATAAGTTGTGAAGGACAGTTATTGCTCAAAGGTCAGTTTTACCCCAAATAATATGTCCCATTTTAAATGCATGCACGATTTCTGTAAAGGACATTATTTAGAGCAGGCGGCGGTCATTTGCTTAAAGCTACGCTGGGTAATGTATTTTAGAATCACTTTTTTTGTTATAGTTATTAAAATTCTCTTTGCATCCTCACAGACATCCCTAAATCAAATGCTCTGACACAAAAAGAAAAGACAGAAATCTTTGGTTGTTGCCGGACAAACAATGGCCATCTTCGTTGTTAATGTTCATAAAGATCATTTTGGGGGAGCGGCTTTGGAGCGAGAACTGGAGGGACGGGCTGTCAGAGTAGCCGACTTGGCAACTTTCTCCCTAGATTTAGCAACTTTTAGAGCTACTGCGGCGAGTTACTTTCATCTGAAAGGAGTTGGCAACACTGGCCTGGGTTTTCTGGTTGGATACTTTCACACTCTAGCTTACTCTTGTTGGTTTCTCCGATGTTGCCAACCCGAGCATTAACACAAGCCAATTGATCTTTGGTTACAATAATGACTGTCAAAATTAAGAGCGACTTTTTGAGTCACTGGCTAAAATTGGTATGAAATAAACAAGTATGGAGCATGAAGAAGGATAAGAAGAGAACATGAAAGGGACAGAGGCTGAATGAGGAGAGAAGGGTGAGACAGAGGAGGGGAGGGAGTGATGTACAGAGGAAGAAAGAGCGATGAGAAGTCTGCTAGAAGCAGAGTGCTATAATAAGACAGCTGCGGCCCACACAAGATGACAAAACAAGAGCAGAGGCAAAAGGAGAAAGAGTGGAAGAGGTGGGCAATACCCCCCCAAAAAATGACAGAGGAAATAAGCAATGGGCTGCCTGGAAAGTAGCAAGTAATAGGATGATAGCAAAACGGGCAGATTCTAAGAGGAGACACGGAGTGAAAAGAGAGCGAGACAAAGTAAGAAGGAGGCAGAGAGGTTCTGCCGGAGCCGCTCGTTACTGCCGAGCCAACTCATGCTCTCTTGCCTCTCCAAGAGCTAATTGGCACCTCCAGTGTGAAAACTCAAGCCTGTGTACTCATTGTCACACTGCACACACACACACACACGCACACACACACACACTTAAAAGGGTAGAAAAAAATAGCCGGAACACCTCATGGGCAAAAGCTCTTTCAAATAACTTAAAGAACATAATTGACAGCATGGTGTTGGCACAATGAGATAGTAGTGTCTGTCCTTCTTTTTACTGATACAGTGTCGTCATTATCTATTCACCTCAAAAGGAAGTATCGCGCTTCAACAACAGCGCATACCAAAGAAGGTATAAAGAGAGGTTGTGTTAAAACCTCTTTCCATTTAAAAAGTTTGACTTTAGTCAGTTTCATTATTGGCTAACATTGGTTGAGACAGCTGCGTTGTTGCTGTGGTTGGATATAAAGGAATACAAATAGTTTGAATCACGTATTTTCTGTGTCCAAAAGCTTGAAACACTATTTGAGTTTTAAGACCAATATCAAGGACATTAAATCAGAAAACAATTCAGAAACAAATGTCACATTAACTTTATCATGGTGAACAACAATAACACTTAAACGCAGCTGCAAAATAAGAGGGTAATCGCCCACCACAAAGTGGTCATCGTGTGCTTTTGTTGCCCATTCAACAGCTTGAGGACAGGTGGGACAAATGAGTGTCTCGTCCTCCTGCCTCAGTGAACTTGAGTTAACAGCCAGATGGAGACAAAAGTAACCGCAGTTTTCGAGGTCTTTGTCACAGTTTTGTTCACAGTTTTAAGACAGTACCGCATGGCATCGAAGCACGAATACTACCCTCGTCCAATTTTAACATGGAGGGTATGGTAGAGTCTCCCAAGGCCAAGTGGTCATAGGCAAGGGGCCAGTAAGAGCAATTCACTGACCCTATGTGAATCGGCCACTAAAGAGTTGTCACATCTCACCTGGAAAAGGAAACCAGGCCTCCCTTCTGGAAGGGGAGCTCTCTGGCATGCCTTTGGTGGCCGGGCCAGACTGGCTCTAGGGTAGTGGATCGTCATCCCTCAATTGCTGAGAAGGAAGCAGAGCTGATGTGGGAAGTGGAGTGGCACCAACTACATATAGTTGGGCTCATCTCTGCACATATTACTGGTTCTGGAACCATAATCTTTGAGAGGGTCTGGACTCTAGCCTCTTCCACAGTAGCAAAGGGAGAGCGGCACCAGGCATGTTTGAGTATACTCACAAGCCCCCAACTGAGTCTCTGACATTGCAGCCTTATAAAAAAATGTCTTTACTAAAAGGCAAGATTTATGTGTGGGTGGTGAGTCAAGCATGACCTCTATCCAGAGTCACTGTGTGTAAGTATATCAACTCCATGGCTCATTCTAACTCAGTACAGCTAAGTTATGCTGGACCATATGGCTGAAACAAAGAAACTCACAATTTCTATAAGCCTAGATATTGTGCATTACATAGAGACAAGCTAGCTGGTTGTTTATACTAAGATATGCTATGCACAACCCGTCTCAGGTCAACACTTAATTTGCAGTTAGCAGACTGATGTCAATCATATCACCTCCCTCTAGGAACTAATGAGCATAATTGGCAAAATATTTCATTTTTTTGAAGTGATGCCTGGCAGCAAAGTAAACAAGATTGATTGTGTCTATTCTTAGAAGATCTTGTTCCATTACTGTCATCTGAGAATCAACCATAAAACCTCCCAAAGTTTAATTTAATTGTTTAATTGTAACCTGATGTTATGGAGTAGTTCAAACCTATTGATCTTTCTAGCAAAATTGGCTGATGTCAGAATTATTTGGTTGACATGAATGCACATGTACATGGTTGACCTTTGAGAGAGAAAACCCTGAAGCATTTTATTTTATGCCCTGTGATGCACTGTAGGCCACATTCAACCTCCATTTAACATTATTACATAGTGTGTATACAAGCGTCAATAGGAGAGTGTCACTGCATCTGGGAATGAGATCAAAAGATAGTCATAATTGTCAATGCTTTATTGTATCAAATCATTTTTGAGAAAAACTGTCCATAATTAATCAACTATTTAAAGGTGCATGATATGAGATTGGGAGCATTTAAATTGCCTCTCAATGGCTCTCGGCGCCGGAGCACCTGGCTTCTAATTTACCATGGCAACGGCACAAACATACTGACAGAGCTAACAATGCTTACCTGAGGGGGAACATGGTGGGAGCTACGCTTCTGCAATGCCGCTGTCGATTGGGACGGCGGTTTCAGCTGTAACTGTCTTAAAAGAAGTATTTGCCATCCACAGGGAATGTCCGAAATTCTAGCATAGAATGAAAGGCAATTTAAAAGTTTGTAATGATGCAACTCTGGTTTCAAATAGAATTGTCCTCGTTTTGGTGACAGAATATTTCTATTTCTTGCAGAATCCCCCAACAGAATCCCCAACTTGCACAGCCGGCCTTTTCCAGCTGAGGCTATCAGGCAGTGGGTCTCGCCTTTCTACATCAAGAAAAATGAGACTTCCATTACCGACCGTGGCACCAACTGCTGCTCCCACAATCTCTGTAATCCAAAGATGCCAGCTGCTGACACCTCAATCACATTCACCGCCTCCCTCGGAAAATGTACCCGCCGACCACAGGAGAGCTGCAGAAACCTGTATTTCCCAAAAGTGATGAGGCAGACTCTTTTGCTCTGTTTGATGTTAGGGCAAATGTAGGGGACTGTAAAGAAAGATGGTCTGACTGGACTGACTGAGAGTGAACATGCTATCAGAGGAGTCAGCCCTCAAGTGAGTGATGCATTCTTGATTGGTGCGGGGCAGGAGATATAACTGTACGGAGAGTCGTAAACATGCAGTCTCTGAAATTGTGGACACAATAAAACTCTAAATGTGCAAACTGATAGTTGTGAAACAGTTCTAAGTAGACATGTATGCCAATCCAACATGACGTAATGACTCTTTATGGCCAAATTACATATTCCAACATGTTTTATGAGTCATTGATTGTGGTGAGGCCTACACACAAGAAACAGGCATTTCCCAGGCATTGAATCTGTGGATGCAATCAGACACTGATTAATCCAGGGAAGACTGAGCAGCACTGAAGGTCAGTGGTTCCCAGCCTTTTCTGTTTGACACATAGCACCTCGCAGTTGAAGTCAAATAACCCTTCACTACCTGTCATATTCCAAAAATGTCAATTTGAGTTGATTTAAAATGGATTTTTGTGGAGTAGTTAATTGTTTTATTGGTTTATTATACAGTTGAGCTGTCAATGTTTAGTTTGTTTTGGTAACGTTGTCGTACTAGTTCCACTTGGTAGCAGAAGCTTGAACGTTCAACTGTTTCGCCATTCATTTTAGTTCATTTAACTTGTTCAGATCATTTGATCTGTGTACCCATTACTCATTTAAATCGTTTATCCATTACTTCTAGCTCATTTCAACACTTTATCAGTAACTTTGGGCTAATTTCCTCTGTTTATCCGTGACTGTTTCAACAATTCATCTATTGATTTAAGCAACGTATTTTCAACCGATTCCGCTACTTCTAATTAACTGTTTCAACTCTCTGTTTGCTTGTTACGACCGACTTAATGTGCGGACATCATTTTTTAAATGAAATAGTAATATCTGCTTTTGAATGTACAATTTACTGCAGAAGACACCCTTGGGATACAAAAATCTGTGTTTAGGAATTAGGTGACCTGCACCTTTGCCTTCATTTGGATTAACCCGAAAAGCCTTTCCCTAAAGAGATAAATTAAATATCGAATTATCTTTCTGACAATCCTACTGCTTCATTGGCCCCCGCTACAATCGTAGTGCCCTCTGAATAAAAATGAATCATCTTCAACTGGTATTACATGTTCTTTTTTTAAACTTATTCACAAGATCTTAATAATTCATCAACTCTAATGCAAATGGTTGATAAATGGTACAATTACGAATTTATTATTATTGTAATATTAGAGCTGAAATTGTGTAGATGTGTGTAATTTGGAAAGGAGGTTCTATTTTAAGTACAGCCCAGACTGAATGGTCTGGCTGAAGTGTACTCAGATTCATTTGTCATGGTCTTATTCTACTCACTCCATCCATATGTGTGCACTTCATTTAGAGATCAATGGTAGACCTTTGTGAAGAAAGAGAGAAATAACAGGAAAGAGTGTAATTTGTTTCACATTCACAACATTTCACTTAGCACTGATCTCAGTGCATCGCTCTAGTCCGAAACAGACCACTTCCACCTCAAGGGGACTCATTTTTTTACCATCCACCTGCCAAAGGCCACCAAGCGACAGGCAAAACAGAAATCAATGATTTCAACTGTCACTTGATGCTTTACATCTCGCTTGCTTACCTGGATGCAAACTAATTGTCTTTTAACCCTCGTGTCAGTCATCCTGACACCAGAGGGCCTTTATAAAACATTTATGCTACCCAACCTCCAAAGGAAAACTGTTTCTGCCTCAGGAATGGGACTTTTAATGGCATATTGATTAAAAAATGAATTGAGTGCATGAATGTGAACACAGCAAAGCAGAAATATTACAAACTACCTCGCCTTGGCTAAATGAAGGTCTGATCAATGCAGGATTAATTGCATTCCTCCCAGACCACAATGAAATAAAACCATTGGATGTGGATCCCACGCTTATACAGCAAAACAATAATCAAAAGAAATCTTTGGATATTGTTTATAATATTCTCTTCTCCAATTCTATTTCGACATCATGCAATGAACCACTGACTGAATGCTCAGGATTGACCAGCCAAGTGTTGCAAATTTATTTTACAAAACTGATGATTGGAAGCTTACAATTAGCTGTTTTATAGCGTTGCCTGTAGTGACACTGGACCACTGGGGAGCTCTTGGTTAAAGGATGGCCATGTCAGTTTGTTGGTTGCTTGATTGACACCATTAGTCCAAACTGAAGGATCTCAGGAGCTATTTGGTGGTTTGCCCCAAAATCCAGTGCAAACCTTCATGGTTCCCAGAACATGGATTCCAATGACCTTGGTGATCATCTCACTTTTCCAACGTTGGTGTCAACATATGATTGTCAATTCTTTTGTTCTTCTTTTTTTGGCTACTTCTTTTAACACCAGGGCCCTGTTTCTCGTACCTGGCTTACTGAGTTAGCGGGCTAATTGTCAGGATAAGATGACGTAGGTCAGGCTTTCTCGGTTTCTCGAAGCAAGCTTAGATAAATCACCATAGCAACACATCCAAAAATTGAAACCTGCTCCCGGGCAGGCTTACTGAAATTCACTGGATAAACTGGCCACTCCCACCGGACAAAAAAGGCAGCTCACTTCCTCATTGATGAAGGAGCGATAATAGTTATATTAGTTTTATAGGGAGAGAGTTATTCCAGATCGCCAGGATCCATCCTTTACATAATCATGGCTTCCTGTACGCTATAGATTTTGCCGGCAAGAAATAATTTATTTACGAGAGCTTCTCGAAGCCGCGGACATTGATCAGCACAGGCGTAGCTGATCGCCCGTCTCAAATACAGACTATCAGCCGCTGCATGCCGCTGTTCTTAAGTTTATTTAGCTCTTAAGAAACTTATGGATGTGTTGAAAGCACTCATAACTATATGACAGTGTTATTAGTACACCATGCATATCATTATTGTAGAACATGATTAAGGTGATCGTGATAAGAATACAGAGATTCACACACAATTTATTTTCACTGGTTCATTGATTGAATTTCTGATTATGAATAATACATACATACTGATCCGCCCATACACATATTCAAACTCCTAGTTATATGGTTATCTACACATACATGTATATACATATAGTACATGATTCATACGCGAATACAGTACATATATCCTCATAAGTATATATTTATTTGGAAATATAATCTGATTGATTTGGGTGATGAAGCACTTCAAATTAGCCGATACATTTTCCCAACACTAACTCATTTAACTTGTCTGATATATTTGCGACGCTTATGTCTCGCAGCGGGGCAGGTGTTAAAGTTGCGTTCACGGCAACAACGTTGCAAAAACCTTGGAATATTCGCAACGCGTTTGCTGTGAATGATTACGGTATTGACTTCCTCATATGCCTTCATGATCATCTCCTGCTTCTCATTAGAGAAATAAAAAGAGGTTCCTCTGAGTTTATTTGCCATTGTACTGATAGAACATCGTGGTGTCAGTGCTCCATTATTATCCCTTCTGAAGAGTAGCGGGCGCGCACATTTATCCAGATGACCGACGTCTGGCTAGAATTAATGAGACCTTTTCAGCGTGGATCAGCCGTGAAGAAACCCAGATAGCCTGATGTCAATCATCTCGCTAATTTAAGATGGAGATTAGGACATTTGCTTGACTTTGTTTAGCCAGGTACGAGAAATAGGGCACAGGTTCTTCCCTGTCACAACTTAATCATTGGGATGATTTGCACGTTGATTGGGAGAAACAGCAACTTATTGGAATACAATAAGGAGCAGCTTGAATGACACCTGTGCTCATCTGCATTGATATTTGCACTGGAAGAGTTAGCTCTTGTCTTGACTGTCTGAAAACATTTTTGTTATTACTTTTCAGCCAAGTATGTATTCTACCATCTTTAATAAAAACTTTGCGAGAATCAATCAAATAATGTGTGTCAAGGCAGGACTTGGAGAAACTAATCCATGCTTTCTTTTTCAGCAGGCCTGATTACTGTAATGATATTTTCTCAGGTCTCCCTAAAATAACTTTCAGATAACTTCGGATAATTCTGAATCCGAACAAAGACCAAAAAAGTGCACATATCTTTAGACCATTACTTAAGTGTCGTCACTGAATACCAGGGTATCAGAGACTAGAGTCTAAACAATCAGTTCTCATTTCCAGGGTGACAAAGTCACGCCCCTTCAGTGCGTTAATACCAACACACAAGGCACCCTTTAACGTCTGTGTATGCTTTCAAGTACCTAAAGTGTAAATCCATCCATGTCATCAGAGGTCAGAGACAATGCTCAAGTGTGATGACTTAGTATATTAGCATCCAAAAAAACAAGCATCATGTGGGTTGAATTGGTCAAACAAACACAGGAGGCTAGTCCAGGAGACTGCTGTTTATGTCCTGTGTGAAGCCATAAATGTGTTTGTCTTTGTGTTCACCCAATTAAGTTTCACTTTGACTTTCCAAACATAGTATTTTTAATCCAACCCACATGTTTAACGCGACCGCAGTTGAGCGTCATATTTTCATGTGTGGGCTACCCAGTGCGTTAGAAAGTGACGCCAAGTGTCAGCATGTGGCAAGTTGGGAATGAGACAAATTGGTTTAAAGAACTGCTGCATGTCTATAAATATCTCAATGGCTTAGGACCAAAAATACATCTGACTGTCTTTTAGCATGTGAACCCTCTCTGCCTCAGTTTTGATTTTTCAGAAATTGTACATGGTGCCCATATCCTGTATTTATTCCACTGGATCTTGCCACAACACATCTCAGCAGTATATGATTTAAAGTAATCAGTGCCATGCACACCACTTCTTTACACCTTCCTTCATGACTTCCGGGAGCCTTTTCCATCTACACATTCTCACTCAAATCTCAATAAATACCAATGCTTGGTCAGTGGCCCTACACTTTGCTCTGACCCCTCTTGTGTCTGTTTTGGACACTACAGGGACCTAGTGTCGATTTCCATTCATCACATGCACTGCTGCTTTTTCAAAATGAACTTCCTTCTTGACAGGCAGATAGGAAAAGATCATGGTTGACATTAACTTCACAGGCTTGCACGGCTCACATGACGAGCGACTAATAAACCACACGTGTGACTCACATGCTCATGACACTGACAACTTACATAAATAACCACCCTCCCTAATGACTTACATGACTAACGCCTCATAAGACACACAACTTACGAGACAAAATATCAACGTCTACTTTTAGTCGTGAACAGGACGTGAACAGTGGTCTCCTGGACGAAAGTTGTGTCTTTGTTTGACTCATGCTGCTGGCTTCCTCATTCTTTGTACTACGCGAGTTCCTCTGACTGTCTGTTAATGACAAGGTTGGGTGAACGATGGAGTTAGTTGAAAGAGCAGTCGGTATTTGTCAAGTTGGGAGTGAGCCCGAGTTGATTCCACAGAACAGCTGCAGAGAATAGAAAGGTTGTCTTCCCAGGAAGTGTTTTTAAATCTGTAGGGTACCAAGTCAGTTGAGCTCTTTCTAACTATGTGTGTCCCCAACCCAACAAAAATAGGACCTGAATCTGATTCACTCTGACAGCGCACAGCCAGGCAGTGGACGGTTCTTCAGGAAACGTCAATCAGGCACCAGGTGGAATGACAGGCACACAATTCATGTGAGGAGGAAATACATTAGAAAAAGAGCCCAGGTAGCACACTTACCAATATATACCAATATATCAGACACTAGTGAAAAGCAGACCATTTTGAATGCTTCGGAATCAAAGGAAAAACTGGAAAAACACATAAATATACAGACATGTAGTTGTTTAGGAAACACATTAACCTCATTGCTACACAATTCATGTTCAGGCCATGCATTCCTGGTTACTGAGGATTATTTGCAGGTGCTTTTATATCTTGGAGAGTTACTATAACACAGCACAATCACATATTTTAAGTACTTATTCATAAATTCAAAATGTTTAAAGCACATTTGAAGCTTTAGTATTTATATATTCTGCTTTATAACACTATAGAAATGGAAGCACGAAAAGGGATATCATTTGAGCATCGTTTCCATTCATAATTTTTTCTTTAAATATAATGCTGCTATTGCAGAAGGCTGGAAAAAATCTTTCCAGGCCTATGTTTGATTTGAGAATTGTATACGAGTGGATGGCATTTTAACCCTCTCCAAGTCTGTTATTGAGGCTGTGTACCGTGGAACTGTGGCGCTGGTTTCGGATGTGAGATGAATGCTATACAGTAGACTTTTATTGAAACTCCCTTTGGGAGAATGTTGACAACCTGTCAACACACCTCTGTTGTTACTGGACACTGTTTTAAAGTTTTAAAAGTCTGAAGACAAGTTTTGTGTTTTCTTATTTCTCTTCATCCGTCATTGTCAGTGTGTTTGATGTCTTTTTTATTGCTCTTATCAATATAGCTGCATATTTGAGACTGTGCTTGTTTTCTTTGTTGTTTTCCGACTCCTCAGTGCCTGTTGAATCTAAATAATGACTCAGTGAAAGCAAAGACAGCGACTTTAGTCCTCAAATTACCCATACAATGTGTCTGCATATGCGGCTTGATGTATACTCTTTGATATATGTGTATGTATGTGCAGGCATGAGTATGTGCCTACCTGGACACGTGTCTGTGTGGCACAGAATACATGCATGGGATAGATATCCCTCTTGACACCTATGCTGTGCCCCTTGATGAACATATTTGGCTATAGGCAATTGTACCGGCCGTATCAAGAAAAACACTGGCATAATTACTGCATTACAGTTAGTAGGTGTACCATCTCCAGGGCTCGGGAATTTGGGATTACGGCTCCCTGGAACACCTTATTTGGACATTGGAAATTTCTCATATTTTCTATGCAGATAGTTTATTATTGGAGGAAATGCCACCTATGCACTATACAAGGGCATATGTTGTGCTCTGTGCAAATAGTCTCTGCAATAATTAGAGAGATGCAACGAAAAAAACAAGCTGAAAGATAGCCTGATGTCAATCATCTCGCTAATTTAAGGTGGAGATTAAGACATTTGCTTGACTTTGTTTAGCCAGGTACGAGAAATAGGGCCCTGGAAGGCCAAAGCATCGCAGAGCATTATTTATTCCCTTCACTAAGAACAGAAGAATAAAAAAAACATTGGTTGAATCCCAGAAATCTATCGGTACTAATTTGATATGAACAAATCCTAAATATGAGCAAATTTGAGATAACATTTGTTCCTGTTTTGCTTCCTGCATGAGGCCTATTGTTAAAACACACAAAAGAAAAATGAAAAAAGGGACATCATGTCAGAGCGAGCCATTTGGAAAAAGTCTGCTCATGCATATAGGCTATGAAAGAAAACATGATGAAACGTGATTTACCATTATTTAGGCCTTCAGTCCACCCGCTAAAACTATCCAAATGCATGCAATTTTATCGAAAATTAGTAATAATAAGAGTAATATTCTACATTTTTGGTCGACATACTGAAACAATTTTGTCAGCCAGCCAGGAGAGTGTCCTACAGCGATGAGCAGCACAGATGGTTGTTTTAACAGCAGGTGAGAGAACTTCAAACAAAGCGAGGCCATGTCAGTTAGGGTCTATATGTTTAAAACATCAGTTCCTGGCTGCAGGCTACAAGGTCATTTCAGATGGATTCATTACTGATTCTCTTTGTCAGTCCTCAGGAGAACTGGATCATGTCATATCATTTCACAGCACAGAATGTGAGAATTCTGTACAGAGCATTCACAGATAATATTCAACATTGTTTAGAAAAATAAGCAGTCTTCAACTTGTTTCCACAGTTGAATAAATAGTTTTTGCATCAGTGTTGTGAGCTTCCCGCTACTTCTGTCGGTTTTCTTACAGCTGGCACCCGATAGAGGAGTGAGACCCTCTCTGCCACTTGCAGGTGGGCGTAGCAGAGAGTGGTCAGGAGAGTGGGGAACCCTGTGCTAGTTAGCGGCACTGTAAACACATGGGCCTTGTGTGCTAGTGCACACTCTTTAAAGGCCCTCTGGTCTGAGCTGGGCCCCCCTCTCCGTCCTGAGAATTTTTTGTGCAGGGCTCTCTGAGTCAACAGTTTTGGAAATAAAAACACACTATAATAAGAAAGAGAAAAAATATAAAATATGAAAACACTATACATACGGTGGCAGTGGCGGGCCGTGCATTTTCAACCTAGGCCTTCAGTGCCGTATAGTCCACATCAGGGGGTGGAGGAGTGTCCGGGGAGTTACTGTCAGACACTCAATACGCAGCGCGTTCATACAGACCACCATGTGTAGACAGCAGACACCCACTCTGCCACACGGCAACACCACGAGCATGGAGGGCGGTCACATGGGCCGTGGGGACCGACCCGCGGAGCCACTTCACCATTTTGAAGAGAGAAAAAAAAGGAGACACTCCCGTTGAGCAATGCACGTTTACGGAGCGCCATTCTAGACTCGGGGAGAGCTCACACGGGGTGTGTGGACCGACCCATGAAGCCACTTCAACCACCAGCGAACACCCCGCCGAGCAACGCGCAATTAGTCCTGACCTGCCCACCTGACCAGCCCAACCCCGTCGGCCCAACGGGGATTTCCCCGCATCAACAAGAACCACACTTAGTTACAACATGACAAAACAATCCATGATAAAAAAACAGCACCATAGACACATCAACACAACGCCACCTCAGATGGAAAAACACAAAAAGCAGGCAACTTACCAGATGCTGTTCGCTTAAAAACAAAGTCCATCCACTTCTCTTTGTTAACAGCAAGTTCAGCGACGCAGTTATACAGTTTATTGGTGCGCTTCAGTTCCAGCAACAGGTGGCCATGGACCGGTGAGGAGAGCTGAGCCTCCTAGCCGAGCCCCCGGAAAATATCCGCTCGACAGCGGCAGTCGACATCGGGGTCATCACCGCAGACATTGCGTTGTCACTAAATCCGCCACCAAGTCCGCTTCTCCTCCTCCTTCAGCCACCAAGCGCCAAAACCAGCAAAACACTAAACATGTCACAACTTCTCTCGCTTCAGCCCTCCAGCTCCCACTGAGCTCTGCCCTGTTGACACACTGACCAATCACAGCGCACATTAATGGTCACGCCGGGCCCTGTGACGCATCACACGTCCAGAACGCTAGCAGGATGTCCCCACGTAGTTTAACCTACTATGCTACCATAGAGAAACAGAGGTGAAATCTGATTGGACAAGAGTTCTCCTTAACCAGCTGCCGCGCCGTGGCCGGAAGCTGAGGAACAGGCGAAGACAGGAGCTGTGCAATGAGAAAATAAGCTAATAGGGAAAAATAATTATAATACATGTAGTGTATTTGTGAAAAACAATTACATTATAAAATAGCTATAACTTTGTGATTCTGTTAGAATATTGCACCTTTATCAGAAGGTATATATCACATATTATATCACAAAATATATCACATATTGCAAATATGTGATATATTTTAGTGAAGTGAGGTAATGTTTGGTTATTGTTACACGTATTTCAACAGTTTTGTTTTCGCGCTCATGCACTCGCCTCCACTACTGGACGTACTGTCTCCACGCGCCACTGTTAGGGCCCGTTCACACCAGACGCGATTCTCAAAAACGCATCGTTAGCAAAAACATTGTTTCCCTATGGTACGGCGCGCCTTTCATGTGCGCGTTTTAAATGCCGCGCTTCGCATTTTTCTTGCGTTTCTGGCCGTTTTGCCCGGCGCGTTTTTGCCAAGGTGTTTTTGCCAAGGTGTTTTTGCCAAGGCATTTTAGAGGCGACTGCACTTTTAAAAGTCGCGTCTGGTGTGAACGGGTCCTTAGACTAGTTTGTGTTTTATACTACCTAAGTACAATAAACTATTTTTGTTAAACTTCCCGCTTATGTGTATCCCCCTTCTTTTGCCATGGCCGTGCGGCCCGGTTCGTGACAGTAGTATACAGTATACACAGGCTTATAACACCATGAAATTGGCTTGGACCTCTTTTTTTAAACGCCATAGCTAAGCTACAAACAACCCCACTTGTATTGAGGTGGGTGCCGTGGTACATCTCAAATTGTGTTAATGCAGATCAGGTGGGGCGGAGCAAATTGGGGCTCATTCACTCATTATTCATTACCAAGCTTGAGGTGATGCCGCCTGGAACTAAAGTCTGTTCTCTGTGCCGGTGAGCGACTGTTTTGCCGCTGCACCAGCTGTGTGCCCTGTGCCAACATTTTAGCTGGAGCTCAGGAGGCATCCTGAGGACACATGCTGTACTTTCAAAGACTTCACTGTACACATTGGAATCTGAGGAAAACATTAGCACTTAGATGCGTAGGAAAGCTCAGGCGTTGCTGTATGGGCTGGCGGTATTGGTGTAAAAGTTGGAAGAGTGTTCAGTTAAAGATCAACACCTTCTCCTGCGTCATACCCACTGCTGTGGCGCCCTTAAGCGAGACGCTTAACCCAAATATGTTCCAGTGGTGCTGCTCAGTGGTCGACAGATCACTGCGGTTGTACATGAACAGAGCAGCTATCTGGTATGAATATGAGAAGCTGGGTGTTTGTAGTATTTGTAGTGCCCTCAGTTGTGAACTAAAGGGAAACAAATACAATTGTGCTCCTTTGATGACAAAGAATTATCCAACAGGCGCAAAAGATACAGACTCCTTTAGGAGGTGTTGCACCCTGCTATTTGCATTTTTTGTCCAGGTCTACTTTGTGCAAAAGTCTTTTTCTTTTATTCGGTAGACATTATCATTAGTAGCGAATGTAAAAAATGGTATTATTTCTTTTTTTATTATTTCTTTTAAGTAAACATTCGATCACATTGTATGTAATATACAATGTGATCGAACACTATATTCTTGAAGGTCAGTTTTGCTCAGTACTTTTTTTACAATCAACCCACACAAGTGCAATAAAATGGCCTTTCAGTGACCAAAGATAGCACTGTGACAGCACAACATTAGGCGCCAATGTCTTATACGTAAGGTGGATTGAAGTATGTTAAGTAAATTGAAGTTGTCTTCATTTAGAGAGCATCTACCTTTTTAAAATGAAGCATGTTCTGAGATTTCTTTCAGCCTCAAATAAAGTAGTAGTCACTGCTGTGGAAGCAAAGACGTATGGATTTACATTTTCTTAGCAACCAATTATTTAATGAATATGGTGACTGGTAATTGATTTTTGAGGCTTGATTTCAAAGTATTTTTTCCTTTCCAGGATTCACAATTTTGAATCGAAAACCAGACTTAATTTTTTCCATATAATTTAAATTATTGTAGTCTTTCTTTGCGTCCCTACATAATCTTCCGTGACAAAAGTACAATTTAAATTGAACAAGAGCACCTCAAGAAGCCACAAGATTTGTTTTGCAAATGTCAAATGAGATATGATGAAGACATCGCTCAGTGGAATGGTGATGGCTTCATTATGACTTCCACCTTGGCTCTGAAATGAGACCTTGAGACAAGGAAGGCAGCGACAAGAGGGACAGATTGTGGGTCAGACCAGGCCTAAAGAAAAGCGAGGCAGAAACAGATGAAGAGAGACTCACATGAGCGGAATAACAAACAGCTTGCAGGGAAAAAAAGATGTAGAACGTGAAGGGCGCATTGAATTAGTGTTAAGATAAAGACATCAGGGACCAGTTCTGTAACCCTGCAAACTGCTTTCTCTCTGTCAGTGGAAGAGGGCACAAAGCAGGAGGACTACACAGTATGTGAGTGAAAACAGCCAACACTATCTGTCAGCTTAAAAGTGACAGCTCATATGCCGGTGGGCACTAGTTAGCATTTAATTATATCCCCTAAACTACTTGCGGTGGGAAAAACAACAACTTGACTGAAACCCAAAAATGTCCAAGGTCAAAAAGTCATACTGTGTCTTTAACATTACATTTATGAACTTTAAAGGCGCACACAGCAGAATGGAGATCTCTGCCCTGTGCCTTAAATCACCACTACTGTTTAGTGTAATTGAATGAATACCCAAAACTGCCACACTTTACACAAACTCCAGAACTAGCTGTGATGTATGCAGGCAATCAGCTTAAAGTCGTTGTATAAAACACATCACACAATCCTGCCAAAAACTAAAATTAAATTCACAAAGATGTCTGGTTGCTTAGCGGTCGCTGAGTTGCATCGAGGCACAGTAGTGTGTACTGGTTCTTCCGTTAGCCGTTTGCAGCTAGCCAAACACACTGTCAAAAACAATAAAAGTAACTTGGAGAGCAGCGGCTGAGAGGTACACAGCAGTGTGTGTACTGGTAGTTCCATTAGCTGTGAGCCGAACATACCCGCAAAGTGGTTTCCGGGCGCTAAGTAGTAGATACTAGTAGTGGGGGTGGCTGTGGTTCATGGCTAGAGTGGTCGTCCTGCAACTGCAGGGTAGCCGGGCCGATCCCTGGTCCCATAGTTCTCATGTCGAAGTGTCCTTGAGCAAGACACTGCCAGCTTCCCAGCAGACCGCTGCTCCTTAATTACTGAGGATGGGTTAAATGAAGAGACCAAACATGTAAGTCGCTTTGGATGCTAAATGAAATGTAATGTAGGTTGGGGGGTAAGTGATGGACTCAGCTGTGTTATCACTAGTGGCCCCTACCGGCCGTGGGCCAGTTTTAAGAGAAGTTAATGAGGAGTCAGCAGCCATTCAATTGTGGTAGAAAACAAGCAATACAAAGGTGTTTAAAAAAATGTGAGTCACCACAACTGTGACAGGTCATTTAGCATGCAGCCATAACTGGCCACTCGAAATTTGATATGGTGGACACTCACTCACTCACTCACTCACTCAGACACACACGCCACTAGTTGCATGATCCTAGTGGAGATAATCATTTTGACAATTATTTTCCTGAGTCTGAAGGAAGCCAAGTCACCAGATGTTGTCCTTTAAGGAGGATTTTCTGTTCCGTCTCATCAGGGATGCAAAAGGCAAGGCCCAAGAATGCAAATGAAGACACTGAAGCCGGGGGCACAGCAGTGACATTCAATCCTCAGTGGACTATATTATGGAGGACATGGAAAATCACATATTACAGGATGTCTCTGCAGCTATGGTCGGGAAACAGATAATGTATCAGCTGTTATTACTATTCTATTTTGGCTACTTTTGTAATTACAATATTTTTCTTTATTAAGTCAGATTTTCTATCAGGTGTAAAGGTTGGTGCACTGGTTAGCTCTGCCGTCTGCTGCTCTCTCTTTGCCTGCGTGGGTTTTCTCTGGGTTCTCCGGTTTCCTTCCATGGTCTAAAGCCATGCCGGTTAGGTTAATTAGCAACTCCAAATGGCCCGTAGATAATTAAGAGTGAAGGGAGAGGTTGTCTGTCTCCATGTGTCAGCCCTGTGATTGACTGCCAATCTGTCCAGGGTGTACCTCGCCTCTAGTGCAACTTGATCTTGGATCGGCTCCACACTCCCCTTCCTGCAACCCTTTAGGATTAGCGTGTATAGATAACGGATGGGAGGATTTTCGGTTGTCTGTAACATGTTCTACACAGTACTGACCAAATACAATGTGCATTACAAAGCATAAACTCATAAGAATGGCTATTGTCCTCTCTGCTCTCTGGTCATTATCCGAAAGGCACATTCCCTAACATCTGCAGTGTCAATAGTCCACTCGTGATGTGTTTTTTTTTCTTTCAAAATATGTCAGTGATTTGGGGATTTGGTGGTCATAAAGGCAATCTAAGTAGCAACACATAGATGAGCCATGTTTTGCCAATTGGAGAAACAGAAATACAATAGTGAGGTTTGAGAGGTTTTGGAAGTTTAGAGGTTACTAATAGATCCACTGCCAAGGCTTGATACAACTCTTGATTGGATTATGCATACATAAGAGGAGCAAACATGTCAGAAAGTATGAGGTACATGACTGAGTAGATAAAAATGGAAGAAATCAAGCAAGACCTCTACAACTAAAACCTCTCCAATCACTTGACATTATGTTGTTTGCGCCACAAATGACAAGCTTAAACTCCATCACATCAAAGTCTGCTCACATTTGTACTACTGCAGATGTGAATGCAATTGCATTGAGTCTTTTTTGGGCTCCAGAGGGAGCTGTGTGAAGTCTGATAATCGTCTGTGTCATAGCAACAGCTGCTGGAGCTGAGAGGGTTATTTACAGTCAGTTGTTTTGCCACACTCTACTGGTAGAACAAACTAAAACAACACATTACTTTTTCATAGTTAAAATATTTACATTTGTTTAACTATTATCCTTTAGACAAACCAGTAATCATGAAATTACATTTTTATAACTATTTGACAGACCAATTTAATAATCTATTGTAAATAATAACTTCTGAAATTGAGATCTGAAATATTGGATAAAATGGAGCAACTCTTCCAAAATGGATTTATACCAGAAGTGTAACACTTTAATGGGCGTTTTTTTTATGTAAAATCAAAGACTATTTAACATATGAAAGTAGTCTCTGTGACGTCACACATAGGTTTCTGAAGAACCAGTGTGAAGCTCAAAGTGGGTGGGTCTGGTTTTTGCCATTTTGTCATGGCGAGGGGAGCCTAACTACAATGGGCAAAGAGGTGGAGCTGGGCGTGACGCAGAAAAGCAGACAGCTAGCAGGTAGCAAACCTGGTACGTTATTTATCCGTCACTTAAAGCTGCCACACAGTCAACTATGCTTACTGTTGAGCCTTAAAATATAATTTAAACAGCTGAGTTGTATAACAATGTTCCACTATGGAGGCCAACACTGTTTTTAGCAGAAGGTATTTTACCTTGAGGGTTTAACCCAGAGGTGTCAAACAGCGTTCCCTCTAAGCTGCGCGTGTGCGCGGCCGTGCAGCCCAGTCGAAGTGGCCGCGCAATAGATTTATCATACCGCGCACATTTTTCAGACCGCACAAACGATTTTTTTTCAGGGGTTAAAAATCTTTTTTGTGCCAGTGTTTCTGAGATAAGAGTGAGCCATCCATGAGATGGGGCTTGAACCACTGATCCACTGATTGAAAAACAGGCATACTATCAATTGACCCAGAGTCACAACTGATTATAGCACTGACATTACTAAAGATATTGCTCAACTGCAAGGGAATCTGCAGAGGAGAGCCCAGTGGGCTATGTCTGAATTTTTGGTCTTTATGTTTCTAGTTTTTTGTAAAAATACCTTAAAATAGTTTATCATCCAAAAACCTTCACCAATGATTTAAACATAGAGAAATATTGTCATTATGTATGCGTTAATATGCTGTGATATTACTGGTTCGGCCCACTTGAGATCAAAATGGGCAGCATGTGGCCCCTTAACTAAAATGAGTTTGACACCCCTGGTCTAACCGTTGGAGCGAGTCTAACGGCACTGACTCGCTTTTGGAGACAGCCTCAAGTTGCCATACGATTAACTGCGTTTTTTGACACTTCCGCATTGGGTTCTTCTCACAGCATTGAAGGTTGCCACTATTGTTAAATCATATACAGCGATTGAGCAGTAATCGGTTTCAAGGACCTCCGCTATCGTCACAAATTAATGGAATTCATTTCATTGTGATTAAAGCTGCCAAGTGTTAGGAGCGCCGGAAAACTAATCTCATTCTGTCCATCAAACTTGATCGCACCTTGTTGGCAAACTAATCAGGCATCTGTTGAATTTCATTGATCCCTGAAAACAATTGACTGCTTCTTGGCTGTAAATACAAAGAATACAGCACACAGTGACATCTTTGGCTGCTCCATCACGTCAGTGAAACTTTCAATTCTTATCTGTCTCCACATTGTGGAAACTCTTGCAATCCTTGACCTTCTTTTTCACTGAAGGATTTTAGGGGCATGTAAAAATAGAAACTGATGAGGGCCGATTGACCATAAAAACAAATGCCATGAAATTAATTTGCAATAAATATTTACGTTAAACTACAAGCTTAAACTGCTGTTGAGCAACATATTGATCTTTGTTTTGCATTAATATCAAATGACATGTTTGAATCAGGTGCACTATTCTTATGAGCTAAAGACAACCAGGCACTAAAGCTAGCACTTTATTTACCGGTGCATTAGTTCGTTCAATTACCACAAATTAGATCAACCTTAACAAATGAGTAGGGGTCCGTCTTCATTTTAAAACCTAATTTCCCTTTGTACTCTAAGTAGATGCAACAATTAAAGTCTTCCTGAACTAGTCAGTGTCAGTGGTGGGAGCGTTTTCTCCTTTCCATTCACCAGAAAACAGTGGCTTGTGCAGTTTTACTCGCAACAGTCAGAAAATATTATTATTATTATGTATATATATATATATATATATATATATATATATATATATATTAAATAATAATGGAAAGAGAAAATTGTGAATTGTTGTGGTGCTGAACGGACAGCTCCTGTAAAGTAATCATGTAAGCATTTTTTTTATGTGCTGCACTAAACTAGTAATTTTTCAGATATGACTTTTACATTTCCGACACAGCTTCGGCAATCAGTCGCTATAGATAAATCAGATGCGGCATTTATTTGTATACATTTCCGTTCCCTTCTCACATTTTTTAATTATGTTTTTACCTCAAACTAGGAACGCCATGAAATACATATTGTATGAACACAAAAAATGCAATATATTTTTCTCTGGTACAAAACCACAGTGTGTTTCCTCAGTAAATGTGGACAAATAACATTTTATTGTTTTTGCCTAAAAGAAGTTTTGCTAATGTTTTATTTCATTTGTGAAATAACGCGACAAAATACATACATTGGCATATATACACATACACAAGATTGAGGTAATAGATGGACATACAGACATTAACATGTATTTGATGATATGATAAGAGGCAGAGTATAGAGATTAGATAATGGTATGTGTGGGTATTGTGAGTATGTGTCTGTTTGCATAGTAGTGCGATGTTTGTATGAGAGCCACTGGTATGTATCCATGTTTAATGATCCTGGACAGGTTGGTATGTGCAGTAAAGACAAAGTATAGGATGCGTAGCGAAGAGGGAAAAACAGCCTCAGGAGATCTTTATGAATCGAATCGTTTGGAGCCCATGAGCACCCCGACGTACTTTGTGCCTTACAGAAGAGAAAGAAGAGATATAGTGTTAATGTCATAGTGACCAATACATATGATGTAATAGCAATATCATTATAATGATAACATAATCATAAAATAAGCATATGCAAGATTTTAAATAAAGCAGTCAACATGTGGTTGAAGTGTAGACCTTTATAACAAAAAATATGGCATTAACTATTTAGGAATTGCAGCCATTTTTACACAGTCCCCCACATTTTCAGAGGTTTTTCAGAGGTTTAGAAAACTAACATAATAGTAAATCCTTTGCAGCCAATGGTTGCCTGAAGTCTTACACCCATAGTCATCACCAAACACAGAGTTTCCTCCCTTTCCTCTGGTACAAGTTAATCTTGGTTTCATCTTTCCAAAGAACCTTTATCTAAAACTGATCAGACTTTTTTCGATGTTTTCTGGCAAAGTCTAATCTGTCCTTCCCGCTCTTCAGTGTTACCAGTGTTTTGCACCTTGTTGTAAACCGCCTGTATTCAGATTCATGACGGCATCTCCTTCCTCCTCAGGAGTATTCTTGACCTCAGTATTCATGTTATGAGGGGTTCTCTTCACCAAGGAAAGATTTTGGCTACATCTACTTTACATTCAGTCATACAGTCTTCCCTGTTCTCCAGGGCCTTTTGGTGTTTGTGAGCTTGCCAGCACATTCCTTCTTTTTAGGATTGTACCAAACTGTTGATTTGGTCAATCCTAATGCTTCTGCTATCTGCGGTTTGTGTAGTTCGTCAGCCTTTTAATGGCCTCCTTCATTGCATTGACACCTCTTTGGTCCTCATGCTGAGAGTTCCCTGGACCAGCTACCAAATGCAAATTCAACATTTTGAATCATCTCTAGACCTTTTTATTTGCTTAATTTGTCATGAAATAATGAGGGAACAGGCCACACCTGGCCATCAAACCATTTGTAAAACAATTGTCCAATTACTTTTGAGCCTCTGAAAATGTGGGAGACTGTGTTAAAATGGTTCTAATTCCGAAACAGTTAATGCAATAGTTGTGTTATATCCATTGAATTAAAGCTGAAAGTCTTCACTTTGACCAGATGTTAACTGCGTCATATCAAATCTGTATAGAGTTGAGTCAAGAGAAAAACAAGAATAATTGTGTCACAGTCCAAATACCTACGGCCCTGACTGTATACAATATAATATGTAGATTAACATATCACTATTTCTATATTTCTATTTCTATGTCTTATAGAGAATATTATTCCAACTTGATATGTTACAAATAGAGGGCAGAGAGGTGGTGGTGCCATTTTATAAAGGTCACGATGTATGCTGGGTGTCATATACTGCTAAGCAAAGTTACATTCTTCTCATCATGTACATGGAGACGGGTGTTGTCCGCTGCAATTGACCTACATGTTTCTTCAAGTGTATGTGCAAGAAAGGATTGTACACCAAAGACCCTTGTTAGATTTGGCTCACTTGCATTTTCAGCTTGAGTTACAGTTCATCTTATTTCTTCTGATTATTATATTCAAATAAAGTGCAACGTTTGGATGTAACCATCATCTAAGCAGCTGCTTACTCTTGACATCAGCAGGTAACAATTGCAACAATTGCAGCAGCTTCAACTGAACAGCTGTATCATCGAATGTGATAGGTATATTTTTGCTGTTAAGTTTACAAGAACAGACCCACCACGACATTTTCTCTGAGCAACAGTGTCCTGCTTGAACCTTCGATTATATAACTGTGAAAGAAAGGTTGCTTTCTGCCATAGATAATTGCCACATTAGGATCTCACCGTTGTATCGCAATATCTCAACAACTAGCACGATTAGAACTGTATCAAGCTAACTGAAGTGGAAAAATGTTAACAGCATATTGGAAATGCCTCCTGAATTAAATGTTTTCACACTTCTACACCGATTTGAGTTTCATGCACCCCGGACAAATGCACTGTAGCTGTAGCCTATCAGCAAGGTTGCAAGCAATAGACCAATTACATTGCTTGTGGAAGACAGATGACATCCACAAGCCACTTGCTCACATCAGCAACACACAGAGACACGTGTTCCACGTGAATGATCACGCTCCCTCGCCACATCGCGTCTAACACCAATGGCCGATTTGGTTCCTCACAATGCTGTGGGTAGATTCCATTAAAAACAATGACATGCTATTATACTTGAAGGTTATCGACAAACGTGGTCTATCAAAACTGCTAAATGGGCCTTTTATTTACCTGCTCAAGCGACCATGCCAGTGTTGTACATTGGTCTCATTTAAAAGAAAGCAACAACTCCACATAGCAATGAAGATGGGCCAGATGCACACACTGAAAACGCTTGCGCCATAAGTATGTTATTCTAGTTTTGGCCACCATTCCCATTTGTATTATATGCATACTTAATCTACAATAATCTACATTCTCATCCTTGTCATTCTGAATTATAGATGTATAGATATACTGCGATACAATAGAGCCAGGATAATTAAACACAATGCTGTTGTGCATTTACCAATGCATATAGTCTACCTACTCCATGCTTTAGAAAATAGGTGTAAATGTGAAGATAATCTGTGTTTGTGTTGCTAGGTATTATAATTAAATTTAACAGTGCAATGCTAGGTTGTGGATATTAATAACATTGGTGGACTTTTTATTTTGTTATATAGCGTTTGATTTAAACACTACCAGATGGCTCTAAGGACAAACGTGACTAACTGTGCAATCTATTAAATCAATTTTTTTTCTCAATAATGAGCCTTTTTATAACATTTTAATGTCTTACTAAAATGTGATAATTATTGCCTTTTATTTCTGCTTCTCATAATTTATACTCATTCAGATTGACCTCTAGCTGCACATAAAAAAATCTAACTCTGACCGGTTTCATGGTGGACATTTTCATTCTGCTGGTGAGTGGTGGAGCTGGCTATTGCAGGCTTTCAGAAAGAAACAAAACATCAAAAAAAGAGGCAGCATGTGACTCGGGTCACTGGGACAGGAAGTGTCAGTAACTCCAAATAAAGGAAAGGCCTTAGTGAGTAACGAGGTGAAATCCATGTGGGAAAACTTGTCGTATACCTGGATCTGCTACTCTGGAAAGCTCACTGCACAGGCATCACTAACCCTATCAACAAGAGTGAAAAGAAACTTGACAGGCAGAAGCGTCTCTTTTTTTTTTAATGGCCATCACCTGTTCAGTGTTGACAAGTTACCTTGCTCCTTCTGTACTCCAGCTGGCCAATAATGCCACTGGCACAAATCAAAGTAGCCTCTATCTATAATGTGGGTAATAATGAGTATTATTAGTTTTAGATACATAGATAAATAAAGAGCTAGTGTTTGGAAAGTTGTGCCTCCATACATGTCTATTTTTCTATTTTTTTGGTTTTTATGTAGTGATTTAGATCCGCAGGGATTGGTTGCAATCTCCTCAAAAGTTTACAGCTGAATTCATTTAAATTCTCTTGACCTAGATACAGTGTGTTGCAGAAATATGCTTCTAAGAACCTTTGAAATACAACTCAACTACTGTATATCTTTTACTGGCCTCTTTCATACCACACCATCAGCAAGTGCATCCTGCAGTGCATCCTGGATTATTTTAGCACTTTGTAAATATAAAATTCCTTGTAACACTTCCAAACCCTACTTTTACTGTGTTATTATTGGAAAAGAAATTCAGAAACTATAGTGATCTTTATCTTCCAAAAGTTACGTTAATTTTGCAAAACTAATAAAAAGTCCATGGACACCAAGGTTGGTGCAACAAGCAATATTAAGCTACATAAGCTAAATAGTTGGTAACTACAACAGCGGAAGCAGCCACAAACACTTATATTTACGCAAAGTTTGAGTCTAAACGCCACACGCAACACTAGCTTTCTATGCAACACAGTGGTTGTTGAGAGTGAATTCAGTGTGTGTGTGTGTGTGTGTGTGTGTGTGTGTGTTGCACTCCTTGTGCCCCACACAGTCCTCCTCGCTCTGCATAAGAAGCATAATACAACCAGTCCAATCAGCCTCTCATCAAACACGTTGAGCTCTGCAGTCACACCAGGAAGTGTTGTCACAAGCAGCAGAAGGGCCTCATACTGGATTCAAAAGTTCCTTCAGTTGAAGCAGAAGTCACCGCTGGCGTTCCCACCATGAACATTTTTGGCATGTTTTCCAGACCCGGCAATGCGCCTCACAGGTGAGTTTGATTTGGCTCACTTAGCGCGCTCGCCAGGTGGCGCATTAAATGACTGATGTTGAACAATGGTAGCCTTGAGGACTTGACCCTTAATTTGATTATGTTGTACATTTCTTTGTTCTGCTCACAAAATGGGCAAAATAACTGTTCACTTTTGCTTTTATTGTGCAGCAGATGCCACTTGAAATGTAACTAATTAAGTTACAAGATTACGTTGAACACAGCAGTGGGGAGTGACGTTATCAAGTCGCTAACTCACAACCTAAATGTGGATGCTATTGTGGAGATGGGGCTTTCCTAAGGCCATATGAACTGTAGCAGCGCCAATTTTCCATAATTAAAAGGGTGTGTTGGATATACATTGCAGTGAGAAGAGAATACTGTGTGAGTTTAGCAGCCGGCTTGCGTTGTTTGCCTAAACTTAAAGCAACTGGTTCATTTATTTATTAATTTCACTCGGCGGCTGCACTGTCGTACAGTAGATGGCGCACACAACGTTTCTCTGTACTGCTCACACGGCTTCGCAGTGCATTCTCATCAGCGACTACTACTGTGAGAATGGGTTAGCTCAGAAACACTGCTCAAACAAGTGGCCTTTCAAGACACAACAAACATGAATTAACAAACATCATCCGATGATTGAGCACAAAGAACACACATCAGTCTTATCTAGTACCAACAACAACCCCAATGGCTCTGAGATTAATAGAGGCATTACAAGCATCGGTGTCATGCCAAAGCCACTTGAATACAGGCTAAGCAAATACAAGGTGAACTGCAGATAAGGATGCTGGTCTACTTTGATTACAGAAGCAAAGATGAGTTCTGCTCCCATAATCAATGACTTAATTGACAGACAGAATTGTCCAGCTGTAGGTGCATCATCAGTGAGTGCAATATACAGCGCAACTTCAAACGGCAGTTCAATGGAGTCTTGCAGTACAATAAATATTCATGGAACAGACTACATTGCCCTTTAAAAAATAATTAGTTTATGATGCACAAAACTTCAAATATAATACAACCACTTTAACATAGAGCCTTGAGCATAATCAAAAACATCCGTGACACTGACACACCTGCTTTTTTACATTTATAATCTCATATAATGGAGCTTTTCTTTATTATGTATACATATAAATACATGTTTTTCCCTCCATACTGCTTGTCTGGGCCGAATGCTTTCCGAATCTTCATCTTTCATGTACGTTTTTCTGAAATGCGTACTGTGTGTTTATGAACTGGAAACATCCCGGTTTCCTCTGCAAATGTAATTGCATCGCCTGGAAGTTCAGTCAAGCACAGTTTGCCCACGCCAAGCTTTTTGATGGCTACGTCTATCCACATTCAGTTGAACTCTAACTCAACTCTGTGCTATCTTGTGCAACGATTACAAGACCTTCCACTCTAACTTCTCTGAGTTCTTTTTTATCCTTTTGATGCCACTGTATGTTTAAGATAAAGTCAGCCCGACTCAAAAGCCCCTCCTTCATAGCTCCCAATTGTAAAGTCGCTGAGCGGCCACATGTGCATATCTAGCACTGCACTCTCCCAATCTCTAATCTCACTGCTCAGTCTATGGACGCCCGCGGCAGGTTTCTGCTCCCCAAAGAGATTTTGAATCAGCCCTGATATTGTTTGATGACACAAGTAGTACAGAACTCACGACAAGGCAAGCTGTGTTTTAGGCGGCTGCTACTACCTATAAGCAGGAAATGTTGTATTGGCTTTAAGCCTCTATGATGCAATGTTGATTTCAAATGACCTCGCACCACACAAATTCATGTTCCGCTTGCTTACCCCCAGTTATGCAGTCCACAAGTGTGTGTTTGTAGGTGAGCTATTGTGCAGGCAATTTAAACCTTAAATGGCTGAGTGGAGCATTGATATTCCAGGCACACAACTGGTCATGAAACATTACTCCGATCAATTTAAAGACCTGTCACAGGCACTGTCAGATATACTCTACACACAAACAGAAATTCAGCTAAGAGAGTAAGTACTCAAACGTTTTCTTTCTCCGATTTGAATACCTCATGATGATGCTTTCGTGGCCAAATTCGTTCTTACATTAGATCTTGAAGCACGAATGCACGAATGTACTCTGAAAGGCAATCCACGCTCTCTATATAAAATGTGTTGCTACAGCATTGCAAAAAGGACCACGAAAGGAAAACACATAAAAAAGTTGCTTGCATTTACTTCCTTTAAAAACAACTGAAATCTTGTCTGGCATCAGAATACATGCAATCTTTTCTTTGATTTTTTTTTTATCCTGTGTAATGTTTTTTTTCTTCCCAATGCAGTTATTTGTTACTGCCGAGACTGCAAGTGTTCATGGGGAATTGTTAAGCAGCATCTCTACTGTACCTACCTGCAAGCTTCAAGTTACCACTTGGAGAAGTTATTTCTGTCAATTAATCCCTGCTGTGCAGATCTTAATGTATATTTGTGGGGAGCGACAAGGTCAGCGTGTGGATGCCAAATAGTATAACATATTCTTCTTTCACATAACCACGGGACTTAAAATCCAGAGAACGAAGAGAGGAGGACTTCTGCTGCATTTGCTATTTTTTACTTGAGCATGCAAGAAAAATTTCAATTTCCAAAAGCTAACACAAGCCCCTCTGTAAAGACAATAACCTGGCTGTTTTACTTAACTAATAGAGCAGTGTTGAGGGGAGTCATTGGTTTCTAAAACCTCATTATCCCGTCTGATGACCTTGGCACATGTGTTGAATGAGGAAGTAACGGCTCTTAAACGCTTCCAGACTGCACGACAGACTTTTTTTCCGAGGTGGTTGAGGGACTGTAAAAAATCTGTGTCCCAGAATTGCATGAATCAGTTTTCTGAGAGGTGGTAAACTATGCGTTTATATGATTTGCAGAACATCACAATGTGCGCCATTGAAGGATAATAGATACAGGTCCATGCCTTCTTGCATAACAAGTGAAGGATTCCTGTCACATTTTACCCAAACCTCTGCATCAACATTGTGAATCCCCAGCTCCCCAGCTAGGAATCTATAGGCCATTTACCCAGCAGACATGTTGACATGTCATAGCGAAGTAAACACAGATGAAATTACACGTGGTCCCATTATATTTAGTGTCACAGCTATTCCAGTGAGCTATCAGATACAATACTAAGGCCCCGCCACACCGGTTTACTCTGCAATGACATGAGGCTGCTGTAGAAATGGCATCTCTCATGGGAAAAATAAATGTGAAAGAAAAGCCCAGACTAAAATAATTTCATGATCTATATATATATACATATGCATGACCTTATGGATCAAACATGTTACAAATAATAGTAGTATATAGTAAATTGTATTCCTTCCTTATCATATACTGGGTTCTACTGTCGTGCTGTCCTTTGTCAGGAGGGTTTGAATTAGTTTGTTATTTGAGATTTCTTTGTATTATGGACAATTACCTACATTTTGTTATGTCTTGCGATACAAATTGTCTCTGTTCTTTTTTGCAATTTTCTTTTACGACTACCAGTTTCAATGATGAGGTAGTTGAAATTCTCTCCTCATATTTTTGATTGGATCACAGTTCTGCTTGAAATATCTTAATTAATTATCTTTGTTTTTACAATCTGTTCCATTCCAGGTATTTAGTATCTGGGTTCAGGATAGCTGTTCGTTGTGCATATCTGTGTTGTTGTGAAACTCAATGTGACTATCAAGTGGTTCCACAATTCGATTGTTCTTTTTTAATTTTAATTAAGAGGGGAAACTGGCCCAGTTCTGCTATGGAGTCATGGTTTGGACAGTTTCTATAGACTCAGCATGTTTTTTCAGAACTCACGATGTACTTTTTTCAAATGGGTTTGAGTCCCATTGCTCTTGTTTAATTAATGGGCCGCAAACTTCACTCACACACACACACACACACACACACACACACACACACACACGGAAAGTTTGACTACAGACCATGGGGATGACAGAAATCATTTTGAATGTTTCCAGCCGGCAGAATAATATCCAAATGCCTCTTGACGACGTATATGTGGAAAAGGTTTCGTAAAATGATACGCTCACTATCATTGTGTCAGAATCATCCTTTTGCCATTTAGCGTATTGATTAAATATCACTAGGAAAAGGGCTGTTTCATCCATGTGAATGCCAATGCTGTTTACCTCTTTGAACGAAGCCGCTTGGGACAAAAACAATGGCATGAGCAAAGTGAGGGGGGATCTCCAGGCGGACATGAAAGCTGGCCTAAAAAGGTACAGGTCAAAGGAACAACTTGATTGTTCCAACATTAACACTCATTAGTATGCAATTCATAAACACAGTTGTACACGTGTTAGTAAATGATTAATACATTATTGATAATGCATCTATATATGATTTAGATATGTGCTTTATAAACATGTTTTATTACTGCAATTCATTATTATTTCTGGTAGTTACTAGTCATTAGTATTTTGAGTGACCTCATCTAAAGTGAGGACTATCTATGCTTTATAAATTATTTTTATGACATTAAAAGGCCAGCAGTGCCTCGAAGCTGACAAAAGTCTCAGTTATCTTCTCAACAGAAAAGGAAAATAGACACAACCCAAAGTGATAAAGAACATTCATATTTATTGCAAGATGCAAACAATGTACTTATAAGGTTCTCTGCTCATTGGTTGCATAAAAGAATGCTTTCGACGATGGTGATTTTAGGACAACATCCAAGAGGTTTTGATTTTATATATTGAAATATATCAAATTCCGCTTTTAACACATCAACCTGGGACAATGTAAAATCCCGCTTCATAGGTCATCAACGTGGGACACACGTTTTGCTCAGGAACTGGTCAGCAGTGCGTTTACGCTACGGAAAGTCAAAAGTGTGCGAGAGCGTAGAGGGACGAGACGGTCCCGTGCGAGGGATGAGGTCGTCAAGGGACGAGAAAGTGAAATGTATTTTTACAGAAGAAAATCGTACCTTTGGCGCATTGATCTGTAAAGCCGCTATAAAGTTTACTTTGTGCCCCTCAAGATCACAATACAATGCACAATACAATACAATAAGGCATCAGCTGGTAAGGTAAGGTGTCCCAAGGCAAGCGGGTCTCGGGGGAGACGAAGAGCGGTCCACTTTAGTGCTAGTCAGACAGGGTGTAGATGGAAGGCACCAGGCGCCACCAGTATGTCTGGGTCCCGCCAACATATTGACTGCTTGACGGCCGTGATCAAGTTCGCCTGGACACCGACGTCTCTGCCGCCGACCTTTCTTTCATTTTTGTTCTGTTCTGTTTGTCTTTTGTCCATAATGTAAAGCGTCTTTGAGTATCCTGAAAAGCGCTATTTAAATTGAAATTATTATTATTATTACCCCTCTCATCGCCATTGCATCTCGCTAGAAAAAAGACATCATTTATCTGCAACCAAACATATAAATAATTGTATCTTAAATGCCCTTCAAGCGCTGAGAGTTTTTTTTCTTCCAATTAGTCGAGCTAATTAGACCTTTGTCAGGTTTGGGTGGAGCTATATGTCATCCAATAAGCCATTTGTTGATTATTGAACCAAGCCATCAACTGCGTGTATTGTAACATCACTCAGGTTGTTCCACCATATTAACACACATACCTGTATTGTATTGATATGTTCATGGTCTCAACTCATTCACCATGGGTTAATTAGTTGTGAGAAATGTACTTTTAGGCATCCATGCCAAAGGTCCCGTTGTCAGGTAACCAAATAGGAACATTATTTTGAAAGAATATTCTATATTTTTGACTCGCACTATAGACACTTGTGGTGGCAGGGGCGTGGTTAGCGCAGCTGAAGGGGGGGGGGGGGGGAAGCGACTCAGGGAACAGGTGTCGGGATGAAACCTAATTGGCCTCAGCTGGAGCAGGTGGTGTGTCTTACCTACATAAGGCATGAGAGGCACAGTCTGCAGGACATGCATGTGACAATAAAGCAGTTACCAACGCGATCCCAAGTGTGCTGTGTCATTGGTGCTGAGGGGGACCCGAGGAAGTAGCAGGATCGTGTTACAACACTATATCATGAAAAGTAACAAAGAATGATGAAAGGTTGTAATATAAAGATGACCTGCATGGTTGCTGTGAGGGCAAACGTCAACCACTCAGCGGATACTGTGTGCTGCTTGACTGCTGTCCTAATATTCCAACTCCAGGGATGTTGCTATTGTACTCTTTCCAGGTCCCCGCTGAGTAGACATAGTGGTTCAGTAGCTTGCATCTCAGGAGACTCCCAGTTTACAGTCTGCTGGGCCACAGAGCAACTCAAGCAGTGTACACAGCGTGGGTAGCCTTTCTGTGTTGCTTTGGATTGTGAAAAGACAAAGACGAAAGAAAAAGAACTACCTCATTACAACCACATAATTAAGTACACAGAATGCCCTCCGTCAGGTCGGTGTTTCATTGGTGGCTGCTCTTAGAGTTGTGCAAATGGGTCATCGGGCAGTATCTCAGTCCGTTCATGATATCTCTGTGTTCAAGGCCTGGATATCTGGCAGGGGGATACAAATGGCCCTCTGCCCATCCTTTTGACTCTCATTTGTGCCAGGAAAGATAGTACAGAACCAGCAGGATTTGCCCTGTGTGGTTCAATTGCCAATGTCTGCGTGGATGTTTTCTATTGAATGAACTGCACACTGACATTGATGCTACCTCGAGACCAGAGGGAGCAGCTAGAGCGAGGGGGGGGGCTGCTCGTGAAAATATATAATTTTTAAAACCAAAGCAATTCATCTTGTGGCATAGTATTCTATACCACTATAGTGGCAGCTTGTTTTACTGTCCTTCTTCGCCACGTCTTGCAAGATGTAAAGAGTTCTGACTTATGTAGAGTACCATGCCCAACTCATGTGCTCTTGCAGGCTATACTTTCTATGGCCAAAGAACTGACCTTCTGCTGACAATAACACAAATATAGTCTATAATATGGTGTCAGGAAAAATATTTTCTCCATTAAAGCTTAACATACTAAAAGGAGTCAACCAAAAAGTATCCAATAGCAGGACAGACTAGAGGAGCTTTCATCTTAATAGGGCAAAAAAACTACATCGAAGCACATTTTGCAACAAGTCCAATTACCTTAATTATATTGTATGGTAAACAAAAATGTTAAAGGCATAACACATAATCATTTGGCAATGAAAATGAAAAAACTGTAAACAATATAACATGGCTCTTACAACCACTGTTACAACCTAACATATACTGCAGCACACTAGTGACAATCAAATGAGACACCATCTCATAGCACAACACCTTTGTTAAACTCCATGGTTGATTGGAAAGTACATAATTTCCTTGAGGCAATTATAGTGATAAGAGGTGGCATACAATATACCATGCAAGCACCTCGAAGATAATGACTGAGAACCTCATCAGTTCTGCCGCATCCATATCTATCCAGCCAGACTGCAAGATAACTATATTTCTTAAAGAATCTCCCATGCCATGTATTTCACTCTAAATCCTCCTTAACGGTTTTCAGTTTTCTCCTGCAATGGTCAAATTGAATTCCTACGCTGAAGATATGGCCAGGGTGACTTTAAAAACGGTCCAAAGCTCAAATAGCCTGAACCTTTTGCTTTTTCGCCAGATCTTTACAAGAGTTGTCCCTCGACCAGTGTTAATATGAAAGGAGGGGGAGACTGGACATTACACAGCAGCTGGAAGGAACTCTAAAAACTCGGCATCAGAAGTGAAATTATTCAAAATTTTACTTGGTAAACAATTAAAAACAATCATGATGTGCATATCAAGGTATTTTTCAAGAGAACAATAATCCAATGTGAAGAAGAATGTATTTTCTTATCTTCAATGCTCTCTGTTCTGAGATGATTTCATATGCATGCTTCATTGGACTCTTGCGTCTCACTTGAAAGAAAACTCAACACACCCCTCGGCTTTGTGCATTTCATCTCAAAGTACTGACCTTATATCAGCCGCCCTTTTAGCACTAAAATATAGATTGTCAGCTGAGAGTCTGAATGTGCAGTGAAATAATGGAAGACCTTGTGCACTCTGTGAATTTCTAAAAAAGCTTGAAGACAAAATAGCAGTGATCAGAGACATGCAGTTGAGACGTATTGGAAGGGCTGTCTGGACTCTAGACGGCTTTGGCGGTTATGTTTACCTTCCTTTGTTGCCAGCGACTCCGAGTTCATCTCTGCGGAGCTGAAATTGTCTGCCGGTGACCGTCATCGCCCCTGTTTGTACTGCTTTTAGTGCTTCACACTCCCTTGCAGGTTGGACCGAGCCAGGAGCTCACACAGAATCACAAACTAATTGCTTTATCTGAGCCTTTTGTCTAAAGGGTCAGAAATTGAGTTTGCTTGTAGGGCGAGAGAGGGAATTATAAATCGAAAGGGATAGGGGAAGAAAAATTCAATTTGTGCACAGCTCTTGTCAGAACCGCTTACTTGTGGTGTCCAGATTAGAAGGGGGAGAGAAAGGGAGATAACAGCATTACAGCGGGAGCAAACACACTCTTGTCTAAAGGGCGAGGCGTGGAGGCTAATCTAATACCTGACACAGACATGTCCGAACAGCACAGAGCTGCTTCTGTCAGAAATGAAGTCACTTCACCCACTGCGAAGTCATTGAAAGTCATTTTTAGCTGTCACTCGTGTATTTAAAAACGCTCTGAAGGGCAGCAGGATAGTTTTTGTAAAAAAAAAATCCGATAAAATGAGAAAAAAAAAAGACTGTTTCAATTGTAGGAGTCAAAAATCTGGTCTTTCTATTACAGGCCACGCGTATAACAAGCACCTTGGAAGCTGGGCTACGAGTAATGCACAGCGCAACAATATCATGTAGTTTGTGCTCATTTTTCACCCTTTGAACCGAACACATCAAGGACTGGGTCTTTAATATACCCAAAATATAGTTGAAACTGCATAGGCACACCACTGACTGGCTGAGAGAGAAATGAGATGCTGCCGTCTGTGCACTGAGCTCGGCGCTCTATGCGACACATTGAGTTTCGTTATGATTGACACTTAATCCAACCTTAATAAATTCTAATGAGCAACATTGAACGGTGTACAATTCCAAGATGACTATGAATTTAAGAATGTAAGATATCTGTCTCTACATGAACTATTTTACACATCACAGCAACAAGTGGCTGATAGATGTCCTAAAGTGAAGTCACTTCGAAGACAAACAAGTTTAAAAATAATCTAGGAATGTGGTGTCAGAAAAATTGACGACACTTCTGTGCCCACTTCTCATCTCTACTTGAGGCTTCTCGTCTAGACTACAATAGCCTATGCTAACATAACTAATCTGCATTGCCTGAACTGTTCGCGGTCAAATTGCATTGTTCCTAATGTAGACACCAGGTTTTGACAAGGCTGATGAATGCATGGAAAAAGAACATAATATATCAATTTGAATCTTTTTTTTTACAGTCCAACACTGTTTAAAGAGTGACATGCTAAATCAGTGGTCACACATTAACATTCATTTACTGGCAGGACTGGATCTCCAAAATGATTTAACATGTTCAAACTTTGAACAGCAGCAACGGTGAGTGAACCGTCTGTATATCTGTTGGCATGTTAGCAGAGCAGCTGTAGCGAATGAATGGCACTGCCCCCAATTTGAAGGGCCACCCAAACATCTTATGATTGGTTGTGCTATTTGTTGTGCAATCGATCCCACCCAGTATTTGTAACAAATCCACACAGATTATCTTCAGTCTCTTGTCGATTGAGCAAAGTGTCTGACTTGTGAATTGGTCCATTTTTCAAAGACTGTGTGGAATGAAACACGTAGAACATGCTTCACACATTGCCCTGCATGGGTTGACCCGCCAGTGTCACAAGTGGCATTTTATTGGGCAGATACAGTGACCAAAGACTCAAGGAAGTACAGACTGAACAAACAAGATAATGTGTTCGGTAGATTGAAAAATGGTTCACACATTGACAGGTTGAAACGTTGATGCCAATAAAAGTGCTTTGTTTATAAATGCAATGACGGAGTATTCTGACTACCCATCATGTTACTAGGGACCTACAGGTGTGGATACAATAATGGAAACAACTCGACACTATTTAGGAGAACAGTACCTCATAAAGTACTATGACTTAAAACTACGCACAGAAGGATATTGGGCCATTTGAAAAAAACACAAGCCTCTGCTTCTGTGTGAATGAAGCAGGTAAACCTTCACCACACGCTGCCCTGTCAACCCTGTCTCCTACACAATGACATCCCCATACAATGAAACTACATTCTCAATTACGTCCCGAGGAAAACAAATTATTTCCTTTGCAATTAAGATTGCAGTTTTAAACACTTGGTCGTTGTAAAAACTAAAAGAAAGCAATTTTGTCAAATATGGATTTTAAAAAGTAAGTTTGTTATCTTATTTATTAAAATAAGTCAACTAACTTTGACTTCTGGTTTGGAGATGAACAGCGGCTTCTTGGGTGACTAACTAACTAACCTTACATTTTCTGACATTTATCAAGAGATAAATATGGATAATGGTACTAGCTGCACTGCTACCCTCATGGTTATGAAATAAGTGGTGCTGTGCCAAGAACTATGAACATTTTAATGTGATGAAAATGAACTTTTCTTCCTGCATTTCACATCCTTAAAGTAAAGAACAATCTGCTCACTGAGGAGAACTATAGGATGGGGTTCAACCAAAGATAATTCGTCTGCACTTCTCCTTCAGGAGCTGTGATATTCACTTACATTAAGTGCGTCTCCAAAATAGACACAGACTGTGACACATTTCACCACATCTTAGATTGTTTTCATCCCACCTGCCTGTTTACTAAACTCTTCTGTCATTTCAGATCCTCCCACAGCACCAGCTATCATTCCCATTCCCTCATCAGTCCCTCACTATTTAAGCCCTCCACTTGCACTTGTTCCCTACCCGATTGTCTTATGTGTTACTGCCTAGCCCTCCAGCGTTATTCCCAAGTACAATCCCATAGCTGCCTGTTCTGACCCTGCCTGTTCTCGACTATGGATTTGCCCCCTTTGGATGTGTTTGCCTTTATGACATGATCTCCCGGTGTTGACCCTGCTTGAACTTGAGTAAACTGAACTGTCTCTGTGCCGTGCTTTTGGGTTCCTGTGTCCATAGACATACACAGAACAGGTCATGAATTCTGACAGCAAAAACAGGAGAGGTGTGTTAAGGGGCCCTCCATTAAAAAAAGAAACAATCAATATTAGAAGAAGATGGAAAGATGCTAACAACTGTCAACACAAGTTTGTGGAAGTAATGGAAAGTAGTCAGACATTTTAACTAGCCGTCTGCAGATCAGAGTGTGGTTGTCCGGGGCAGCTTCATTGTGAATGTATAGGCTGTATAAAATATAGATGTCGTATCTGTTATGTCCCCTGTAGGTTTCTGAAGAGGGGTTGTGAAGCTCAAAGTGGTTGGATCCTGTGGTCGGCATTCTGGTATTGACAACACAGACCAACTCCCGGCTAATCCAAAAATTGGCAAAAAGGTGGATGGTGTACCAGGCAATCACCTGCTAATGACTTTTATTGACAAAATGTCATCATTCACTTTTAGTTTCACATGGGACAAGAACACTAGTCTCCTGTTTGTTTAACCTCCCATTCATATTTCGACAATTTATCATGACCATAGGCAACAATTGGTACTTAGATCCAGAGTTTTGCTACCAGGCTTAACTCCCTTCTCACAGTCCACTACAGCACCACAGCAGAACAACGTCATCTGCAAAAAGTAGAGATAAAATCCAGAGGGGTAGCAGACACTCTCCAAACATGCACTTTGAGATTCTATTCTTCCAATTATGTGTTTTTAATTGACCGGGGGGTTAACCTTTTTGTTGCAGTTGAAAAGTGTGCTATGTCTACTAGGGTTATATGCTTGTAACTATACTTTTAGTAGTATAAAAGCATTGTATGTAGCCATATAGTTTAATTTTGTTCTTGTTAAATCAGCTGTTTATTCAGTTTTGCTAAAAATACATGTTTATCTTTCTAGTCCATGTTCAATTTTGCTATCAGAAAATGAATGTTCCCGTTTATGCAAGTTACCAACAGTAATGTTTCCCTTTGTCTCAATGAATATATAATATGATAGCCACTGACAATTTTACTGATATGCCCATAGCAAGAATAATACACTATTTTATTTCAACAGCATTCCATCTCGCACTTGATATTAGTTTTGCAGGCATCCGTCTGAATAATAATATTTTTCCCAGATATAAAACTGGGGGAGTGTTATGTTCATATGAGAGAGAGAGGCAAAAAAAAATACTCTTCACACTTCACTGAAGTAAAAATAGAAAGCAATCCTATGAGCTCACATCCAGTTAGGCTCATCTACCATTGGTTCATTAACTGTAAGTGAGGGACAATCAAGGCTTAGATTTGTATTTATTTTATATCTTTTATTCTATTATTCTGTGTTTAAATGCAAATCCTTGAAGTAGTGGGTAACTATCAGCACAGGTAGCATGGAATAACAGTCACAACATGACATGGTTTGGATTAGCCAGACAAGGCTTATCTCTGACAGCTAACAGTCTCTTTGTCCCACTCTGTCACGTTAGTCTGCAATTAGAATAAAACTCAGAAAGGTTAAAGGGAAAGTGTGAAGGAAATGGGGGTATTTATTGGTAGAGATGGAAAATAATATCCACAACTATATTTTCATTCAAAAAAACAAGAGGCCTTTGTGTTTTTTACAGACGTTAGTCTGTGTGTTGCCCCTTGGAAACTCCTCATCAGCGTGATGTGAAGAGACTGGGAGAAAGACAGGAGAGGGGCTCAGTCGGCTCAATCGGCGTCTGAGTGGCGTTATTCGGCCCGATCAAATGTAGTCCTTCGGCTTGGGCATCAATAATGTATAATGACCCAAAACTGAGAACTGTTGCATTTCCGTTCCTTTAAAATGAACGGCCCAGAATCATTCGAGGATTTCACACTCTGCCCAAGACGCTCTATAAGGAGGCAACGCTTAACATGGTGGTACCCAGACACCGAGAAACAACTGATTAATGACTTTTGGACTTCCCCAGACTTAAAATAAAGTTATTATTCAACATGTCAGTCTGGAGGATCTGGCTGACCTACTGGTCTCCATCGATCACCACTACAAGCAGTGCAAAATGGATATGAGCGCAGATAGATCCATCCAGCCCAAATGAAAGGAAAAATAGATCATCCACAGACACGAGCCATCCCCAGACTACAGTAATCAAGGTCTGTATTCTTCATTCCATCAAAAAATTAGGGTCCACACTTCACAAAGAAATAAAAGAACTCCTCCTGATAGACACATCAGACAGCCAGAACAGTGCAACACCCTCCTCCAAACCACCATCAAAATATTCAGCAAACAATATTCAAAAAATTTCTCTTACAGTCTTTACCTGATTTTCTGCACAATCCATAAACATACATTCAATAACCCCAAACTGAAACATTACACACACAAGGAACTGATTAGAAACTAAGGACACAAACTCAAAGGTAATACAATGGATTTAAATTGAATTCCCATGCGAAATAAATGAAATACACAAAATCCTCTTCCTCAATCTAAAACAACACAGTCAATACACGTGCTAACTTGGTTGTGACAAAGGACAGCTCTACAATGAACAATCTTCTTGTCCCAACATTAATAATGTAGTTATAATATAACCCATTCCACACAGACCTTTATTTGTATACCCACCTCTTGTATTTGCTTTTGTCTATGTACATCTTTGTTGTTTGTGTTGTTGTTGCTATTCAACCGGAAAAATACAAAGCAATAATTAAACCTACTACGTTACAAAAACAACTGATTGCACCAAACTTTTACAATTACTTCATGGCCAATAAATTGCAAATCATAACCAAATGATCCAGCCCACCAAATCCCTTGCTAGATATCAATAGCACCATAACCGCTTTAAGAACACTAACATAGCTACACCTGACAGCATGTTGGAAAACTCACAACATCGTGCACTTAACACGCGCTCCCTTGTAAATACACGCCAATATGCAATAACATGGATTTCCTTCAGGAGAGAAAATTACCATATTGAAAATTGTAATCTGCACAAACAAATTATCAATGCAGGATAAACCCAACCTCTCAACTCAAACAGTACAAGGTTAGCCATAGAACACACATCAAACCCCCCCAAAAATGCACAAAATTGGCCACTCAGATTAAAATAACTGCCCACTCTGCCCTCCTAACACCCTTGACGAATACACCATTGAATTTGGTACTGCCCACTCGTACAATAATTCTGCAAAGAAATCGAATGTCCCTCATACTGAACAACACAATCCCACTCTGCCCATTACTCTGCTGGTTACCACATTAAACACGATGCACTTAACCCTAAATGTTGCAGAGCAGAAACTAAACATCTTGATATGGATAAACAGCTTTAAAGAACACATTACAATGGTGAAACTAAATGAAGCTCAAGCGTAAATTCAGTAAGGAAGACAATCTTTACTCTGCGGTTCATTCATAAGCTCAGTCTCTAAGTCTCACAGCGATGACTCCATCAGCTGATTGGGGGCGTGTATGTTGAATGAACCAACCAGTCGGAGTCGGAGCAGTTCCCTAGCGTTGTTGTCTAACTTTTAAATAGTTTCTCCTTAGGGCTGTCAGTTGTCATTTCAGCTCAAACCGATGCGACCCTCCTCCACCCCAGGCACTGCCAGTCAGCAGTCAGTCCTGCTCATCATTCATCTTCGGGTTACAGCAACTCTTCTTCATCACCACCACCAGTGTCTGGACTCCAGGGGGGATTCTGCTGTCGCAGATGTCAGCATCACTACCCCTTGCTTATCCTAATTTAGGATGCAGTCCAACCGCCAAAGACTTTGCAATATTCAAATATATGCAATTGTAATAAATTATTGTTAAACTCTGAAAAAAGTCTCTCCTGATTGAACTGCATCTATCAACAATCAAATAGATGAGTCCCAATACATTTGGG
Organism: Taurulus bubalis; assembly: GCF_910589615.1. Taxonomy (NCBI): domain Eukaryota; kingdom Metazoa; phylum Chordata; class Actinopteri; order Perciformes; family Cottidae; genus Taurulus; species Taurulus bubalis. Next base: position 19,180,112 of record NC_136603.1, on the reverse strand, counting down.
AGCACACCTTCTTTGCATTACTCCCGGAATACCCCACATAACACAGCACTCACCTACACCTATGAGTAGTAGCCCCTAATAATCCTTTTCCTTCAACTAGTCTCGCTTTAATACACACACAATTTTTATTATCATCATTTTTATTGCCCATACACACCGAACAAATGCTTTGCATCGCTTCTCATCCATTCACAACCATATCCTGTGATGTTCCCGCCCAGTCTCACAGGAATATGTGACATTGTTCCTGTGGCGGAGACACTTAATGGTTTTCATGGTGTCGACACATATCTTTAAAACAGTATGTGTCTAGGTTATGCTTAAATAAGAGGTCCTGGCCATTTGGCGTATTGCTGTGAGATCAGGTTGGCAATATATACAAATATGTTGTACTTAAAATACAGTGCAACAACACCCCATTATCCCCGTCTGATATAACACTCTTTCCCCCATCTCACCTCCAATCCATAAAGTATCCCTCCACCCTCCCTCCTTTTGTTCTCCTTATCTCTCTCTTCCCTTCACTTATTTATCCATCTTCTTCTTTCCCTATTTCCAGGCTGCCGTGGCCTGATGTCCAACAACATCTCTCCCGATCTTAACAGGCTCTCTCCAAATGGGTCTGTGTCTGGGGGCTGGTCAGAAAGGACAAAGGGGCAAAGGAATAAGACCTCCAACTGTCAGCATCCCCCACAGGGTGTGGGAACAGCTAAGGCGGGGGCAATTACTGCCTCACGCAGCAAAGTGAAAACAATTAAATACAGCTAAATATGAAATCTCCTAAAATGGTTGGAATGGAATGGTTAGCCACCGCCCCCAAAAAACAATATGTATTCCTCCTCTCTCTCTCTCTCTCTCTCTCTCTCTCTCTTTTCTTTTTCTTATCTAACTCCCTTTTCATTCTCCTCTTTAAAAGGGAAAACAAAACAAGGAGCGTTTTTCCTATCTTTATTCAAGAGTCTTTCAATTTGACAGCATGACTTATTAATTTCAAGGCCAGACTTTGTAATGCTTTCCCACAAAACAACTGCTTGCGTTTGGATTTGCTCTGCTTCTGCTCAAACTGTATACTTGCACACAGATATATTGTTGCTTGCACAGATTTTCAGCTCTTCTCCGCACACTCAGGCTGCTTCTGTGTGCGTGTGAAAGCAAGGGATGTACACAATAAAGCCTTGGAGAACCAGGTCAAAGAGTAGCTGCCCGTCTGGGACGCTCTAAGATGTAAAGCCAACCCAAAATGAGGGAAATGTATGCGTAAGCAGGGGCGATTTGACTATGAGGACAGGCTTTTGAGGGAGAGCATTACAAAACCTGAATTCAATAACTCATGATCTTAAAGTGAAAGAACAGGAAAGATGTGGGGGAAGTATCTTTCACACTCACAGGAAACGTACACAACAGACTTGCCTGCACCGTCGATAATACACACACGCAAATGCATTCAAATATCTTGTATTAGTACTATATTGTAGAACTATTAGGTTTGATTTTTGTAATTGGTTTCAATTCAGAGAAATTGTAACGCTACAGCATACAGTGAGCTCACATGCAATGCATGCAGTACCTTTTAATCAAAAGTGAACTTCTGACTTTGTGGCAACCCTTTTGGGAAGACCCTGTTTCAACATGACAATGCCTACCACGCACTGGGGTTATTATTTTTGAGTACATGGGCCTTATGACTCCTTTGAGCTTTGCAGGGCACAGCCCGGAAAAGCACCATGCGAACAGCATACTGTGGACTTGCAAAGGATAGTGGAAGGATGTGTAATGTTTACAGGACGAGGGGGAGAGTCAGGCTTGGCCATCGCCAGCGTTGGCACTGGGAACATGAGTTGAGTACATTTTCAAAAACAAAATATTAATGCAGGCATGATGGTAGTGTCATTTATATGTCACATTCATTTTCAGACACGTCCCATAAGGCTGATAATTGGTGCCGTGTGTAATGTGGAATGCCTGCAAATAACCACATGATGGACGCATTCATTAAGCTTGCATGCTTGCAAATAAATCCCCTGTGACATGAATTTGGTCTCTTGAGAGATGTCTAAACATGAAAAAAAGAAAAACAGGTAAATTGTCACTCATAATGCCACATGATTTCTAGTTGTATCCGCTCAAAGATATCCTTGTAGTGGTTGTCTGACGTCACAAAACAATGCACACATTGTAAATGTTACCTTTTAACTAAAAGGAAACATATAATTGTATATATTTAATTAAAATAATACATACCATCATATAGTAAAACCTGTTCTGCCTGTAAATTGATTGTTTAAGTATGTTGCTGTGTGTTATTAGGTAGCTGGTTATAGTAAACAATCATTATAAAATGTTAAGAACTCCAGAAAAAAGTGTGGAAGCGCTGAGGATACAAATGGGTATACAAAGAAACATCAGTTTGCCACGGACAGTCAAGGTTTTTGTGTAAATTTGGAGTTAAGCACCTGTCTGAAACGCAGTATTAAACTCAACAAATATACAGGAAGCAAACGTAACATGTAAGAAACAAGCGACAGAGCTAGACAAGCATAACATTGAGCTACTGTGTACAAGTAAGGGAATACACAAATCTGAAATGGATAAAACATAGTGTGCAGTGTCTGGTGACTGTACTATACACTCAAGTGTTCATGTGCATAGTTATTGCAAGGTTATATATAAAAAAAGATGTGTCTAGTTGGATTTCCAAACATTACTCTGTAGCACCGGCCAGAGGGGGAAGGGTTCAACTAAGTGACGTCCAGTGTCTGAGGTGTATCGGGTATGACTGGGTATAAATAAAGACACAATCTGTGGAGTAAAGCGGGAATAGATCCATGTTCTGTGGATTTAGAGTATGCTGGTATTTCCGTCACATTCTCCCACACCATCACTTTCTGGTGACAGGCGTGAAGGCCACAGACAAGGTAAAGGGTCACACTAATCAAAACAATGTATTCCTGATTCTGAATAATGCATATGAAGTCAAATCAAATATCTTCATGTACATCATTTATTAATCATTGCAGAAGGCATAATTTCCCAAAAGAAGATTTCACATCTGTCGAAAAAATAAGAAATATTGTTGTTTTTAGTTCTGATATGGATTCATGTTCATATGGCGTTTTTACAAATGATCTATAAGCAGTAAATTAAGTAATATATTCTGACATGTTACTAACTAATTGGAGACTTTAGATGACTATCAATTTGCATCATCGGCACATATATGTGTAAATCAGATTCTGGTGACTGACAGCTGCACTTTACTGCTTCCCATATTTCAATGCATGTGCCTTGGTGACACAAAAAGCATGAAAATAAATAATTGAGTACTATGTGACTGTTTGTCTCGGTGACACACAAGCCATTTCTAAGACTCAAAAAGTAACTCAACACCTGGGTGAAAAGCGGTGTTTCACTTCTCATTCTGGTTGAATGTTTTGATTCTGTCTCCCCTTGCAGGGTGGGGTCAAAGGTGTGTGTTGTTGCACCTGTAACCACACCAAACAGGCATGTCTTGGGATCTGATGCATCACCTCAGCAAAGTGAGAAGTCAGAACCCTGGAGATCGATAAAATGACAATTTTCTGGGGGAGTTAAGTTACCCCTCAATGACGAGGCAGCCAACACAGTCAACATAATTGATATGTTCATGTCCTCACACTTTATGACTCAGGGTACCTCGACCCAGACACGTCACCCTTTGCTGCAAAATACCACAGGGAGCCCACAGTCCAGTACCGGGCACTCAGCTGCACCGGGAATATGTAACATGACTGAGTTATTATAACAAGCGGCATCCTAATAATGCAATACATTGATATGGGTAGATAGGCAGATGGATAGATTGATAAAATAGAGACAGACAGACAGACAACAACACAAAACATTTCCTCTTTTGTTTTCTGTATTAGATGCTTTCTTTCTCAGAAATATGACAGGTCGGCCCAGGATTCACATCGACCTGCTAACGTTGGCTGGCTCAGGCTGGCATGCTTGTCATACAAGGAAATAGCAATTATATTCCAGTCCATAGTTTTATTACAACTCACAGCTTGCTCTGTGCTGTCACACAAATTAGATTTGTGGAAGAAGGGCGAAGAACGTACAGCACTAATTTTGTCAGGACCTTGTCAAGTCTCCCGAGGAAAAGATCTCACGTAAAGTTGTGCCTGCCAGATTCTGCACTCACATTTTGAGGGAGTAATTTCATCTAAAAGATCTATTAGTGCAAGATAAAGGGATTCTTAAAGGAATAGTGCATCGAAGAATGTAGTCAGAAGAATATTCAGGAGATAAAGGTAGATCTTAGATTCAGCAAAACATTCATTATCATAAAAGTTAAATGGTTTTAAGATTTCTTTGATTTTGTGGTCATTCTGCAAAGTACAAACCAGAGAAAATTGTCAGTGTTTGCATCCCAATAAAATGTTAGGTTAACATCTACAAACAATAATAGACACACCAGTTGTGCCACCTGTTGGTAGATTTCCACATGATGATTGTACAATACAACTTGTATTGGCCAAAGCGTGTTATTTCTGTTTGGTCTGTGTTTCATATTTCCGTTGAGGACACATTTTAACATATTGCTATGATAAAATAATGCCTAATTATTTGAATAGATTTGCTGATATGTTGCCGGAATTCCCCACAAAAAATTAAAAAGTCAACGACACTCTTGTCTCAGTGTAATCATTCAGGTCTGGTCCTTTAACATTGCATTTGAATATGTGTGCATTTCGTGGCATGATCGTAATGAGGCATAGAAGGCTTATAAAACCAAAGGCAAAAAATTATAATTATGTGAACTGAAACAAATATGGTAATGAACTGTCAAGTTGTAGGGAACTCTGTATAATGTATTGATGTATTCATTCAAAATATCCAAGATGGCATTAAAATGCATCATTTATTCAGTATTAAAATGCAAATCAAATTTTTTGGGGTGATATGCCAACGCAATAAAATGTTTTTTCAGACTGAAGAATCACACGCAGTGTGCCAAACAGCTGCTACCAGGGAGATCTAGGGCTTAACTGACTTAATTGGACAGGTCATCTGAAAATGAAATCTACTTTTCCTTCCATTTTTTCTCAACCAATATGGTCATCAATGTATCCCATATAGCTCCAGTGTGAGCTATTGAGTGTAGCCCACCAAACTGCAAGGCATGCAGGTTCATATGCTGCTGTAGGATCAAACGGCCCAACGAGACTCAAGAGTCACGAAACCGGCTCTGTGAGGCAGTTTAGTCACATGAAGCTTTGAGGCCGACTAAATGCTAATGTCAGCATCCTAACATGCTCACATTGCAACAATGCTAACATGCTGATGTTAAGCATCTTCAACATCTTATTTTAGTGTGTTAGCATGCTAACATTTGCGAGTCATCACTGCACACAAACCAATGCTCTGAATAAGATCAATTGTTGACCTGGGCTTTCCCAAAACTATGACAAATCATCCTGAGGAAAGGCATGGATACCTCTCCAAAATAAGTCATTGCAATCCTAAATCCTAAATTGCTAACAAGCTCCGTTCTAAGTCTCTTTGTCCACTGGAATGGGCCAGCCGAGTTACTATGACACAATCGCCGAACAAGTAACATTTCAATTCAATGTATTTCAATCAGGAGAGACAAGTCAGGAAAGGAAACAGATGATATGTGATGATAAAGTCTTGACAGGGTCTTTGGTGCTTGGACTGTAATTGAGGGGCGTCTGCCCAGATCAGCAGCAAGATAAATCCCCCCGTGGAGTCCAGACACTGGTGCAGGTGGCGGCTGATGAGGCTGATAGAATGACGAGTTGATGAAGCTGATGGATATGCGAAGACTGGGCGGAGATGGGGAGGTGCAGGGGTGCGTAACGGCAAAATGAATGAACTGAAGGAAGAGAGACAGTCATATTTAAGAAGAGACAGAAGCAAGAAGATAGGCTAACGATGCAATCGTTTCCTTGTGCTTATTGGATATGGGAGACCAGATTCCATGATTGACAGCACCTGAACCACGACAGCAAGGAAATTATGAGTGAGCATATGTGAGAGGAGTGAATGGCAGATGTATGAGACATAAACTACAAGCCTAAGCACACAAGAGCTTACACTGGAGCTTCATTTGTACAGTCCAAAATCACATATTTATTTCATGGTCTGTCCCAGGACCCTCGCAAAAACAACTTTTCCTGGGAAATTAAGGAAATTGAATATGAAGACTTGTTTTAATTTGAACAATGCATCTTGAATATATTATCAAGTGAAAAAAAAGCTTGAAAGGCCTAAATATTACTTCTTATTTCAAGTAATCTTACTAAGCAAATTTGAATTTGTTCCATCGGTATATTTCCTTTTTTGATCGTTTCAAGGAAAAACACATTGCATTGTTGTTTTTTCTACTTTTAGGTGGCCATGGCAGATTAATTAATTCAATACATATTGCAAGGGTAAGGCTGTTCCTATTCAGTCCAGCATCATAGCAGGTCGAGAAATAGTCCCCGAATGCAATGTGTTAGTTTTGTTTACGTGAACACAAATAGTGTTTTTTCTTATTTACAAGGGTCTCGATGGTTTGGGTCCTGCCTTCAATACTCATTATTTCTCGTTTTATAAACCTTCATGGCCTCTTAGTGTGCTTTTACATCTATCTTGTTTGTCTGTTTGTTTGGTTAGAACGGTTCCTTAAGTCCACCAAACAACTGAACTGCTTTTATGATAGCAACTATCAACAGGAAATCTATTAATAAATCCATCTGCCACACGTGAAATTTGTTCTATATGTAATTGATCTTTATTTAAGGCCATATATTAACTTTTGCATGGGTATTTTCCCGGTTATTCATTTGATTGCTTGGTTAATTGCCTATATTTACTTCTCATGTTGTAAAGCCCTTTGAACTACACCCTCTGTATGAAAGATGCATTATGAATACACTTGTTATGACTGTTATTAAAATGATTATCAATATACATGTTAAGACAAAAGCTATAAAATGAACTAAAGCATTCATTGTGGAGATCACAACTCAAACATGAAAGACCAAAAGGCTCCACCAGGGTGTAATTTTGCCAGGCTGTTCTTACCACAAGTTGCTTTGTTTTATTTTTGCTAGAAATTGTCTAGCTGAAATGTATATGGACTATATGGCCGCATAACTCTGATTACTCTGACTGAGCTCCTCCCCTGTCTTTCTCACAGAGTCTCTTCAGATCACGCTGATGAGTGGTTTCCAAGGGGCAACACACACAATGTGTGACGTCTGTAAAAACACTAAGGCCTCTTGTTTTCTTTAAATCCCACACACTGGTGACCTCAACCCGCAATGACGCATACAGATACGCCAACTGTGATAATCAAAGAGACCCTGATCAGCAGAAATCCCTGGACAATGGATCATACATGCTTCTGTCACAATATTGGTTTTGATTTTGTTTGATTCCTGCTTTATTTAGAATTCCCCTGCCTCTTGTGTTCACTTCAATTCCCGCCTTTGTATGTTTTTTGTATTGTCTGCCCCGCCCCTGATTCAATCCTTCTCTGTCTAATCACGTTTACCTCCCCAGTGTATTTGAACCCTGTGTTCCCCGATCTCTAGGTTGGTTTGTCTGCTATGCTTCCCGGTATGGTCCCTGCTTTGATCCCTGTCATGCGTCATGGTTTGCTCCTGCTATGTTCTCCATTGTGTACAATGCTATGTTACCTGATCCCGTTTTGTGTTAAATATCCTTCTGCTCCAATGTCTACCTGCATTTGATTCCATCCCGTGTTGCCTTTTTTGCCCCCCTCGTGACAATAACCACTGTTCAAATACCCTTGAAGCCTATAATGCCTTGTGGTAAAACCAAAAATCTCCACAACGCTGTCAATAAATGCGCCACAGTCACCTGAGTAGATATTAAAAGCGGTTGCTAACACAGGCATAGGGAGAAAAACTGTTTTTTCCTCACACAGGTTTCACACAGTCTTCAAACTCACACTTTACAGCAATGTAGGTATATCAGCTTCATTTTACCACACCCATTCAGCATAGGCTATAAAATACATGCACTCAGATAAAAGGGAAAAAGGAGAGGAGTGACCGTGTAACTGTCCCTAGATGCTCTCTCTCTCTCTCTCTCTCTCTCTCTCTCTCTCTCTCTCTCTCTCTCTCTCTCTCTCTCTCTCTCTTTCTCTCAGTGTGTGGACTCTAACCTGTCCTGAGCCAATTAATCTGGCTCGGAACAGGTGTCTGAGCCAGCATGGCAGGAGGGAACTATTTCCCTCTCTGCCTCCAGCTGGCACTTCAAGCATCCCCCCCACCCCCATGCCTCACAGTGTCTGTTATCCTGCTGTCCGAGCCAGTCAACCTGCCTCCAAGCAGTTGCCCTTTCTTTGCAAAATGGTAAGAAACCTTGTTGCGTTGCACGAAAGTGGAAACGTACTCTAAACGTGCTTTTAGTAACGTCTGTGCGGTATGGCTCTATGCATGGCAATGTAGGTCGGTCTGTTGGTGCAGACTGAAATATCCCAACAGCTTTCCCTGCCTTTGCCAGCGGGTCAAATCATGACATATCTCTACATTTATTTAAACAAAAATGTTGTTAACAGTTCCGAGACGATGTATCTGTGAAATGAGATTGTGTCACGTTTTTTGTTTCTGTGTAGGAGTAACAAAAAACACAAGCAGATCACAAGACATGCAATTCTCAAAGCAGATATTTCATTCACACATATCTAATGAAATCAATTTGTATTCAAATCAGATAATTGTGAACCAAGAAGTATAAATAGCGACACGTTCTGCGTAGGGACGAGGTTAGGGGCAGTGTTGCCTGATCAGATTGACAGAACCGTGCCAGAATCCTGTCTAAAACCATGAAACCCTTACATGTGCAACACAAAATACATAATTAGCATAACACTTTATATCTAGATCAAGTAGCCAAAGATACAATGTTAAATAATTAGGCTATTGCAATCCACAGAATTCAGTCAACCAACTACACAAATGCAAATGTCAACGTCAGTGGTAATGCCATCAAGGTAAGGACGTCCTTCCTTATCTCCAGAGGCGACTTTAGTAACGTAATTTCTGTAGTAGTTTTATCCAAAACCACACAAAAAATGTTGTTTCCTATGTAGATGGAGGTTTATTTTGAAATAAACTGGATGCATGCAACCACCAGAAATGTCCATATTGCTCAACATTTGTCAGAGAATGCATAATTAGGAATAACCATTGATATGTTGATGTTCTGTATGCTGTTGCAGAACAACAAAGAGGTAGTCTAATGTTGGTTGGACTTGCCATCTTCTTATCCAAGATCTCGGATCGATTTTACAGGGTTGTCTTATAAGAAAGTGGCACCATAAATACCAATGTGAATTTCTGAAGAGCTACAATGACCCATAATCTCCAAAGTTCTTTATACCTTGAAGACAGATAAGTGCTAAAGGATCTGCAATCAATAATCAATGGATTATTTGCTTAATAACTCATGAGTCTTCAACACTCTGTTGAGGGTCCATTTCTCACTCAGAATTAATGACTCCCTCAACTTTTGACAGCTAGATAGCAGAGTAAGCGACAAAGGTTTCAGACCCAGGGGATTGGAATCCTTTTTACATTCAAGGGACACGGACAGGTGCATTTTCGCAAAAGAAAGATTTCACAGCGCAGGCTGCAGTGACAGCATAAAGACAGGCATGGTTCGTAATGTGCTTTGACCTTTGCCCCTTAGGTAGTTCTAATGGTGGCAAAAAAGATACCTGCCAGGACATCTTTAGAAAGGTGCTCAATATTTGATGCTGGAGTCCATTTTACTTGGCTATTTTCACAGAGTGGAGTCTTTTCTTTTTCCTGTATTTTCCTCTTCCTCTTGGTAGTGTCACTGTTTTACTTAACACATTTCGTATGGGATCAGTAATGGATGAAACATTATTACTAATTAGCATTTGTTGATAACTCACAAACACTATTTCATTTCTACCATTGCATACGAGTCAATATCAATATAGTCTAAGGTTTGAATTATTATCATATGCTTGTGTATGTTTATGGTTGTATATTGTGACCTTTATTGCAATGAGGTGAATATTTTTTGCCGAATATACCCTGCCTTTTCTTACCCAATGTGTGCAGTAGTCTACCATGACCCTGCTCAGGATAATCAGGATAGGATAAGTTTAGAAAATAGAGAGATTGAGATGTGTACACTATTAAATGTGTATTGAAAAGATGCTATCCATTCATAAGAAATTCCCGAGTAACTATTGGCAATGAAGCCATCATATTATGTTAATGTCCCAGCTTTTTGGAATACATAATGTAGTATCTCACCTTCTATCAATGAGCCAGTGGTGCAAAAACCTTTTTCCTAAAACAGGAAATTGCACTGCCACTTTGGAAAAGTGGATCATTTCCTTTGAGAAGGGCATCAAATGATAACATTATTCGTAGATGATTCTTGCAACAATTTGAATATATTCATGTGAAACTATTATTATTAGATTTTTAAATTTAAATTGTGAAATACTGTACATAAAGTAAATAGTACCAGTGCATTGTTTCAGTTGGGTTGATTATTTCTTGTGCTCTTGATGGCAATATGCTGGGTAGGGAGGTGGATCGGTCAAACAAATAGAAATATCATACGAGCATTCGTTGTGTAAGTAGTACCACCGTAACATATTTTGATCACATACAAATCACACTTTTACCAATAGTCAAAGTCAGGATTTGTTTTAAATGAGAAAAAAACAATATTGTATTACACTGCATATCTTTGATATTCAACTCGCTACGAGTTCATTGATACCCAAGTACTTGATTGTGCTCTTTGTTCTGATATACAGTCATTGTTTTGTTTTGTTTTTGTTTTTTTACCATACTTTATTTAGTCTTTGGGCAGATACAATGTATGTTTTTTTCCTCAAAGAAAATGGAGCATGTGACCAAAGCCTAGATATAGTATGATTAAAACAAATTTTTGGCTTGATAGATTTTTAAAAATGTTTTCACATTTGTGCTGAGGACATTTCTACCTGTGGAAATCAGTTGTGGGAACAAACTGGTTCTAAAATGCAATGTAGTAGCAAAGATCCTAATTGCCTCTGAAAGCTAGTGTGAAAGAATGCTTTTAGCACCGCATGCACTTCAAACTAGAAACTAAACTGCTTTTTCACTCTGGCTGTCTCTTGCTCTCTCTCACTCTAACACACAATCTCATTTCCACATTTTTCTTTTCAGTTCTCCTCATATAGCATTAGATAAATCCCCACATTCTTTGTATGCACAAACCAAATGGCAATAAAACGGCTCAAATCATGTCTGTATTGTGTTGTAATTTTGTATTTTATATGCCTTCTGCCTGTGTCTTGCTGGCACCTTGCACTCAGTGAGTAATGAGGAAAAGGTGAGGGGGCTCTAGAGTGTAATTATTTTCATTTGGGAGACAGTGGGGGGCTGCTCTACATTTGTCTCACCCATACGTGACAGTTCACCATCTACCAGTGGAGGTAATGAGCACCAGGCTCTCGTTATCTGTTGGGGATGGCACCTCTAAAAATAAATGTTACCTTTCACTGTGCACACATGACAAGAGAGAGAGGGGGAAAAAAGATACAGTCGACTTGGTGTCATGAGCTGAGCCGAGTTGAAAGAATTGCCTTGTAGAAATGTTGTCTATTGTCTATTAGAAAACAGTATAGAAATACCAAAAAGGACAGGTCAAGGGACAGTGAAGCTGTGACTGTCGGGATGAATTTAATGATACCCAGCTTCCAACTTCCACCAAACAGGAAGCCGATTATATGTGTATCAACAATATTCATATGTACTCACAAATATACACACCAACCACTGGATGGGACAACAGCACAAAGCTGTTTCTTCACAAGGTGAAGCCTTTGGGCCATTTTGTCCCCTGTCGTTTTACATATTTCTAGAGCACCAAGCTTCATTGCCTCGTCCTCAACTACAGTCAGCAACATTGCTCAAAGTGGAAGAGAAAATTCTTTGGGGTGTTGACCTGGCAAAAAGTATTTTGTCATCTGTCAGTGGACTGACCTTGCTTACCTAAGAATGGTATTGCAGCTGGTATGTTTTCTCTTCAGGTGTTTTAAGGCATTACATATTCTCATTGAGGCAATTGGTATTTTTCAATTACCTGTTTTAAAAATGGAAAATGTGCTGATTTTCAATCGTGCCTTGACGTATCCGAGTTAGGTTTGCAGTGTGAAAAAGACTCGCGGCTGTTACTGCTGTTTTGTGTCTCAAAACACACAGCTGCAACATCAGTTTTCCTTCCGTTCACCAGTAATGTAACAGCGCTCCCTCAGCTTTGGTACCTGTGGGGCCTAAACTTCCTTGTTGTCGTCTCTTGTGATACGTTTCCAACAGCGAGCGTGGCATCCCAAAATATGAGTGCTGCTGTTATGAGCAAGGTCCACACAGTGTCGATTTTACAGTGTAGATTTGTGATTATTTTGGCTGACTTGGATATTCAGCCGTTCAGATTCAGATAGGCTGCTCAAGGCTGCAGCTTGCAGGATTTTGCCAGCAGGGAACATCTAGAACCTGAGCTGCTGAGAGCACAGACTGGGGATTCCTTTGCTCACATTGCCCTCCGATGCCAACAGAAACACAATAAGTCTGCTAAAATGAATGTCAGCATTGGCAGTTTTTGTTGGATGCTGTCACTGACGAAAACCCAGAGAGAGCAAGGATGAAAGTTCTCCACTCTCAGACAGAGACATTCTCCAAGATCTCAATGATAAACAGGAAAGACAATAAAGACCAGCAGGGCTTTTCTTGGGCCATTTTTTGTCATTGTAATTTGCTATTTTAGAGGTCTGCCTCCAAAGAAAGCGTGAGAGCCGCTAACTAGCCGCAGCACTGGGGCAGCGGCTCAGCGGGCAGAGAGACACAGTGTAGATGAATTAAGGTTTTACTTCAACTAAACCAGCGTTGCTGATTGTTAGTGTGTTGACTGTTACTGTGTTTGAGTTACATTTAGTTTAGATGGATAATGAATATTTCTTTACAGAGCTGAACAACTGCTAAGATGAGTCAGCAATCCTGCCAACTCAAAGTGATTTTGTTAGTAGTTTTGGAGAACATGAGATCATTTGACTTTACCTTTCAAAGACAACAACTGTGTAATTATACATTTTCTCTCCCCACAAATGTGTATGTTAAGTAAAACAAGTCAATACATTGTTTTAATTTTCTTTATGATGCATTGCATTCCTTAAGGCAGCAGGCTTTTTAATGATTTTTTTAAAACAATTTAACTTTGACCTCTGGGTCTCAAATCTAAAGAAGAAGAGACAATATAGATCATTTCATACTCTAAAACTAAATTTGACCAATGGGGCATTATGCACTTTTAATCATACATATTGACAGAATATGTCATAGTTCCAACATTTAAGTGAAATTATTGATTTCCACAACCCTTGGAGTTGTTACAATTAAAAGTGTTTACTTTGTATTTGGTAACTGACACAGAACTTTGGAGGTAATACCTAACACAGTTTAGTGCCTACCCAGCATTTTTAAATGTTCTAGTCATACTCCTCACACATGCCAACACTCCAGACATTAAGACTTGGGTTTTTCGTTGTCTTCTCCTGGTATTCTCCCGCGGTGCCAATACTGCTTTACCAACTGTTGTTTCCTGGTGAAGAGAGGCGCTCACAACACGGTTTGAGCCGGGCTCGCCGCTGTGTTCAGCACAGCACCATCGCCCAAAATGTAACTTTGCTTTACGCAGTGACACGCAAGCCATTGTATATAATTGGTGTCAGAGCGCAGTGGTGCCGTTGTCACATTGTGTCTGAAAGGACCTTCAGTGAGAGACGGAGAGAGAAATGGAGAGTACTTATGAACAAATGGACACTGATGAATGTTAGTTTATGCCAGAGATTTAGGCAAGTTCATGCCAGAGTGGCAACTATTCTGTATTATTTTCTTCCGTAGTGTACTTAATATTTACCTATTTTATTTCCAAACAATCACTAGAATGCAGAATACTAAATTCTCTGAAACTCATATTGTTGCCAAAACCACCACTTTGGTTTTGAAATCCTCCGTATTGAGGTCTCAAGGTTGGCTAGTATGATGTGCTCTGTTTCTTTCCAGTATTGACTGTCAAATTAGGCCTAAGTGCCTTTTCTTGGAAGCTTTGTTTGTTTTTTGTAGTGCAAAAGTGCAGATTTTGATTACTCCCATTATTCAATTCAAAGCAATGGAAGACCAACATAGACCAAATCAACTATTTGTGTGATGAAAGCGAGTAATTAGTGCTGAATAATATACTTTTTTGTTTAGGATTATATTGGCTTACTTCACACAGCATGTTTATTTTTGTCTGTCTTTCCTCTGGCTTTGAGGGTATTTCATTGGTTAAAGAAACCCTTAAAATCATCATAACTAAAAAGCCACAGGTTCAGGAAATTGAACACCTATAGGTTGATGACAATTTACTGTGTGTCACTTTCAGTGCTTCGTATCAGTTTGATTTATTTCTTTCGCTGTAATGCTCTTTCATATTCCAGTTTTTATTTTTTTACAAATAATAAACTCACTCTCGGCATGAAAAATGGATGACTTGCTCCTTTGTGTACCACCCCCTCTGCTGCCCTCTGTTTTCGATTGAAAGGTGAACGCTGGCCCAGTGCCAGTTAGCCACTAATGGCCCTAGACAGCTAGCTTTCGGAGGGCCTTATGGCAGGTACGGTGCAGTATTAAAAAGCCCATTATGCTAATGCTAATTCGGCCAGGGGAGGGCGGGGGGGGGGGGGGGGGGGGGGGGGGAAGATCGCCCCGACACTTCTCATCCCCATCATTAGCAGCAGCACATAAGGAGGGGATGGAGAAGCTCTTTCCTGCAAACTGAGCCTTTCCGGAGGATTTCAAATGGGATCTGAGGGAGGTATGGGCTATTCTCTTAACGGGCAGAGCCTTGACAGCTCATTTCCACTGTTGAGTGCAACACAGATGGAATATGATGAAATACAACCATCATTGTGGAAAATCTGTTGTTGGTTGGAAGGGAATGATCAGAATATAATTTTTGATTTGGAAGAGGGCCAGCAACACGAGCCAAAGTATACGAGCCAAACATATCCGAGGGTAATTTGTCTTTTAAAAAATAAATGTAGTACATGAAAGGTGAACGCAGAGAAGTTGGCAAATCCAAACTAATATGATGACATTGTTGATAGTAAAGATGAGTTGTATGTTACATTCTAGCATAAAAACTATATCTTTAGACCCTTAATTTGGATAAGAAAAAGGGTTAAAAAAAAGGCTGAAATCTCTGGAAGACTAGTAAGAGATAGGAGGCTGGCAGGGCGGTTGGTGGTTTGTGGCCAGAGGACCGACGCATCAACTTCCTTAACATTCAGGCAGTGTTCTTGACGCCCAGCACTTCAGACCCCCTGCTACAGGGGAGGTATGTGATCGTGACGATCGACAAATGCACCATGATGGCCCGAGGGCGCAGTCGTAATACTGACATGTTTAGGGTGGTGGTCGTTTTGGGCCTCAGAGCACCGGTTTTGTGACTGAAGGATCTTTACATTCAAGGGGTTGACGACTTCATGTCGAGAAGCAAACCCCTTCCAGATGAGAGGAGGCTTCACTCCAAGGTGGTGGTGACTAACCTGGTACTTGGGTACAGAAAGATTAAAGTGGAGGGGGGAGCCTGTGTGAGTTATGATACTTTAACCCTACTTTGTGAGGGGGGCCCTGTGGCTCTCACTGAAATGGCTGTAGAATAGCAGACAGCAGTGTGTGATCCCCTCCTAATTGGCCAGCTGCGTTGATGCAAATTATCAGTACTAGTAGAGGACTCTGCCTGTGCTTATCAAACTAGGTTTAATCTTCGATTTGTTTTACCCAATGTGCATCAAGTAATGGGAAATGGATTTGCTATCTGGCCACATTTTCCGTAGGATTCTTTTTCTTGCAGATCGGGTTGGCCACACACCCTCTAACATTTACTGTCAATAATATTCTTTTTGCATTAAGTGTGTGAGACTTGCATGTCTCATGTTGACCGTACACATTTAAGTTACAACTTTTTGAAATGCCTAAAATAGTGAAGACCTCAGTGCTGGCTTCAAATGATATGCATCCCTGGACAGTAGGGTTCACATATGTAACTGGATGAGCTCAAACTTTGCAAAGCATAAATGATACACCAACGAGAAAATGTCAACAGCAATACACATCGGATGGCTGCAATAACAAGACTTGCTCATTTGACAATTATTCCAAGCAGTGAGCACACCACCAGCCTTGTAGACATGCATAAGTAAAGAGGCATCTAGCCCGAATGTCTCCTCCACTCATTTCTTTTCATGGCTCATGGGCAGGTGCAGGAAAGCATTGCTTGCTCCACTAATGTGGGATAGTCTGGTCCCATTCCTTAGCTTGTGTATATGATGCCTATATACAGTATTACATGCTTTTCAAACTTGGCAATGGTCCAGCTGTCTGAAAAGCATAGAAAATGAACTGTACAACCTGTGGGATTGCAGACGCAGTCTGAAATATGTACGTAAACAAAAGGGAAGATTGTAATGTATTTGTGGTTGCTTCATTTCACACTTGGTAAAGTGCATGCAATGTTGGCTGACAATTAAAATAAATACAACTGGAGAAATACTCTTTGAAAGGTGAAAACATTATATGTATTTATACGAAACATAACAGCATTGATTTCCTCAAGAAGAAAGCTCACGCAAATCTCTCCATTTCACCCTTTCAGCTAATGTAGGAGTGTTTTGAAGTTATTTTCCCCTGCTAAACAATCTGTACCAGGTAGAGGGAGAAATCTTCTATTTTTGTAAACGAATCATCTCCCCTGGGGGCCCGGGAGGCACATGGAAGATAGTCTGTTCTCCCTCGCTTTGATTTTCTTTACCTCACAGACAGCACTGCAGCTAAACTTCAGCTGAGGTAAATATTCTTTCAACTTCAAATACCATTCAAAACACAACATTTTATTGAAGCACTCGACACAATGACTGCTGTGAATATTTAATGCTGAACGGGCGATCTTCAATGTAGCATTCTTCTCTAACCACTTCACAGCATCATGTCAATGGTGTGACATGTTTATGTTTATTCTATTTAAGAAGGGACCGTGCACATTATTTAGATCAGCTCTTGATTCTGTACTGTTATTGTGACATCTGCAGTCCCTGACAAGTTGTTGGCAAAAAGGTACAAAAGCACATATGCACAGACTGTTAGGATATTATCACTGCAATGTTAAATGGCTTGCATTACAATACAATATATTTCAAAAGGGCAACCTTTACATGGCAACATTTAAAGTCTAAGGTTATTCAGTAGGAGTACGTTTCTCTTGTCTTTATCACCCAATTAGAATCAAACTATGAATATGATCTTTTCACAGACATACCTTCATTTTTACCTCACTTTTACTTTTAAAAGACACAGTTCCCATATAAGTGCAGTGCTGCGCTTCCTGGAGGTTGCATGTCTTTGACCCTAGAAACAGAGTGTGTCTCAGTCAAACAATTATTTGTTCTCAATCAGGATCGTGGCTGCATGCAGTTCCAGTTTCCTAACCCAGGAGTTCTCAAAGTATGCGGCAAGACAAGGCACGACAGTAAACAAAATCATGCAATCACAATAGTAATAGTGCTCATGCAGATGTATCTGACAGAGACTAATAGAAATACAGACGATGCTTCCAAGACTGTTCTCAAAAGAGAATATGATGAAGCTTAGCTGTACCGAGTAGTTTATAGGAGTACTGTACATTATTGACGATACAGTATATATATATATATACTGTATCGTCAATATATGCATATATATATATATATATATATATATATATATATATATATATATATTTATATATATATGCATATATTGATCGTCAATACATATTGATCGTCAATATACATATATATGTATATATTGAATATGTATATATATATATGTAATATGTATATATTTAAGCAATAAGGTACGAGAGGCAGTACCTCTCGTACCTTATACGGCATATATATATATATATATATATATATATATATATATATATATATATATATATATATATATATATATATATATATATATATATGATGCTGATAACCACGGATAACACATTTAAAGCAGGTGACAACTACACAGTAAGTGCTATAAGGGGGTGACAATAAGTATATCAATCATATGTTGCCACTAAGAGTAATCTGGAGTTGGAAACATCTAAAACCAATAATGATAATTTGAAGGAACTCTCAATCCCAATATAACACCAATCTAGTTTAGAAAGGAGGTTGACTTTCATATTGTTTTCATGTTGTGTTATTCTCCTTTTCAACAGTATCTGGTTACACAATATCTATAAAACCTGATCCATAAGAAGTCCCATCTGTCCATAAGGTGAACCCACATGCTGTTCCAACCCCTCTTGAAACTAAAGAGTCCTGACAACTAATGTGCCACTAAGCCCTCTATTAGCAACTGTCATGCATGCTGTTATGCATTTGGCCACCACAAAGCCCCTAAAGTCTCATACTGTAATATTGCAATGGTGGCTGGTTGCTATTAATTGATTTACTGATTGATTGACTAGTGTATTGATATCTTTTGTTGATGAACAAAGGCACAATCTGTCATCTTGAATAGCATAGGCAGTCACCAAAAGTCAAGCAACAGCATTGGACTATTGCACAGATGTTTATCATAAACACTGGACAGCATCTCCAATAGATTTTGTAATATTTTAATGCCTTCAATTGTTAATTGGATTAGAGCATAACTACATAAAAAATATGACTATGAGGGACATGAAATGATCAACAGAGAAAGGAAAGGCTTTGTCCCCCCAGCTCTTTGAGGAAAGCCTGGTATGTTGCACTCAAAACATGGAGGACAAAAAAAAGAAAACAGGTTAAATCATTTTTGCAGACTGGTTTGTAATGAGAGCTCTTGAGCATAAATTAATAAGAACACTATTAACGTAATGGTGCATATTTATTAACAAAACAATTAACTTAATGGAGTTAAAAAGCCCATAATTATTATTTATTGAGCAGTGTTATAAACAGCAGATGTTGGGAGCTGGAAAATGTATGCTTCACCTTCATGAACACAACATGACTAGAAAGATCATTTGATAAAAACTACAGCATATTCATGCTGTTTTAGTAGAGACAAAGTTTTTGCGTTATGTGAAGTACTTATTTACTTCATGGATATCTTTGATCTTCTTCACAGTTGGTGTTCAGATTAAAGCAGAGCTACAATCCAAATAACCTGGTGTTGATTTGCATATACAGTAAAATAAAGTACTTGGAAGCTACAAACTGCACTCACAGCTTTGCTTCTAAATTCTTGTTTGCTATGTTTGTCATTTAAATGCATAACCATATCACCCTGAGCAAGATTGCATTAAAGATACAATTTTGAAGTTTCACAAGTACCGGCTGGGTGACAACTGAGAGAACACCAATCAATGGAGGTCCATCCCGGTGTGTGGCAAATGAAAATGTTCGATCTGATTAACATCAAAAGCACAATTAAGAGGTAAGTAGCAAAGAAACCAGACATAATGGGAATGCAAAACACCAAAGCAATAACAATGAAGTACCTCTACTCCTCAGATAATGGAGTCATGGCCTGGTAACAGATTTAAGAACCAAATGATTTTTTCTCCATTCATGTAATTACAATCTCATTCTGTGTATGTCCATTCTTCCAGGGGTCAAAAGGTGAAGGGTATTGTCTCTGCTGCATGATTGTGAATACAGTGTGACTATTTAACTGTGTTCTTTATACTGTATGACATTATCCCTTTTTTAAGGGCAAGGGCACGGAGAACAAAAACAGATTCACTTATTGGGATTCCTTGTTGTTGTTTTCAAAACCAAGTTACCAGCTGGACCGCATTTTAATAAGAACAATACGACTGGAAATGCTGGAAATGAGAACAAACTGTAGTTTAGCGTGTTACCATGTTATTGTTTGCTAATTAGCCGCAAACATAAACTATACTTACAAGAATGTTGGCTGAAACATTGGCTTGGTGACCATATGAAGCTGACATGCCATTCAGCAATACTTTCATCCCTAGCTACTCCAGCAGTCAGAACATATGTATTTGGATGTGTGACATTCCACTCCTGAATACAACAATCTATCAAGACATAAAGTCATATGGTGAGTTCACGGTCACGTCAAGTGCAAAGTGTCAAGACCAGCTATCACATGGCCGCTACAATCCTGTGATATCTGTGCATTGGCATAGTTTTACTTCCTCAGCTGAATAAAGAGATGTCATTTGGAGGAGGAAAACGGCAGGGAAATCTTCAAAGAGGATCCATGGCTTTGAAGGTGTCGCTGGTAGCTTCAAAGAGCAACATACATGTCTCCCGATGGGCTGGAAGCTCATAAGTGTATAATGAGAGTTGCTGTGGGGGTATCTTGAGACAGGCCCTCTAACACCCACCTATGTTTTCACCAAAGCTCTCTCTTCGCATTGAAGTGATGAGAGACTCGATAAGACAGATCTTGCGTGAGCAACTGATCCGTCGGTTTTATGATTTTATCAGCCTTCATAAAAAACGGCTTTAGTCAATAAGCTGTTTGTAAGCCATTGTTTCACTCTCAGCGCGGTTCAATGCCATGCAAGTAGATGAGATCTGCAACTTCAAAGTTCCCACAAGAGAGGCGATACTTTTAGGAGCTTTAAACAATAGCCACTGGCTTGACACGTTGAATATTTTCCATAAGCAAGGCAGTTGCGGCCATAACATATCCAGTAAAAATGTAATCAGCGCTGCCAGCGGTTCCATGCCAAGCATTTAATGTTGTTCAAACAGCTGCTGCATTAGAAAGGTCCAGGGCGTCTGTACAGCTTCTGTTCAAGAACATTTTTGATTCCTACTAAACTCACAACTTCACTGTAGCCATAAAGACAGAAAGAAACTGGAAGCTGTCGCAGGTTGGACATCCAATCTAGACAGCTTAGAGGTGCTCAATCAAAAAGGGCAAGTGAAGCTGCAAAAGGAGAGAGGAGATGCTGTTTTTTTTCTTCTTTCATATAGCTGAGAGAGATATTTTACTGAGCCTCAACAGGTATTTATTTATTTAATAATGTGTTGGCAAGCTGACAGAGGGTGGAAACAATAACTTGAACGGTTACATAGGTTGCGCTGGGAATCTCTAGAACGCTTCATTTATGCAGTTTGGCGCTTTGTAGTTGGGAAAGAGGTTTAAAAGGTGCTCGCAGGAAAAAACAAAAACAATCACGTTGGAGCATTCTTCCTAGGCCTCCCATAATAAAATAAGACGTTTTTAGAAAGCTTTGAAAAATGCTGCTTGTGCTTTGAGTAAAGTTCACAATCGTACTGCGTCCATGCTAATATTATGCTGACAGCAGCCATTACTTTTCTCTTAATCTGCTTTTTTTCTCCTTTCGTGTTCTCTCATCCGATCTTCCCCGCAACTCCTGAATATGCATGAGATGTGTCTGCCATACAGGTAAATATGCTTACCCTGGAGCTCGACAACACACTTGAGGGTGTTCATATTTCTATAAATATGTATTCAGAGATGATGGAACCTTATATGATCCAAATGATCATTGTCACCCACCCCCACTGACGAGGCAATTTGACATTTACCTGTCGCCTGCATCTTTAGCGGAAACAACAGCTGTTTTTACGTCTATAGGTAAAGTTATAAGTTCCAAAAATATCTGGCACTCTGCTAGTGCTATGTTCTATGCGAGTGTGCTGATTAATAATGCATTCTTTGATTTGAAAAAAGTAACCTCATGTTGTTGTTCTTGTTTTTAGCCTGTCTGAGGCTATTAATGAATTGTTTAAATTAATGAATTGAGGCTGTTCAAAATGTTTTTCTTTGAATACAGTCACTTCATCCTGGCACGTGGACTCTGTTCTGCAACATCCCTCAATAATGATACATCAGTATTATAGGTCTGTGTCTGTTTCGATGCATATCCCCCCCTACTTAAATTGCTGCTACTCGACAACAAAATGTCCCAATTATAATAATAAAGTATATATTCATTCATTCTACTCTTATGACCCCCAACCTTGTTCCGATGCACTCTGTGACTTTATGCATTGGTTAATCATTGCACCGCTATCTTATTTCACGATCACTCCCGATAGGTTTTGCTGCATTTCATGTAATTCCTGACTCACAATTTCATCATTTTCACACAAGAAAACTACATGAATCTTGCATCAGACTTTGATGAAAATCATTTTCCCCCCTCAAGACCATGGACACCCCATCAGAACAATGCAAATGCTGTGGAATATCATACGTAACTTGCAGAGACGCAATATCCCAGATTACACAGAAAAGTAATTACTATCCTCATCTCGCCATACTTTAATTCAACACAGAGATTGATAGGAAACCCTCAGGCCGACAAAAGTGCCATGCTGCAAAATCCCCAAACTAATATCATGTTTTAATTCGACATGTTTGGCGATGTGAAATTTACATTGGTAGTCCGAGCAAGATGCCTGCTATTCATAGAAGCCAGTCCAATTACCTTTTCCATGTGGATAATGACAATCTAAGCTGCTTCATTACAGCAATGCAACCTGAAATACTTTGTGATTTTTTGTACATGTGGCATGCAGACTTCTAAATAGGTTACACCGTGTAGGTAATGATTATTGACTAAAACAACAGTGTGCTACAACTTGCAAATAATCGGCTTTGACAAAAAGCCACTTGCATTCTGTATTAAAGTATTGGTAAGTCATGAATACCAAGGGCATGACATGAGATGCTAAATGCTGTTAAAGGCAAGGATTATTTGTTGCTAAAGATTTTGTTAGCGGGTCAATATGAGGCAAACACCTCCTTTAATGAGTTCAGTCTGTGATTAACCTCTTCTTTTAGAGGGTTTTCATTAAATGCAAGGCCTGCATGGATATACTGTATCTGTGGAGAGAGTGGGGGATGGAGGAATGAACATAGATTTCCATCAATCTCGTTCTTGACCTTCCTGCTTTTCGCATGTCAGGGAGACATTGCATATTGACTGACATGCTGTCAACTCTGGCAGAGGGGAAACGATTTAAGAATGCCTTCTTCCCTTCTGGACCTATAGACTAAATACAGGCCATCCCATAAGGCATGCATTTACTCATACAACGAGAGACAAATAGATGATTATTTATTAATTATGTGCTAACAAACACATTCTAAATGTGTGCTCAGGATAAAGCAGGTCTTTGTAAATGATACAACAAGTACCCTATGCAAATATTATTATTTAAACAAGTTAGTACGTAGTTCACAAAGTATGATAAAACTTCAAAAGTCAAATATCGACTACATTTTGAGACATGCTGGCCTTCGTAGAGCAATCACAGCTGGCTTTGGCAGCTCGCACTGTATTAATTTTGATATGTTCTATATGGATGTGTGCCAGAATAGCAGGAGTTCAAATACAACATTTTTTATAAAAAATGTTGCAAATACAGTCCGCTAACTTGCTGTGACTTACGGTTATTCTCTTCTCTTTTCTGTGCTCGTGGCAACTGTGAAAGACGGAGCAAAAGGTTTAGGCATGAGCTTCTTGATCCCAGTGTGTTGCTTGAGAGTTGATTTATTTTTTTACACTTTTCATTTTGTCTACTGTTTTCTTGTCATTTAGTCTCGTTATTCATTTAGTTAAATATGTGTCATCTAACACATGTCAAAGTCAGCTGTCAAGTACACAGTTACAATTAGCCTGGACTAAAGGAACAGGAGCAAAATAAATGGACAGTTATGACCAAATGTAACCTGACAAATTAGAGACAGATGTAAACATTTTAATAACATGGTCGTAACAGCCAATTCCACCTTAGGTGTCTTTTTCAAGATGGGTCAGAAGAAGACTAAAATAAATCACCATAACCTTCAGGTAATGTAATCATACTGTATTAGGATTGACAGAAGAGAAATGTGCACATCTGCCCTCATCTGCTTCCTTTCATTTGGAAAGAGCTGATAGAATGCTCTGAAGCTGCAAATGTAAAGAGGGACTTTTAAATTACTTTTACATTATCTAGAAAGCTGTATAGAAGGAGGAATGGTAAGGCTAGAGAATAGGTTGGCTCACGATGGAAACTGCACTCACTAGAACCCTAACTAGCAGCTTTTCTTGGTACACAAGAAAACAGATTTTAACACGCAGGGACAGGTTGTTTTCTGATACTTAACGTAATAGAGATGGTAGCAGCGGAAAAGCAAAATGACCAAAATTGCACTGCCCCATCTGATCTGCATACAAACCACCTCAGATTTGCCCCAAAAACAGCAAACAGCCTGAAGAAACAGCCTGGGTTTAAGCACTGTATGATGCTTTAATGTCAATATATTAGCAGGTCAATACTTCATTAAGGGTTCAGTGTATGCTTGTGGTGCCTTGTCTATGAAACAAAAGGACCATACATTGATACATGGAACATAGAGTACATCAGTTCATTGGAAAATATAGTTAATTGTCACACAAAGATATCTGTGCCATGCATAGTTCACAAGTCTCTCCTCACTACATGTTGGGAATATGGTTGCTTCAGATATACCATGTGGGAACGGCGAGAGCTGTAAATGGTGAAAAGGGCCTGCTAATGTTTTCTCCAGGCCTTTGGTTCTATAAATGAAAGCCAATGTTGAAGTGCCTTCAGCTTGTATTCTTTCTTAAAAAAAGTCCTACTGTATTAGAGTCTATAAATCCAGTGTCTCTATTTCTCACTTTATTCATTCCCTCAGTAAACATTGTGAACATGAGTTAATGGTCTCAATAATATTTAATATACAGCATGATGGTAATTTTGCAAATGATGTTCCCCTTCGGGGGAAAATAAATGATAAAGCACGGTATGCCTTAGTGCGGGCTATCTTGTGATTGACAGGTTGCTATCGCTACCAGAGCCTTTAACGTCACAAAACCGCAGTCGACTGACGACTTCTTACACTTCTTATTTAAGTTTTTTATTTTATTATTCAAGTTTCTAAGCCAGGTTGAGACAATGCAAACACACAGTTATTTTCATCTTTTCACGAACACAGATGATCTGGCATTGACATCTTCAGTGAAAAACACGATCTCCCTTATAGTGAATGAAACGACATAAATGCAGCGCCTTTCACTTGTATCACAAAGTGAAGAAGGAACGTGAATGCAGTTGAGAGGTATCTTGGGTGTATAATTGCAGCACAATAAAACTGGATCAAGTGTAATGTCCCCGACCCAGTCACGTCCTCTTGTGCCAGAGACATGGAGCCACAATGGCTCAATCCTAACGCCTCTCTAAGCCCTTTGCCCAGAAACCTCAGGGACTTAATTGACGTCACCAGGTGAGTGCTAGAGGCTGCAAGAAGGAATGGGACAGCACTTTTAGACTCATTACATTGCCTTGACAACACCAAAACAAATTACACATATTGTTTTCCCTTCTTTACCCCCAAGACAATCAAGGGGGGTCAGTCCCTGATTTTTAACATCTTCCAGGCTCTTGCC
The DNA here is from genome assembly GCF_910589615.1 of Taurulus bubalis. Classification (NCBI taxonomy): domain Eukaryota; kingdom Metazoa; phylum Chordata; class Actinopteri; order Perciformes; family Cottidae; genus Taurulus; species Taurulus bubalis. Next base: position 19,154,588 of record NC_136603.1, on the reverse strand, counting down.
TTACAGAGTGAAGAAGAGGGAATTGAATAGACTAAGTGTTTAATATAGCCCTTGTATTCCTCTGATTTAATGTCTTTCTTGTCTACCATTTTAATTCTCTGTTAATGTAGCATTTCTTTTGCAAATCTAGGCATTATCAGAGTACAGAATATACATGTCAGAGTGAACATCAATGTGCCAGTTCACCCTGGAAACCTTTGTTTTTTAATAATTCCAGCTCCCCAACGCGATGAATTGTGGATAATTCACTTCAGCAAAGTCTGCAGGCTTTAAAGTAAGTGTGCATCAAAGGCTCCAAATGTCTGTGAGCGATGACATCATGCACTTGACTATTTGACAGTCGGGCATAACTACGGCAAAATTGGCGTACAACATTTTGCAACAAAGTTTTTTCCCCCCGTCCTCCGCAGATTTCATTGATTTGTAATTTGTGTTTATACCAGTTGGCTACGCAGTTAAACGGTACACAACTATTGTTGTGAACAGTGCCCAGTACAGGTTATAGAATCGTAGACTGTGGGGAGTTCATCCTGGTTTTACATTTCAAATGACCTACCAGCTCATTATTATGCCCAACAATATCAGCTTTTAATGTTAAAAATGTTGCCTGATGTCCAGAGATAATTTGGCCTGGACCTGGATCAAAGGTTTAGTCATGATCACCTATTCTGGCTATCCAATACATAATAAAGATTTCTCATGATTTGCACTGGGGAGATTTAAACTGTGATTTCAGTATTTATGGGTTTTAGTTCTTCTGTGACATAGTTTATAGGGTTAATAATAGAGGCATAGCATGACAGAGACAGGTTTAGTAATAGGCAAACATTTGCCATCAGTAGAGAGAGGCCTGTGTTTAAGCTTAGAGAATGCTAATGTTCCTGTTAGTCACACAGTGTAGTTGTGTAATGACATTCCAGTGTGAAATGGAATAAATAACTGCCCTGCCTAATGATTACAATGCTACAATTCTGGGCAGATGATTAATTCTCAAAGCTAAATCTCCTCATGAATGTAATGGTCATTCATTACCTTGTATTGATTGGCTTCCGGTAATGCTTTTTGTATTAAGGTCTAAAAGTGATTTTAGACCTTATTATTAGTATGAGTAGTGTAAAGTTGAGGAGGGATACATTTAATGAGCAACTGCTTCACATTCAAAGCAATTAATTAAAGTGAGACACAACCCTACGTCAGCATATAGTAATTACTTAGATTACAACAGTTTCATATTAATTTATTTTATCGGTGGAGTATTCTTTATTGCGTAAACATAACATAACCTTTGAATAGTATTACTTGCAATTAAACATACCATTTCAACAAATTATGCTGGAATGCAATGCATCGAAATCAGTGTCAAAATCACCTGAAGAATAGATGAGCATCAATACAACCAAAGCTGGAAGTCTGGATAATAGTGGAAAAAAACAGTGGTCTGAAGAATATTCTTCTTCTCGTTCAGTGCCCATTAACTCAGACTAAGAAGAGCTGAGTGCTATCCACTCACTGCAATGTCATGTTAATTCAAATTGAATGGGTTCCTCCTCAGCCTATGCAACATCCTTCCTCCAAGTTTCATGAAAATCAGGCCTGTAGTTTCTCCATACCCCTGCTGTCAGAATAAACAGACGGCATCTCAGCACCTCCAGTTATTCAGAGCTACTAGAGATTCATAATAAACAACTCAAGTCCAGTTAGAGCTCTGAGGATGACAGGGGGAGCACATTATATAAGTTGAATATGTATTAATGTAGCTTTAATTGTGGCACTGTTATTAACCCTGGGAACTGAATACATTTAGTTGTGTTTTTTAACAATTTTAGATTTTTTCTGAACAGTTTAAGTATATATATATATATATATATATATATATATATATATATATATATATATATATATATATATATATATATATATACACAAAACAATACCAGTATAAATTGACTGTTGCAAATTCCCAGCTTCAATAATGTTCCCAGTCCGTTTCTGGTCCAACTTTTACCAAACCATATTTGGGATATTTTAACCATTACATTAGCATGTATGAAAATTCAGATTTTTACAATCAAAATAAACCAGACACGATGTCCACGATTAAGCCACACAAGATCATGAAAACAGAATCCACAAACTCCCTTTTATTTCTGAAAAATTACAAATGTCACAAACATGCATTTTCTGTCCAAAGTCATGTGTCTGCACCTTTATCATCTGTCACCAAGTCTAAATGCTCTAAACACATTTCAAACGGATCACCTAATCACCCTCATCAACATTAGCAATATTAAGTAAACATCCAACAAGTCACAAAACCATCCACCTACTTATGAACACATCTTCACTGTCCTGACCTACTTCCTACTACCTATAAAGGCCAGGTTGTAGTAAACTAGTTTTCTTTGAAGAGCTTTTGTACACTAGCATAATTTGGATAAACTACAGTGAAACCTCGCTCTGCAGGACTTTACACACAGTTTATACAAAACTGATTTACTCAAATCTGATGAGACTGATGAGAGTTCTCCTTGTTACTGATTTTACGAGTCATGCAACCTTCAACAGGTGGAGTGTCGTACGAGAGTGAGTATATCTAAATTACTTTAGTGCTTCAAGTCTGCTTCCCCTTTACTGTTACAAGTAGTCAGAGCAGAAATAAAAATAATTTCCACGATGTGAATAATTTCCCTTGGATGTGCGTGGGCCAAGGCCAACACGATCACTTGTCTAACATCCATTGAGTAAAAGTGAAAAAGGAGAGGGACATGCAACGCGCAAACCTGGTGGGGAAGGTGATAAGGCTGTTTACCAATGTTCAGCCCATAGAGGGTATTTACATAAGCCCGCAGGCACATGAAAGCTGGCCAGCTGTGCCTGCATTGAGGCTCTTACCGTGTCTTTTTGGCTTGGAGACAGACAGTAATGCGATGTGCCTCGAACACTCTCCAGTATAATCTCACCTGCCAAATGGTACACAGCATAAACAACCCTCTGTGACCAATGGCTCTTGTTCATGGCGTTTCCAAAGTGGTGAATGAGGACGTACTTTGTGTAGCAGAAGCCTGGAGAACTTCCTTTTGGACGACAACTATACAGACACTAAACGATTGCAGTCAACGGTTTCCCCTTGTTGGAACTATTGATCATTGTGTGTATGAAAATCCAAATCACCGACACCGTGTGGAGCATATTTTTGTGCTCAGATTTTCTGAGAACCTTTGAGAATGCACCATACTTTACAAATCTTATTATCAAGTGTGTGCAATACTCCCTTCAAGGTCATCACGAGACTTGTTGAAAGTTCTTCTCTGCCCACTGCTTTACATCCATACATTTGAAAAAAAAAAAGTGTGAGGGATGATCAATATTGCTTGTGTCACTTGTAAAATATGATCGACTGATTTTATTGACTGAAGACTTTTGTCATCATAGTGTCCAATGACCAGTGTGTTGTTGGCTGAATTCCAGGTTAACATATCGAAATGTCAAACCAAAGTAACACTGTTACTGTTTTCTAGTCTTTTAGGCAAGGCAAGGCAAGTGTATTTGTACAGCACATTTCAACAACAAGGCGATTCAAAGTGCTTCACATAAAACCATTATAAGCATCAAAACATAATGCAGAGAAAACAGGATTTAAAAACAGTTAAGAAAACATTAAAACAGTCAAAAAGCAAAATAAAAATTCAATCAAAGTTGCAGTGCAGTTTAAGAAATAAAATGTAGTAGTGAGATGCAGTAATTGAATCTGGATCAATTTAAGGCAACAGCAATTAAATCTGGATTTAAAGGAGATGAGGGTCTCAGCAGACCTGCAGCTTTCAGGGACCTTGTTCCAGATACGTGGAGCAGAAAAGCTGAACACTGCTTCTCCATGTTTAGTTCTGACTCATGGCACAGAAAGTAGACCCGTCCCAGACGACCTGAGGGGCCGGGATGGTTCATAAGGTAGCAGCAGATCACAAACTTTTTAAAGTAATTTCTTTGTTTGACAGGGAGCCAGTGCAAAGACCTCAGAACTGGAGTGATGTGATCCACTTTCCTGGTCTTAGTGAGAACTCGAGCTGCAGCGTTCTGAATCAGCTGCAGCTTTCTGATTGACTTTTTACAGAGGCCTGTGAACACACCGTTACAGTAGTCAAGTCTACTGAAGATAAATGCATGGACAAGTTTCTCCAAATCCTGTTGAGACATAAGTCTGAATCCATAACTACACCTAGATTTCTGGCTTGGTTTGAGGATTTTAACATCAGTGATTAAAGCTGAGTGCTCACTTTGAATCGTTCATCCTTGGGACCAAAAACAATTACTTCTGTTTTATCTTTATTTAATTAAAGAAAATTCTGGCACATCCAGTTATTGATTTATTCAATGCATGTAGCCAGCCCTTGTATGGGACTATATCCCTGGTGATATAGTAATGTAGATTTGTGTGTCATCTGCATAATTATGATAACACACAATCTGAGCCAGTGGAAGCATGTCGATGTTGAACAGAAGAGGCCCCAGTATTGAACCTTGGGGAACACCACATGTCATCCTAGTCAGCTCTGATCTGTAATTAGCTACCGACACAAAGTATTGTCGGTCCTTCAAGTAGGATTCAAACCAGTTAAGTGCTGCGCCAGAGAGTCCTACTCAGATTTTCAGTCTGTCTAGTAGTATGTCATGATCAACCGTGTCGAATGCAGCACTGAGATCCAGTAATACTAAGACTGAGGTTCTGCCACTGTCTGTGTTTAAGTGGATGTCGTTGAAAACCTTAATAAGAGCAGTTCAGTACTGTGGTGCTGACGAAAGCTGGAGTGGAATAAGTTGTTCAGCTGTTGAAAAAACACTTTTTCCATTATTTTACTTAAGAATGGGAGGTTTGATATTGGTCTATAGTTTTTCATTATTTCTGGGTCTAAACTAGCCTTCTTTAGAAGTGGTTTAATAACTGCAGTTTTTAGGGCTTGTGGGAAGACACCTGAAAGAAGGGATGTGTTTACAATTTGTAAAAGATCAGTGGTCATGCAGTGTGAAATATTTTTGAAAAAGTGTGTTGGTAGAATATCCAAGCAACAGGAGGATGTTTTCAGATGTTGTATAATGTCTTCTCGGCTTCTTTGGTTAGTTGAGTGAAATTGTGTCATGATATTTGAATGGATGCTATTTAAAGATGGGGACAACACACATCCTGTGGTTGGTGTGGAGCCACCGACTGCTTGTCTAATTTTCTGAATTTTATCAGCAAAATAGGAGGCAAATTGATTGCATGCCCAGGTGGATTGGAGCGTAGCAGTTACCGACACCGGAGGGTTTGTTAGCCTGTCGACGGTAGCAAATAAGGCGCGTGTATTGTTTTTGTTTTTGGTTATGATGTCAGAGAAGAAGGACTTTCTTTCATTTCTAAGTTCCAAATTATAATTGCAAAGTCTCTCTTCATATAAACCACAGTGTGATTAGTTTTTCGCCACCTGCGCTCAGCTTTCTGACACTCTCTTTTTTTTTACTTTAGAATTGAAGCCATCCACAAGCTCATTGACTGAGATGCAAGAGAGGGCTGGTGTGGAGGAGAACTTCTGAATAAATAGTTCACTGTTGTTTTCAGTGATGTAACGTTTTGTCACAACCTCGGTTTGGACATTTGTGTGCAGGGAGATTGCACTCAAAGAAAACACAGAAATCATCAGAGAGTGCAATATCAGTCACTTTTAAGTCATCAATTTCTTCTTAGTCAAAAAAAGATGTACACTTAATTTGGAAAACTAAGTAACTAACTTGCTTGCTATTTAGGCAGATGTTTGGTCAATTGTTTCCCTAATTTAGGGCCTGTTTGAATCATTGAGCTAATCTGACATTTGGTCAGCAATAAACGACATCAACGCTCTTCTGACTTACTTTATTATGACACTGATTCTGGGAAAACCAACGACAGGGACATAAACAGTGAGTGTAAATAGAGCCTAACTTTTGTTCTCTTTTTTCCCATATTGCACAGACAAAAACATATATTTTAGTTGTCTCTAAACATCAATATAATAGGGCATGAAATTCGCATATTGCATATCAGCATTATTTTTACAATTTCTTTTTTTCACTGCACTTGACTCATAAAGGGAAGATGCATTAAAGCACTATATGTTTCAGGACAACAACTAGATGTGGGGACACATGATCAAGGTGGTTCTCGAATCTTTGGCACTTCTACAACACTACTTCTTTTTTTTTCCACAATAGTACCAGACACCCAATCGGCAATTAAAGCAACGCTGATTAAGCGATTTCCATCACTGCATTGATTAACACCACAATTTGCATGACAATTACACACATTTGTCAACACCCTATAAACTGACATTGTTTTCCAGTTTCATTTGTCTGTGTCTATACAAATACAATGCAATATTAGAGATATCTTGTGTGACCTTATTAACTCAGATATCAGAGTATCACATTTCAAAGATGCCTTTTAGCTACTGGCATGAAGTCTAATCAGCAGTGTGACTGTTTCTAGATGTAATACAAGGTATGTTTGCTGCCCATTATTTGTCATCCCCTTGATTTTAGTAGAGAACATAATCACTCTGATTATATCATATCCTGGTGTTTATATTTTTATCACATTGCCGTGACAATTGTACATGCACAAAAACATATTTCTTCTTTCAGCCATGATCCTCTGCTACCATTTTTGAGAAGAGTGGTCTTGGAGCAAGACAATTCAGAAAATTATAGTTTATATGTCATTCAAATACATTTCCCTCAGTAGCATAAATAACCTTCACATACTGTATACGTCTTGTGTCTTGTTGCCACAAAATCCAGTGAAAAGACTAAAACCAACAATTAATTGATTCTACTAATATGTGTTGTCTGTGTGCCACAGAGCACCACTGTCTACAAAAACTAATCAAATGCATCAATGAGCAACATTGTTGCACTGGATGGCAGGTTCTGCCATCACCACTGCTGAAAATAGCTCCAAGTCAGTCACCATTTACCCATGTTTTAGTTAGGTTTTATTAAAACTACAGAGCCAATTCAACCTCTTAACATTCCTGTAAAATTTGACGAAAAACGCCTATCCAGGTATACCCAAAGTAAATTGGAAGCTGTACTTGAACTATGTGGAGTAAATGCAGTGTTGGGGTAGTTACTCAGAAAAAGTAAGTAGTTACTAGTTACTTCTGAAAATTGTAACTAGATTACTTTACTAGTTACTGCATTTGAAAAGTAATTTCACTACTAGTTACTTTCTTTCCTTTTTTTTTTAAGCAAATGTCCAAATTAACCGCAAAGATACATGGACAAACATCATGGCCCTTTCATCACTTTATTTTCAATAAAGGGCATCTCTTAGCCTTTCCACATAGTGTATTGTAAACATGTAAAACAAAATGGCATATAAAACTCAGCCATTAACTTGAACGAACATTAACCCTGTTCACACTGTCTGACCAAAGAAATATGCCTCACTTTAAAATCCACAACCAACAGGATACAAGAGGCTGTGTATGGTGGGGACATTCAGGTCGGTCAAATTGCAATTAAATAAAACAGAAAATCCACTTCATCTTAGCCTAAATAAACAGAAAGTGCACTAAATCCTATGAAGTTTATAATTTTTCTCTATTCTTCAAAATAGCGATTGTATCGCATGAGTAAAAGTCTCTGCAGTCTTTTATCCGACAGCCTGTTCCTCCTTGGGGTCAGAACAATACTGCCCAGGCTGAAAGCCTTTCGACAGTGTTGTAACTTGTTTTATTACATGATTTACTCTTATTGTGAAGAGCATGTAAACAGGAAGTGCTTTTACTTTGAAGGCAGAAAGTACAATGATACGTGCTTGTTGACGCTAACTAATGTTGATGTTACGTGTGGAAAATATATACATGTCTGTACTCTACGTCACTCAAATCACTCAGATCGAGTTCTGTGATAGGTTGTTCATGCAGGAAGTGTCATGTGACTCGCGCGCCACTAAAAGAGAACTTTTCGCACTGGTACAAATGTCTTGAGTAACGTAGGAACGCGCGTTACTGAGGTCTAGTAAAGTAGTGTAGTTATCAATATTTTGAGTGTAATGCATTACTTTACTTCGTTACCTATAAAAGTAATTACGTTACTTTGTAACTCGTTACCCCCAACACTGAGTAAATGCATGGTCTTGGTCTCTGTTGAAAGGTAACAATCTGAAGCTTTTTCCCCTCTGACACTGAGTTATATGAGTTTGAACACACTAAAGTATAAGGTTTTTATTTCCGCCTGAACATTTCTTTGTAAATAGATGCCTGTAGATGACTATAAATAGAACTTATGGACTGGAAAACAAAATGGAACAATAGCCTGAAGCCTTATCTAGTCTAAATAAAAAGCAGATAACAATATCACAGAAAATGAATATTTTACACATGTTTTTCTAATGAAATGTCTCGGCGTTTTTTCATTTTGAGACTGAATATTCCTGATATATACACTATATACCTATTAAAAAGGCGTATAGTCTTGCAAACCTATAGAGGTACTATTCATATCTACTACCAGTATTGCTGATACAGAGAAAATGAAGTATACATGCATTTTCATGCTAATTTATGGATCTATGAGCAGAAGTCTGTTCTGGTGAAGCTGAAGCCTGTTGGGATCATCTCCACCGCCTCTTGTAGCTGTGCTCTCATGCAAACAAACCCTTTATGACTCAAGATTTTGACTAAATCTTTTATGGGATTTATTTTTATTGGACCTTTACGACGTAACAATGGCGTTTTTGTTGGAATGTTATGGATTTATGGATCAATATGAGGCGTCATAGGTGAGTTGACTCTGTTACTTTCTACCCATTTGTCATTTTTTGTAATAATTTTAACAACAAAAAGTCACAGGTTTTCGCACAATTTAACTTAAAAAAAAATGTAATTACCTCCTGTAATTACCTGCTGAATAGAAAACGAGAGGTTTTACTTCTCGAGGCATGGAAGTCAAGTCTTTTAAGAGGGAGATGAGTTGGAGAAGTGGGAATGGAATAACATTCTCTGCAAAAGTATTGCTAGGGTGAAGTACCAAAACAGTGTAAAGGAGGGGTTAACTAAGACAAGAAGCTTCACTGGTTATGAGGTTTTGCAAAATGATGGAGGAAAAAGGACACATTAAATGACTTCATATATGTTTCAAAAGGTTTTGCCGAGGCCAGCATCCCCATCACCCTCAACCACCCAAACAGTGAACACCTCTCCCTCACTGACAGTGTAGCAGTAGCACACAAAATCCCAAGAATGTGAATACAACACCGCCAGTCCCACACTCAGCTACCTCTCAGCTTCACAAGCCTGTCACAGAACGTACGTGTCTGTTACTGTCACAGTGGGAGAAGAGGGAGAAGGGGGTTGGGGAAACACCACACAGAGTCAGTGTTGGTGCCCGGTCAGACCAAAAAATGGCCCATCAGAACTCATTTGTGGCCATGTTGGGGCTGGAAAGTTGATAACGTCTTTTTCTCAATCACTAATTGGTAGCTTTGCAGGTGCGTTTCTATAATCTTCCCCTCCTGTGTAACTACTGAATGCAAACCATGCTGTATTATAGATCAGTGTTTTTATTTGTACGGTGAGAGCTTCATAGGACTATAGGCTACAGGTTTGTTTCCTCAAAGGTCAGTACTGCACTTGGTTATTACCACATATTTGGGTATCAAAACAAACAAAGATGACCTTGAGGCTAAAGCTCACCGTGGATGCATTTTCCTCTGCAAGCAAATTCAGTGCAAACCCATTGAAATGAAGTGATTTTGAGCAAAAATTTCAATTATTTTCTATTTGAAAACATCAACCCGGGGTTATCAAACACAATGTGGGCCAACTAGTTGAGTTTATATACCTCCGAATAACCTCTCCTGACTTTGAGAAATTGCCACCATTATAAAAGCCTACCCGTTTATCCCAGTACAGTGTGAGGTCTAGTGTCCTCAAAACACAAACAAAATGTAATTTGTGGCCGTCAACTGGTCCTAGAAGATAAGACAACACACATACTGTTTGTGGCTTGATTTCAAGCTCTTTTTAGCCCACCAAGTGTCTGTATCATCAATCACATTTTTTCTCTTGACCCCTTCCAGGCAAGACTTCTCACACCCAACTCGTCAAATACCAACGCTTGGTTGGTGGTGACACTCTAGCTACCCTTCTGGCATTGGTTTTGGATGTGAATGACGGCATGTCAGTTTCCACTTGTTTCATGCATACAGTCTCTTCCAAAACTTCTTACAGAACTTCCAACATAGATTGTTGTGGTAAATAACTGGCATTAACTAGGCTACATAACAAACACTGACTTGGTTTCACACTGGACAAAAACAGCAGTCTCTTGGGGGTAAGTCCTGTGTTTGTTTGAGCCATCCATATATGCAGTCTTTCTTGTACTTTAGTAAAATGTCCACATTGAGAAACCACAATCAGTTGGAGTTTCAATGCAAAAATGAAAATCCTTGGTGGCCATTTTGACTGGACTCGTTTTCTAGAAGTTGATAGGTTCCCTTGTGCAAAAAATAATGATACATCAAGTTCCTTATTGGGATTGATCAACCATTTGATGCAAAGTATAATGAACACCAATGAAAATGCTTTCTAAATCCATGCAGACCAGTCAGGTTCCATAACTGAACAAACAAACATCAACAACATCAGTTTCTTTTGCTGGCATTTGAGACAACATGTCTCAACATGGAGGCTCTTCTGCAATCAATGCTGTTGACAAATGCAATATGATGCTTTCATACATAATATTTCATAGTTACACTTTTCTAAACTGAGTTCTAGTTTGCTGTACTTTTAAGTTAAGCTGTATCAAACATGCTCAGGCTCAGTAATGGTTAAACCATTACACAGTTCAACAGTGGTTGTGGCACGCATCCAGACTATTCAGTCTGTAAAAAACCTAACCGTGACACATTTATATAGTGCATGCTGCAGTTACTGTGGGGGACAAAGCACCTGTGAGGACAGGTTATATTCAGCCGGGCATTCAATTCTCCCCATCCTAATAAACTATAGTCTGGTGTTATGATAGTCACAGCGCCCCGTCGGTGCTCAGTGCCTTGCCTGTGGTGTGGGTCAGCAAAATAGTCGACGATGACTGTGGCCCTGTCTCTGTGGGGAATTGAACTTTCCCACTGACACAGAACCACAGATTTTCTCCTCACTGAAGATGCGAACTCCATTCGCTTCTTGAGTAATTACACTCATTATCTTCCCTGCTAGCTACTGAATGGGGTGAGGGTGGGGGAGCTGTTGAAGAAGGAAGAGAGAGGTTCAGAGGTTCTTCATCTAAAGCATAAGGAACAGAAGCACTGAATAAAATGACTTGTAATCATGCATGGAGTCAATGCTGCATCTTAGTGCCAAAAATAAGTTATTCACCTCTATAATAACGCCATGTTTGACAGATTCTTAGAGGCTGATTCAGGTCAAATATAGTCTACAAGGTGCCATCTCTCTCCTCAGGATGGATAAAGCCTCAACTCCAGTAGCGCCAACACAGTGGGGGACCTCCAACATAAATATTTGAAGTCAACTACCTAGTAGAGTATTTACTTATAACATTCACCATTTTCATCACCATTTCCTATTAAATGACCAGTGGTTAATATAGAGTTGGCAAAAGGCAGTGAAGTGAAGCAATAAATTCCTCTTCCTGTCAGTATCAATGTTAGCGTGGCTAATACCTGACAGCCTCGGGGCCAAGAGCAAGCCGTGCTACACAAGCACTCTGCCATGGAGAGAGCTGCTTTATCATACTGTAAGCAGATGGGAGAGAGGGAGCCACAGGAGGAGTATAGATTTATATTCTACACATTGTTATGAGCGAACACAGATACAGGGCTCTCCCTGTAGGAGGTTGTGGTGAGATTATAGGAATCTGAATAAATTCCCCCATCTGGAGTGGATCTTTCATCTGTGAGGTGCCTTTCCCTCATTTCAATTGTCTTTCTGTTATACCTGCTTTATCTGATAGTGGGTTTGTCCTGCGTGGCCTTGTTACATTTCACTGACACATCCCTTTCATCATTCTGATTTTCACCTCTCTCATTTTCTTCTCTTCATCCATCAGTCCTTTTTTCCCACTTATTTCTGATTTACTGCTTTCTTTATCGCTGTTTTTACCTGGTGCTATGAACATATCTTTGTATGAGAAAGGTATATGGCTACACAATTGCCATGGGAATCAATATATATATATTCAACAACCATTAACTCCCTTTTCTATTGCATTTATAGGTATGAAAACCATGCAATTATTGGCTGTTCAACCTTGTGAATTTAACTTTATTTTCAAAGAGAAGCACTCAGTATTCAGAACAATGACAACGATTGCTAGATTATGGAGTATAGGGCAGAATCAAAACTTGAGGGATACTTTGTCAAAAGTTCTAATACAATCAAACAAATACTGGCTGATTATGTCTTTCCTGAAATACTTGATAAGAAGTGAAGACAAGAGACAAGGCAGTTAGACACTGAAGGGACAAATGCCACCCTGTGTGCTCCCTGGCAGTTTTCATCCAGAAATAGATCTGGATCTCACTCTCACTCTTCACCCCATTAGACAAATGACAAACCTTGCCAGTTCAATCAGGCCAAACTTGGCCTATGGCAAACACCCAACCTAATGCAATGCAAATATTGGACACATTTCAGATTATTGACAGTGAGCAGGTTATCAAGTTGTGTTTGCCCAGAACAGCAGTGACAGAATATCTGGTGGAAAACAGTTTTTCTGCTGCAGTCATGCTCTTTTATTTTGTGCAGATTCAATTCAATTCAGTTTATTTTATATAGCCCAACATCACAAATACAAGTTTGCCTCGGAGGGCTTTACAATCTGTACACATGACATCCCTGTCCCAGGACCTCACATTGGATCAGGAAAAACTCCCCCAATAAAGATAGTAAAAACCCTTTCACAGGAAAAAAAAGGTGAAGAAACCTGAGGGAGAGCAACAGAGGAGGATCCCTCTCCCCGGATGGACAGAAGCAATAGATGTCATGTGGCCAGAATGAATAACGTAACAGAGTTACAGCACATTACATGAATATGCCAAAATATTCATATAATGAGTAGTAGGCATGGTCCATGATACAGATAGCCACGATCCATTAAGCAGAAGGAGGTAGAGAGGAGGGGCATCAGCAGGGCCAAGGCAGCTGGCAGAACTGGTTCCAGTCAGCCACGAATCCATGGAAAAAGAAAGTAGAGTTAGTAATGTGCATTGAAGAGACAATCATTTATCCAGAAGGAGAGAAAGAAGAGGTGAAGAGGAGAGGAGGAGCGAAAGAGGAAGAGGAGGAGCTCAGTGTATCCTAAGATGTCCCCCAGCAGTCTATGCCTATAGCAGCATATCTAGGGGCTGGGCCAGGGCAAACCTGAGCCAGCCCTAACTATAAGCCTGAAACAGCCCTCACTATAAGCGCTATCAAAGAGGAAAGTTTTAAGTCTTTTCTTAAATGAGGTGACCGTGCCTGCCCCCCAGATCTCAAGAGTATGCACAGATGCCTGCAAACCCTGACCCTGCTTAACTGATGTTGACGCTCCCTTGCCGGATGTTTACAACGGATTTATAAAATCAATTGACCCTTCGCTGAGCCCCATCCCCTTGATTATAGTTACCATGCCTGTCACATTTTCCATTGAAGAAAGTCACATATGCAGTTTATAATGATGGTGGCGGATTTGCCACGACAAGTCTGAGTCATAAAAAAAGAAGCACTCAATTTCAGAGAAATGCAGCTTCTCATTTCTAGCCGCTGACCAACATTTGGTGGCCGAATTGTTCAGCTGTAGCAAGCTGGCAAGCTCATTAAGTCTTACTTTGTGAGGTGTTTGTCTGACTGGTTGAACAATATGAATCCTGCAATAGGGTTGTGAGAATCCACTTGATGGCTGCATACATGATTTTGTGCTAAGAGATTGACTCTATATCTGTGTGTGTGTGTGTGTGTGTGTGTGTGTGTGTGTGTGTGTGTGTGTGTGTGTGTGTGTGTGTGTGTGTTTCTAGAGAGAGAGATCATATGTGCTGCAGGTGCTGCTGTCAGGTGATGATTCGGTTTTGCTCTTTTTAAAGGATTCATGAAGAAATCTGAAATTTGCTGTTCCTGTGCTGTTGCACGTCTGTTTGTAACACGTATGTGATTGTGAGACCTAAATATTATTTCCAACCAGACTGAAAATCTGGAGGATCCACTCTTGACCACTTACAAATGTAACAATATCATTAGAATATGAACATAACCAACAACAATTAAATTACATGTTTCAATTTAATATGTATAGCATCTGCCAGGGGGTGCTGCAGCACCCTCTGCACCCATACTTCCCATGGCCTTGCAGACATACTTTTTTTTTACTGAGAAAAGCAACACATAGATGTAACACACAGTATCTAGTGTGTTTATTGGTAATTATGTTGGCTGTTAACTATTGTTTGGATTTTAAACAGCATATTTCAAGAACAAAGTCTTTGAGGATCAGGGCTAACCAATGAGGTGGCATTCTGTAACAGACATGCTCAATATTGTCCTGTTATCAAGTAACTCACAGAATTAACGTTAATTAGCGACAGCTGATCGGATCTGCCGCCGGGATTGTCTGTCATTTTAACTTGTGCATGTCATTTTACCTGTCAGTGCTGACTAAAAATGAGAAGCAGCTTCCCTGGATGTTTGTACACAGCTCTCTGCTAATGAGAAAGAGAGAGGAGAGATAACAGAGCTAGGCAAATCTTTGTATTTAGCTGAACTCACTGTCAGAACTCAACGTCACTCCCAGGTGAGCCCAAATCATTTTTCGACATTCCTTTACTGTAATTTGCACTTCTAATTGGCCCTGAGCGGCTTGGTACATCTCTGGACGGTTACGTTTGCAGAGCTGTGATTGGATAGCCACTGTTCAGGGAAGGCTTTGCTGAAAGGTCAATTCACAAATCCACGTGGTTCCTGAAAAGGTCCCACATGGACAAAAGGACAGATACATCGAGGACTGAATTTGTGCCCATCTATGTATGGAACCGTCTCTTCAATCATAGCGTCACATTGCTGCCCAAAATCAATATAGATGATTATTCTGGTTCCATGATGACAGAGACATGGACTGGGGAGAAGGAGCATTGGGCTTTTTTTTTATGAAAGGAGTTTCATAAGATTGAGTAAACAGATCATGAGTGGCTGAACAATGCCATGGCTTTTTGTCTTTGTCTAGACAATAATGTAAGAAGCCAAGAAGTCAATGAAAGCCTTGTAAAGGGGCTTCTCTCGGGATCAGTGCTATTAGTACTATGTGTGTATGTATTATGTCAGTCGCAGCTAAATAGGGTTAATCAATGGACAATAGCTTGTGAAAATTAATATTTTTTTAAGTCCTTTCCCGCATAATAATAGGATGCATGTTCCTTGGTTGGCGTGAGTTGGAGTGCTCCCTGTGTCAGGGGTGAACAGACGTGCCCATGCTATCCATACCAATATTGTTTTCGTTCCGTTTAGCCATGTGGTGCACACGCCACCTCTCTCTTTTTGTCGACAGATACCCTTTCTGGAATTTAAAGCAGATTCTTTTTGAAGCCTGTATTAGATGTGACACATTTAGAAATGCTCTCTTCCCAGCGTTTTTGTGAGCCCACATTCAACATTTTAGGACTGTAATTTGAAAAGAACCTGACCCTACTGTCAGCCCCGCTCTTTTCTCATCTACACCTGTGTTTTTCTTTCTCTTTTCCCTGCATCTATTCATTCCCCCATTATTCCACCTGTCCTCCCATTTTCTCTCATCCTCTTCCCCTTTCTTCCCTCCCCTGCCATTCATTACCGTTCTCTGTGACGCGTACCTGGTGGCAGCCTCTCATCCTCTACTCCACTGGGAGAAAGGCAAAGCAGTAAAGCACAACGCTCTCTGTGTATGCTCATTCATTCACTTTTAATCATGAACAATGGCAGTGACCATCATTCCCAATTTCCTCAGTCACTGGTCTGACAGCAAAGGGATAGTAAAGATGTAGCGCTTCATGCATGCTGATAAAAATATAACAAGACAAGATTTCCTTTCACTCTCTCATGTCTTCTCCAGCTGTAGTTGTATTGTAGAATACTTAAACATAGAACAATAATACTACAGTGAATGTTGGAATAAGGGATATAAATACATCCAAACACAACACTTGAGCTGCTACACTCCAGGATATAGGAACAGGGTTTTGCACGGTGCAACCGTCCACCCATTAATACATTGGTTAATTGGTTTTCTTTTGTGTTTATTGATGAACGGAAATAGTAGTTTTAGTTTAGTTTGTGAGAGAATTGTTTGAGGAAAATGATAAAGTAGTTTAGTAATATTTAATTTGATTTAAAATATGGGCTAAGTTGTCTGGAAGGCAAAGAGATAAAAGGGCTTTAACCTTGGTTGGACAGCTTGTTGGCTGTGTTTTTGGATGGGAAGCATTTTTGTCTCTTCAGTTGTATCTATGCTAGTGGCATGGCTCTGGGGATAGCAATGGCAGGTGGTTGGTCAACTACTTTGGTTCAGTTTGATATATCTGGACAACTGTTATGATGGATTTCCTTGGATTTTTGTTCGGACATTTAGAGTGCCCAGAGGATGAATCCTACAGACACGTGTGACCCCCTGACTTGTCCTCTGGTGCCACCATGAGTTTGACAGAGGTTTTGAGTGAAACAGCTCATCAACTATTCAAAGGATTGCCATTGAATTTGCTACATGCATTCAAACCTCCTTCGGGATAATCTCCAAACCCACCAGCTATCGATCTGACAACAGTCAAGCCTTTGGGGGCAAGCAGCTATATTTCTGGGGTTCCAATGTAGCCATTGGATAATTTATAGAGCTTTTAGTACCACTAAAAAACTAGTACCACCACCTGAGGAAATTTTTGATTTATAACTAAATACTTCAAACTAATGACATTACCTTTGTGCTCATTGCCAAATGTTTAACGTTAGCACTGTGACATGCTAGCATGCCAACGTTAGCATTTAGCTCAAAGACCAGCCACACAGGGCCGCTGGCATGGCTGCAGACTACTTGTCTGTTCTTTTCCTAAAAGATAAAGATGATAACTATCAACTTTAATAAATGATCAAATTTGAAATATAAGTTCTGAAATATAAGTTTCAGGGCTCTCAAGTGTCACGCATTTCGGTCTTAAGTCACTCCCTCCCGCCACACATCGTATTTCTCACGCTGAAAAAAAACTCTAGGCTCTTTAATGTGCCGCAGCGCACAAACATGACCTGGTCGCGCTGCCCTCACCATGGAGGAATCAAGCATGTCTCTCCCGAATCCCCTGCCAATCAAAAAAAAGAAATGGGCTACACGAATAGCCAATCAGAAAAACGTATCTGTTGTATCTGGGTGAAATGTAATCCAGCAACCAATGAAAATAAAGCTAATAATAATATGGGGGGGAAGGGGACTGGTCTGCTGGCATACGGCATTGGCGGAGGCGCGGCGGGGGTAAGGGGGGGAGGGGGAGGATATGTCACTCTTACCTGTCTTAAAAACTTGAGAGCCCTGAAGTTCATATTTCATAAACAAATATTGAAGTATATATTGGTTGAACATCCATGTTGCAAATGGATTCTTCCCACGGGAAATATTCATGGTCAAGAAAAGTACAGAGCAGCTAAATTTGAACAACGCAGACACAACTGATATAAGTAGTATAAACCAAAAAAAACTAACCCACAAACACAACCAATTGCATAATCCTCCATGCGGACATACAAATCTTCTCTTGTACTAATTAATATCTAACCTGATAGCATCTGAATGTTTTTGACATTTGACGTAGCGTCTGACCTAACACAGAACTGACCCTTCGCTAAGCTCCGCCCGCTGCCAGTCCGTCAAGCTGTCAGAGTTACCACAGAGCTGACACTGTCACTAACTGCACTCACTGAGTAATTATCCTCTAAAATGTTTGTAAAATTTAAAAAAGATTTCAGAGAGAAGTAATAAAGAACGGTCTACATTTACACTATCGATATAATCTTCATATGCATGAACTGTTTCAGCAGTGAAAACAGGTTAAAATTATAAAGATTGAAGCTACAGTCTAGGGTCACCTTGCGATCAAGAAAGAAGATTAAAGCAGCCACATACACCCATAGTATTCAAACATTGAACTGATTACACCATTAATATATCAGCAAACAACTATTTTCTCCAGAGAATGAAGCCACTCTCACACTGTGTGTTGTAATCCAAGCTCCAAGCTTCTCCTTGCTTTGTGGACTTTTAGTGCATCTGAGCGTGCCCCACTGGCCAGCTTGGCAATTAAGGTAAGTTTCAGGAGCCTGGAATACACCCTTCCTTCTCTATGATAAAGCTCTCCCAAAATGTTATGTAATTCCAGACTCCTGGGATTGTATCAGGTGTTGAAAATCTGAAATGGCATTGCAAATGCTCCTAATTGAAGCTAATTAGCAAGGCAATTTATTGCAAATGCATGTGGGTCGTGATTGTGTTGAAAATAGATGTGGGAGCATGCAAACATGGTTTTGAAAAATATGCCTTTATGTAGTCTGTTGTTATGAAAGAATACAAATATTGCATGTGTGAATCTACAAAGACATTTACCATGAATCATGGCCTGAATGAAGCAATGATTCGATCGCCCTGTGTTTAGTCGTCCTTGTTGCTGTCGTGGAACATTTGAACATTTGTATATGGGTAATGGATATTGACTGCAAGTCTGACCTGCAAAAAGTATAATGGTCATGTCAAGGGTACTTACTGCACACTTTTTCATGTATCACTATTCATGAGAGGCAAACAACCTACAATTGACACAGTGTGGCATAACTTTCCCTCTGATCGCTCCCCCTTGACCATCAATCACTAAGATGGCCCATTCATCAAGGAGCCCCGTTGGTCCGGCCCTCTTGTGACACGCAAACGTTTTTCCAATTTAAAATCTGATATTGATGGAGCACTGCGTCCTGCTGCAGCCTCTTTAAGCCTGGCTGGGGCCAATACCTTTATCCATATGCTCGCTCACTCGATGTGGTCATAATTCAAAACACACACAATTTCCATATAGGGTACAGAAAGTGATTCTTCTATTGGCTAACTACAGCGAAAAAGAGAGAAAGAGAGAGAGAGAGAGAAAAAACAATTCTTTTTTTGCTTGACTAATATTTGTTCATGGTCTTTCTCGCCCTGTTGTGACCAAACCATACACCAATGGTTGCTCCAACACTGTTCAGTTTGTGTTGATATACGTAGCTTTCAGTACGCGCAAATCCCCCAAAAACTGTTGATTGATCATGAGAATACCGCCAGTAAATCCATGATGCTAAAGAAGGCAAGACACGTTTCTGTTGTCTATCTACCTTCGAAAGATGCTTTACCAAGGGATGCACAAAAAAGGATCGCTTCAGCCTTCATGACAGGATACAATGGCTACAGCATACACTTTAACTGCTGATGGGGCAAAATTGTTCTCTACCAACCTTTGAGGGTGGGTTAACAAGCTAGTCAAGGGACATGGTGTGGGCCCGAGCCTCTCTCCACAGTACACAACACATCCACTCTTAGTGTAGGGTGGTCTATTGTGTTCAAGGAGTCCGTTTATTCTGTTGTCAGGTGAAGAGATCCACCTTTGTCTTCCCAAACCAGTCCCACTGTAACGGGTAGTGGTGTGACCTAATTGCAGCACCCAGCAGTTGGTATTGACTTGTAATGCCAAACTCAGCACACTGAATTTGTGTGGAATTGACCATAGATAGTAAATCCGCAGCTTGGTACTGTAACCCGGGTATGCACTGCTATGACTGGAGATTGTAGCCCTTTTAAAATAGCCTCAACATTCATGTTTTCAAGGATAGCAGGATGAGCCACGCTGAGCTGTGCTCCATAAGCGAGCTTGCGCTTGTCTGTGGTGCCAGCTTGTGGCCTTCTCCTCCACTGCTTGGAGCGAAAGTTCACCTCTTACAGATGGGAAGGCTGCCTTTTTAAAGGGCCTGTTCTGGGCGTGGTGCTGAAAATGCATGACAGCGTTCTAGTGTGTCCAGAAACGGAGTCTGACACTGGTCTTTCTGGACTACCATTGGCAGCGTATCACCTTTGCTCAGCTGGAATGAGACACTCTTCCTTAACTGCCACTGATGCTTTTGTTTGTGGGTCAGCAGCTGACTCTTACCACAATGACGCAGAACTTGCATGTTGAGTTGCAGCACCAGCAGCGGTTCGGGGGTACCTCATCTTGAGAGAGAATCTCATTGTATGGTGCTGGGGCTGAGGGGCAGCTTTGCTGGAGGAGGTCCGTTTGCACTCGCTCCACGGTCGACATTCTGGTGGAGTGGTCCAAAAAGCCCACCTGGAGATATGGGACCTTCCAGTCTGATCCAGCTTTTACACTGCAATATTGTTTGCCAAGCCATAATTCTTGACACTGCCACCAAAGCGTTGAGGGTAGCTATTACAGCCTTCTCAATGTCCGGGGCTATCTGCAGG
The DNA here is from genome assembly GCF_910589615.1 of Taurulus bubalis. NCBI lineage: Eukaryota > Metazoa > Chordata > Actinopteri > Perciformes > Cottidae > Taurulus > Taurulus bubalis. Next base: position 19,134,089 of record NC_136603.1, on the reverse strand, counting down.
GAGAGAGCCCTGGGCTCAGAGGCCATAGACGGAGACAGCAGAGGACACCCCAGTGAGAAGTTTTTTTTGCGCTGCAGTCACCCGAGTGGCACACTGGTGCAAGCTGTCAAGGAGGTTGGAACTAGCTAACCCAATGTGGAGAGTAGCGATGCAAGCCATGCAGCCATTCTGGCGGGTGGTACACCAACGGACACTGCTGAATGTCTTCCTCTTCTTAACTTCTTCACTGGTTGACTGCTCGACACTGAAAATAAAAGAGTGAGGGCAGAACTATGGTCGCACGGCTATTACATGTTGCAAGTGCAGATGTAAGAGAAGCCCTTGCAATGTTGCAGACAGCGCATGGACATGGTGATAAACATGGGGATGAACATGGGGATAAACCCAATACAAAATAGAACAGTAAAACATCACCTTGAGTTTGATGTTTGGAATATAAGCTTTGTGTTTGTGCCTTCCTCTAAATTACAATTTTGGAATTCAGGTAATTCAACCTCCACAGCTTCTGTGACTTTACTTTGAATTTCTTTTTTTTTTGATTGATTGGATCTGACAAGCCCATTCTGCAAATACCAACTGCGTATCAGAGATTGGCATTACACAAGCTCCTCTTAGCTCTCATTCCTACTCATTCCTCTGTGCATGATTACATCAAAGTAAAGAGCACTATGTCAAGATCAAACAAGCCAGGAAATCAGTGAAGCAAAGAAGGAAGTACGCTGACAAGAGCTTACAAGAGCTTATGAGGGTTATCAGTTCGAAGGGAATGCTGAGTAGAGCCAGTGGCCTCCATGTTTTCAATCGGCTTGATGTCAAGTAAATACACCAATAGATTAACTGAGAATTAAACAGAAACATATTTTCTATTTCTAAATGTTAAATACAAACTATGTGACAGGTGTGATGATGTGACAGAGCTGGGCTGAGAAACAAAAGAAACAAGTAGGGGACTGGGCAAAATTTTGCTATTATATTGATTTTGCATATATGAGATCTTCTGAGAGTTTGGAGGAGTGTTGCCTTAACTCACTTCGTCATAATATCCAGATGACTGATTATTTATAATAAATCCCATTGTTTACATATTTAATTTACATATTTACATTTTTAAGGTAATTTTTTCAACGAATATTATCCTGTAAAACATATTAAATTGACTGTCCCTACAAAGAGAGACAAACAAAACTGAGTGCGTGTGTGAGCAAAAAAACAAGATGGCAAATAAGCATACTGAGAGAAATAAAAAACACAACATTGGTAGTGATTTAATGCACTTCTGTGTAATTTATTGTCTATGGTGTGAAGGGTATGGAAGTACAATGTGGACTGGAGTTTTCACTAAAGGTGACAACCAGGGATAAACCAGTGACAGCTGTCTCAAGTAAATAGTTATTTGATGGGATATGCAGGGCCTTACACTGACCTTCATTCTTCATAACTTAACTTTTCGTTTTACTTTTGAGTATTATCAATTCACGGATTTGGAACATAAACTAAGTGAAGAAGAGTAGATGGGACCTGTTTTTCAGATGAAAAGTATGTATGCCGCGGGTATGAAAGATTATGTGAGACCGTTTTTTGCTGGTTTAAAATGCCAAAGAATTTATTTTGGAAAACAAAGGGTACGGACAAGTAGATTAGTCGGAGGCCAAGCCCTAACATCTTCTTTCTGAGGCTTCTCATTGGACAACAGCCTTAATGGACAGGCAGCATTCCACCTCTAAGTGGTTTGACATCTTGCTGCCATAAATAAACGTTAACAGGGACACTCTATTAGGCTAAACAAGGCTCTGTGTGTCCCTCCAAATCCAGGAAGCGCCCTCCTAATGGTACACTAATGTCTTTATTGGATTACTCCAACATCTCCTATTGCAGTGCGTCACAACTACAGCATTCTCTGAGATTTGATGGAATGGAGATGGCATGGCTGGGATTGATATCACTCAGGTTCAAGATGTCTCCTATTAAAATATTTCTAGCTGAAGATTATACTCATCTCCGATTACTAAATGTTTTTGTTGTTGTTTTTTTAACAGACACTGTAGATCTCAGTTGGGACTGATTTTATAATACACTCGTTTTTTTTGACCAACTTATGGTCAGAGGATTTACATGGCACTCTCTGAACTGCTTCTTGGCGTGACAAATATATAAAAGCATGCACTATAAATCACTTTCAGTCCACAGAATTGCATTTATGGTTTTCATAATGTCAAAATTGACTAATCGTGGACAAGGAAGAGAAGAGGATGTAACGGAGGACACAATCTATGAAACATTCATGATGAATTTAATACAGATTTTCACACACACTTGTGCATTTGCAGAGATAAAAGATTATTATTATTTCTCCATTATTTACACTGCCCTAGAGGTTGCACATTCTAACCTGCAGACTACGGAAGCAATTACTGTGCAAATAATGCAGATGGTGCAACAAAGTACTTAGGAAAATGTTTTTCCCATTAGGCAGACACTTTGGTCTCCAAAGGACCTTGGCTTGTGTGTCATCCCCTTTGTGTGTGTGTGTGTGTGTGTGTGTGTGTGTGTGTGTGTGTGTGTGTGTGTGTGTGTGTGTGTGTGTGGGTGCGTGCATTCACACATCTGGGTCCCAACATGTGGGATTGTGTGTGTATGCATATCATACGCGTGAAAGGCTATTTCCCCAAAAAGCCCTTGGAAAGCTTTGAGATGTAGGTTTGCAGATGACAGGTATGTATACAAATCTTTCAGTGTTTTGTTTCCATCAGGTTTACATGAACTGAAATACTGCATTTGCCAACACATAGCATAATATACACCAAGCAATACATAGAAACAGAAACACAAAGACACTCACACATCCCATGGCTTTTACTGTTCTCATCTTGCATGCCTAATGTCCTAGTAATGGATCTATTGAGCGACCAGTTGAGTAGGCCTCTCACACCCAGAGGAGTTTGTTAGTGGTGGTAATGGCAGTGCTGATGGGGGCAGTTACCTTCAATATCTTCTCATCTCTCCTCATAAATCCCTCCATACGAAATACAACCGTCATTCACTCATCTCTCCATATGACCACTGCACTGATTGACACACTTGGGTGTATACCACCTTTGATGCGACAGCAGAACTTTTCTCTTTCCATCATTTTTCCCTTATTCACTAGAAGGGTCTTTTGAACCACTTGGTCAAATGGTTGTGTTTTTTTAGTCCTTTTTTTTCTGAAGCCTGAACAAGATCTGTCACCTGGATATTGTCCATTCATAAGCTGAAATCACAACAGGTCCTGAAACCTAGGCAGTGGGACTTAACTGTCCTAATGCATAGATTATCAACTCCTCTTACCTGATGAAAGTCTATTTCCAAATTACAATGCATTAAAGGTGCTTTGAATGCAACGCTGCTTTCAGTTGTATCTCATGGAGGCATCACCTTCTAATGGGGGCTATAGGTTGGACCACTGCTCCATTTGTAGCATAAATCTGCATGTACTTTGCATGGCACATGATTATAGACCCATCCACTCTGACCGAGCATTCACTATGGAAAATGACTTGCCTTTTTAGCGTGACTCAGGACCTTAGGTTTGCCTTATTTAGATTTAATGGTAGCAAGTACAAGCATCTGGCGTTTCCCCCTGTAATCTGAGAAAATTAGACGGCAAAGGCCATGTGAGATATTGTAGAGTAATGGTCACACTATAAGTGCTAGTGAGCACAGACAGAGCTATATGACCTCATCACACTATTCCCAAACCAGTGCATATGCATTTCAACAAGCTGCTCTGCAGGGTTGGGTGATTAACAGCCTGTTGAAGGGTGCTGCCTTAGCTCATATTAGTACAGGTAATATGCATAACCTTTAGTCGTTAGTATTTCCCACTGTTTTAGACTATTCTGCATCCAAGCTAGCAGTCCTGTAAGACGATATTAAAGCACCGTGGCTAAATGCTCAAATCAATATGCTTACAATGATAATGCTGGCATGTTGACGTTCAGCATGTAAAACAATTACCATCTCAGTTTAGCATGTTAGCATGCTAACATGTATTAATCAATACTAAATAGTGTTCAGTACAGCTGTGGCTGATGTGAAGGCCAGTAGTTCTGGGAGTATTGGATCATAAACCAAAGGGTTTTGACAAACATAAATTATTTTTGCTCAGCTCAATTATTGCCTCTCTAAAGAAGATTATACCAAAACAAAGATGGTTAGCTCCATGGTACAATCTTCAAACCCACAATTTTGGAATAATCTTGGTTCGCCTGGTAGGATAGTCTTGAACATATAGGAAGGCCCTCCGTAATCCAGAGCAGCCTATTACTCATAATTAATATAGAAAAATAACAACAGGCTAACTGAGAGTCACAGCTCTATTAAGCCATGTATTCATATACTCCTCAGTAGTAGGAACTTCATGAACTCTAATAATAACATTTGAACAACTATAGACAACATTAATTACTTCCTGGCCTTATTCAAAACAGGTTTATCCTCAAACACAAGAACCTTATAATCAACTGTAAAGAATTATGTTGCTGAAATTACATCTCTTCTTCAGACGCCCACTCTCGATCAGGAGGTTTTGGCTATAGATCTATAGGACTCTAGCTAAAGACCTATTTCTAATCTTCCCTTTCTCGCTAAGATCCTTGTGATCCTTGAGCATATCAGTTCTGTGACTTTCTAGATAACACTTGTTCATGTCAGGATTTTTGCATGTTAGCCAGAGACAACACTGGTGAAATTACTAATGTCCTTCTAATTGTATCAGACAAAGGACTTTTCTCTGTATTTGTCTAAGTGTTGCATTCGACACCATTGACTGCCACGTCCTATCACATATTCCTTATCATCTGTCTGCTCTTATGAATTTCTTAATACTCTTAATTACGAAATGAAGAAAAGAGATCACATTGCTTACGTATTAGCTTCTCTGCATTGGTTTGCTGTCAAATCCAGAATAATAATTGAATAATAATTGAAGACCCTTCTCTTCATCCACAAAGCTCTAAATGGACAGGCACCATCATATCTTAAAGAGATCATAGTTATGTTCCACCCCACTAGAGCACTGCACTCGGACGATGCAGGGCGACTGTGGCTCAGTGTAAGAGCAGGGTCGTCCTTCAATCGGTGGTTCGATCCCTGGCTCCGCTAGTCTATGTCGATGTGTCCTTGGGCAAGACACCGAACCCCAAATGTCTCCCGTAGCTGTTCCTACGGCGTGTGAATGTATGAATGTTAGTTAGTCCTGTATGTGTACGTGGTGTATGGTAACTGTGGCTCAGTGGTTAGCATGCCCCTCTTTCAATCAGAGGATTGGTGGTTCCAACCCTGGCTCCAGTAGTTAATTTCAATGTGTCCTTGAGCAAGACACTTAACCCCTAATTGCTCCCTGTTGCTGTGTCTACGGTGTATAGAGCAAAAATGTAAGTGAAATGTAAAGTAGTGTGAAAGCACTTTGAGTGGTCGGAAGACTAGAAAAGCAATATACAACTATAGTCCATTTACCATTTGTGGTTACTAGAGTTTCCAAGAGTAGAATGGGAGTCAGAGCTTTTGGTCACCAAGCTTCTCTTTTTTTGTAACCAACTTCCAGTTTCAGGTGCAGACACCCTTACCACATTTAAGATTAGCCTTCAGACTTTCCTCTTTGATAACGCTCATCGTTAGGGATGGCTCAGGCTTGCATTGGACCAGCCCCTGCAAATACTGCTATAGGCCTAGACTGCTAGGGCTATGATACTCTGAGCTCATCTCTCATCCTCTACCTTTCCATCGGTATGCATTCATGTCCCATTAATGTATGTCACTAGCTTGGCTTCATCCACACACGGTTTATATTGAACGTGGTTATACCTGGACTTGGGTTGTGCCTGCTGCCGTGGCCCTGCCTGGCATCCACTGCTGTTATTATTATTCACATTTCTATTAATTTTACTGTTACTATTACTGCTTTTAATATTATTATCATTATTTTATATCCACGGCTGCTGTTATTATTGTAATGGTATTGTATAGCACAATTATTACTGCTACTACTGCTATTACTACCCTTATTTTAATGTATAATATCTTGTCATTGTGTTATGTTGTTCATTCTATACACATGACATCGTGGTGGAAAAGAAGTTCAGACCGGGCCAGTTGATGAAGTCTAAACTACTGCTCTACAACATAATGCTTACTCTATACTGATGATATAGTATAATGTGTCCTGATGATCTTTGAAGAACACCCTAGAATCATACAGAGTTGGATGCAATATACTTTGTTCTTCAAGCAAAGATCACAACCCAAGTCATTCTCCAGAAACGGACTGATTGATTCTGTTCTTACTTAGTCTTATATACTGTAGTGTGTATATCGCGTTTGGCCTTTTAAGATCTTCCTCTGTTTGTCTCTGAAATCCCAGGTGTGTCTCTTTTCCTGTTATGTGGGTGTGAGTTATGTGTGTATAGTTTATAATGTGTGGATTGCATGTACAGCTGGTCAGCTTAATCTTTCTAGTGGGAGTTGAAAGCCTTTACCTGATGCCGCCGAGCATAACGCAACTCTTCATCACAGCTCGGCTGTTATTATCTCTGTCTTGCCTTTTCCACAATAGCCATACCATACACCTCCAGTGCCTCTTTAGTAGAAATACCAGCTTCACCACACGCCTGTTCACCTCTTCAATACCTTTTTCTACAAGGAACTGTGTTCCGTACTAAGACAAACAGGCTGTATGTTAACCTATTCAGACCCCACTATAGTCACACTAGTTCTCAATATGCGAATGTCATATACCTGGGTTTCAGACATTTAGATATATTTAATGACAGATATATATATATATATATATATATATATATATATATATATATATATATATATATATATATAGATGGTGCTGTGATGACAAATCAGACTCCAACATATTGCACTTCTGCCTATCCTGGGAGAGCGGTCCCTCCTCAATTGCCCTCCATGAGGTTTCTTCTTGTTATTCTCAATTTCAGGTTTTGTTCAGATGCCAGAGTCCAAGGACAGAGGATGTTGTATGTTGATTGTAAAGCCCTCTTAGGCAATGTTGTATTTGTGATAGTGGGCTATTCAAATAAAACTAAATGTAATTGAATCATAACAATGTGAAACAATCGACTTACAAACGTAAATAGTCTTACAATTTAAGATGAGAGCTACTGTGATACTGAGCTGGTTAAAAGAGGAGATTTAAATTGAAAGTCATTCATTTCAGTTCTGGTCCTGAAGTCAATGATTTCCGTATTCACGACGAATGAAGGAGGTACAACTACCAAAAAGACTGAGGGCAAACTAGCTCCTACAATATTATATCCTGTGTTCCACAGCCCACTCCCCATTACACCTGTGGTTCAGGAGGGAAACCATGTCTTGACTAGGTGACATTATTCATGGCAAACAAGTAAGTAAGAAGGAACGTGTCAAAGACACTAGCCCTCAAAGAGCTATTGCCATCGGGTTCATCCCCGCGATTTCAGGTTTTCATACGAAGGGATAGAAAGGGTTGTTGCTAAAGTATCTGGTACCCTGAGGTCTTTTAAAGACTTTAGGGTAAAATTGTCCTAAATAACTGACAGTAGACAAATGGATGTACAACAGAGTTTGGGCTATTATTGGACACAAGGTGACTTTTGCCGGGCTATTTTCTCAGTCCTCTAAACAGGCATATTCTCATATCTGGTTCATCTGGTGGAGTGAGGAGACGAAACCTCTGAGATGATTATCCGTACTGCATGTCAACAAAAAGCTTACGCACAACAGGGTTGGATCAGAACTGAATCATAAAATGTCATCAGACTTGTTTTTGTAACAAAACAACAGTCAACAACCAACTGAATACCTTACTCATTATAATACAGTATAACATGAACCTTTTCAAATTCAAGATTATGTTAACGCTCATGACGTTAAAGTGCAATTAGATACAACAGTTACTGTAGGTACAAAACAGTCAACCTTACTTTATTTAAAACATAGAAATGATATTAATTATTTTTACAAATCTTCAATAAACCCCTAATGATTAATCTTTATGCATCAATTCTCAAACACTGTTTATATATTTTACTGTTTGTGTGGTCAATATCCATCGTCATTTCACAGTGTCAACATTTTTCCCATTTGATTTGCTCTAATCCCTTGCAGCAGGTCAAGAGAGGAGAGAGGAGCAGAGGGAGAGTTGAGAGAATAATGCCATTTCAGGATAGGCCTTATTTAATTTACTGCAGGTCGATAGAGGTTCTCCAATTGCCTCTCCTAGATTAATAAGTAACCCACACGTGCTGTCCATCACTGCCCATCTCCCATTAGGCCTCTAAAATGGGGGCCCAAATTGCCTAGCAAGGTTGACTCTGATGGAAAACACGCACACTGTCTCACTCCTTTTCTCTTTCCATCGGCATCCACTCTTCATCCCTCACTTTTCCCCTTTTGCAATCGGGTTTCATTTTTAAGGTGTACTAACAGCAAAGCAAAAACGGTGTCCTGTATAAAAGACACTCCATTCGTAAATGCCTTTTGATAATGAGTGAAAAGGTTGTATATGGATGAGAATAGATCTTTCACGGCAAGTTACTGTATCTCACTTTGTATTGGTATTAACTGTGCTCAGCAGAGTAGTGAATGTAGGTAAATTCAGAAATAGTCCAATATCTGAACCAAAGAAACGTATCACTGTTGGGTGGCAACTTTCCTCCACAACTGTACAATATCATTATGATGGAGTGGACCCTCCTCTTGACAGTAATCAATACTTTTCACGGCAGCCCTTGGTAGTATAATCCTTTTTCTGTGGGTATTTACAGTAACCTATGTGTGGTGTTAGCTTGATTCCATCCCATATTGCGTAACACCTTTTTCAAACTCAATATATATATTATTATTATTATTATTATTATTATTTCTCAATTATTATAATGTACACCTGTCTCTTTAAAAGTATTTTTAGGTCCTCTGTCAACTTACCAGGACAGATGACATTAGTACCCATGGGTTTTAATATATGTGCTTGTGTGTAGAGGGCTGCTGTATACTGTATGCTCCTTTTGCAAAATGCTAATGTTAGTGCATCTAAAAGTGCTTATTACGATGATGAAACGTAATAAAATGTTTCTGCAGCTGAAAATGTCATGCTGACATGGCAGCATTCAGAACAAACCTAAATCGACAAACAACAAATCATCAAACCTAAAGGACAAAATAAGTAACTTATCGGTGTCTTTTAAAACAACCCAGATAACTGTGAAAAAAACGACTTACAAGAGCATTCAGGAAACCAAAGCGTAGTTAAGGCTACGGTAGTTATCAAAGTTAAACTTAACACGATGTAGGATTCGGGTGTGTAAGTGTAAGACGACGAGGGCCACAAAGCAAGCGTCGGTATTTGAAGAGTTGGGAGTGTTGTTTTGTCATCCAATTAAAAAGCACTGACAAGGTGCATTTTGCATGTACAACAATTCAAGGCAAGTTTATTTGTATAGCACATTTCAACAACAATCGATTCAAAGTGCTTCACATAAAACCATTAAAAGCATCAAAACATAATGCAGATTTAAAAACTATTAAGAAAACATTAAAACAATCAAAAAGCAAAATAAAAGTTGAATACAAGTTGCAGTGCAGTTTAAGAAATAAAATGTGAGATGCAGCAATTGAATCTGGTTCAAGAAAAAGTATGACTTAGTAATCCAGTTCTAATGTCTCAAGCCTCAAAACCGATAGATGGCCATCTATTTACATTACAAGGCTTACACAATGTTTTGGCTCTTGTTCCTGATAACCTAGCAGCGACTGATGCTGAGGTTTTGAGTGATTATAACATATTATCTCCTCACCCCAGAAGGGATGAATGATGATTGTCCAAGTTAAAATGATGGAGATGGGAAGAAAGTGGTACCAGATAAAAACAACAAAGGTGGTACATGCTCTTCTGTAGGAAGACATGTTTTCTTCACATAGCACAGCAAGTGATTTCTTGTTAAAAAAAAACAATTTTACACAAAAGATATTTCTTCACCTAGTTTTTCATTATCATTTAATAATGTGTGAGGTTTAGTTACCTGCATGTTTCTTTTAACTGAAGAGCTGTAATGGGTCTCTGGCATCCGCCAGAGAAATCCAAGCAGCCTTGAAGAAGAAATAGCTTCCTTTTTTTTTTTTGTGCTGCAAAAATATAGCTGGCATAGCCGCAGACAGTGAGTATACTGAACAGAGAAGACATATTTTGTGGCTGTCTACCATTATCTTTCTGCATGCATTACACATTTCATCACATAAAACATAACAATAACCATATTCTAGTCCAGGTTGGGACCAACATTATTTGATAATCAATAACCAACTGCTTCCTTGAATTGCATTAGTATCTGTTTATTATTTTTTTCTTCCTGTCATCCATCATGCGTCTCCCTAATGGCATTACAGAATGTGTTCCAGCTCTCCGCTGTTGGCCTTTCAGTCATAAACAATTACACAACAATGCGGGAGGTTTCTGCCACATCACTTACTTTGAAAGAAGGGGATGATTGCGCCTGTTGTTTAAGCCTATTGTAACAGTTGTAATATTGGGTCGCTTATGGTGTTCACAAATCAGTTTAATATTTGTGAACTACCAAATCCTCTCTGATGCCCCTTGATTTAATGTGAATGTTTATTACTGGATGATTAAAAAAGTCAGTTGATCAGTGACATTCAGAAGTTTTCCCCACTCTCTGTAGAAAAAAAGAGGCTATTACGGTGTTGGTGTTGACAAAAGATTATTTGGTTCTCTCATTACTTTCTTCATAAAGGAAATGGTTATTGCAATTTATATTATTAATGCCAGGTTCTACATGACCCCCTGTGCAAGTAATTAAAATAAACTGTTCAGTAGAGAACCGATGGATTAAATTATTGATCCAAATGCAATATGCAGCGACATGACTAAATTAACTTTAACTGTGAAAAGTAAACTGTATTAAATGGTAACCAAAGCTATGGTCACACATATTTCGACTTTTTTGGTCCTTTCGTTAAAGTCTTCTCTTATGATTCATCCAGCTGTCCAACACAGTCTTACTGCAGTTCATTAAATAGTCCCACCATTTGTATGTAGCCAATTTAATTAGCATTGGTATTGTTTTCATGCTGAGTGACAAGAACAAAGAGTTATCTTGCATATCACATCTCAAATAATGTGTCATTTTACACCGAGTTAAATACTATATATTGTGCATGTGTATTGCATGATATAAATTCATATTCTTACGCCCCCAAGGTTTAAATCAATGACGCATGTCATTGTGTATTTGAGAAGTTGCTTCTCAGATCCAACACAGAATGCAAAGTAAAGAAAGTTTTCTTCACTGTGTATTTAGTAGCTCTAATACAAAGATACATTAAATTATACATTGCAGTTTGTTTGTTTTTGTTATCCGATCTGGTTTACATGGGTTGTCAATTAAGGTTCTAGTGTTTCTGGTGAATCGTGTTAGTCCTGTAATCAACATTCTGTAAAATGAAGGTTGTTTTTTTCAGAGCACATATCATTTTTGTAATCATTTTTGTAATCTTTGCATAACTTGCATAATCTTTGCAATTAGCAAAATCAATGAAAAAATTAAACACCACCTATTGCCAACAATGCTGATTGATTTACATTTTAGATTTACACAACTTCTACAGTATGAAGCAGTTTTTTGTGTGTGGAATTTGATGAAGACAACAGAATTTTAGAAACATGCACAGATTAATTAAGAAAAATGCCAAAACCCCTTCACATGAAAATTGTTGGAAAAAAAAGGTAGAATGATACACGTTTAGAGAGGAGACTGTGAATTAAATGTGTCTTAAATGTAACAGAACCTCTGTCTCTCCTTACACTCACAAAACAATTGGCAAAAGTGGTCTCAAAAGGTCACAGTCTTGGCATGGACTTTGGGAAAGGATCGTCATGACATGCTGCTCTGCAGGGAAACAATCTACTAACAGCAGCCAGCTTCAGCATCCAAACCTCACATCTGTCCAGTAATCCTGAAGTCAGCCAATGCGTGGCCTCACAGGTTGATCTCCTCTGGCAAATTAGCTGACACCACTACCTTCGATTATGTAACACTCATCTGCATGTTACGTCCGGGAGATATCGAATACTTAATAAAACACACATACTTGGGCTCAAATGTCACAGTTCTAAGCAGGGCTCTGTCAATATCGCCCTGACCTTTCTCTGTGTTTAACTTTGTAGGATATCAGGCGTGGTGGTACTGCAGGATGGAAGGCATACAGAGAGGACACATGCTGTGCAAGAAGGGGAGGTGGGGAGGTTTGCACTGGAGACATGTGACGCATGCATAACTAGCATGGCCTTGGGGTAGATAATATAAGACCTGAAATAGTCACGCAGCCTCCAATAGTTTAATAGAGGGCAGTTATTTTTTACATCAGCATTTCAGAATCATCAAGGTAGAGCCAGAGTAAGTTGACATAATGATGTCCACCTAATATACCTATGTTTCAATATAATATCTCCTCTTTGATTTAAACTGAATTTCGTCAATTGTGATTCTTACATTAGAACAATTTAAAAGGGAAACAAGCAGAGAAATCAATTTTGAGAGAATCCAATTACATGTATCTGAAATAAAAATGATTGAGTTCTTCCTCCTATTTTCATGCTGCAGAAATTAAATACAAAATGGAATGGCTGAACTGAGTAAAAGCTTATCTTTTCTTCTTTGAGAGATGAAGTAGGTATCCTTCTTTTTCTGTCTCTCGTTTTATCTCTGTTGTCTTGGCAACAGGCCCGTCAGTCAGAATAACTTTATTCAAGAGCAAAGAAATGGACAGGAAACTTGTCTAGGTGGCACAGGTCATACTGACAACTTGTCTAAGTACATCGGAACCATCAAGAGGAAATAATTAGCATGATATCAAGTAATATTATCACTCTTTTCTTAAACGGTTATGTGCTATGTCTCAATAAAAGCATGATGTTTAGAAAGCTCTGCTCATTTAATAAAGTGTGAGAATTAAACTGCATTCAAGGTCAAATAACTATATCGCTAATGCTATGTTTCTCTCAGTGTGGTATCATATCCGTGGTGCCTGAAGCCTCAGTGGAGAGAATTGATGTACAGGAGATAGAGAAAGTAATCATAAAGAGCACATTCTCACTCCCCGCTTGGTCAGTGTTCTTTAGCATCGGAGAACATCGCACCAGGTCCTCCTCTAGCATTAGTTTTCAATGTGTCAGGGCGGTGTGTTATATGCATCCTTAAAACTTCAGTTTTACAGAATGTTAGGGTTAGGAAACACGACCACTTAGTCAGGTTTAGGAAACGTTTGAGGCAAACTTCAGTGAATAACAACGTACTTGATAAACGAGTGACGAGTACCTCTCATGGCGAGCGAGACAAATAGGGGACCGTTGTTAATGAGTTATATGACTAATGGCTGATGAGAAATAACTTTCATTTTGACGTAAATAAGTGAGCACAGTAAACACTGATACGATTTGACATTGCATTCTGTTTCACCTTGTGACCATTGTTCCTCTTTTACATGTTTTTTTTTCCCAGAGTTTAGCATTGGCTAACAGACCGGTTCTCAACAGATGCAACAGCAGTGTCGTGTGCTTTGAAACCCCATCAGGGCCAATTTTCAGACTTCTATATGCAACATATGCTGCTAAATGCCATTCCAACGAAGGTGACCTCTGATAATAACGCTGCTGGCAATTATGAGTACTTACTGTAATGGTGCTCCAGTGTTAAAAGTCTCAAACAAGTTTTGCAACTTTGCTGTGCCTTTTTTTTATCTGCATTTAGATTCAAACTCCTGTTCGCAGCATTATTGAACCGTGACCAAATACTCATGAAGCCTTTTGAAAGCCTGCTGATAGTGGGAGTCATTGACTTACCTGAAGGCAGTAAAAAGAGCTTTTTAACCAAAACATGTAAGATAAAGCCTTATACTGTAGCATAGCCAATCGATTGCATGCTGTTCCACTGCTTTGACCCGGGTTTCCATTACAAACACTTTGATTGGAAGCAGTAAGTGAGATAAGAAGATTAAGTGTTTCCAAAGGTTCATCATGTTTTAAGAGAACAAAAACTATTGTCTTCACCTACTCCTTTGTCTCTGTCTTTCTTGGTGGCATCATTAAGATAGTGGAGATTATTGCACTGTGGGATTAATGGACGCCCTCCCCTGCAGGACAAAGCTGGTCCAGGCACACAGGATCCCAGGTAATGAAGAAGCAGCATGAGTTATGGCTTCATGCGGGGCCAGGCAGATACATTTGGAGAGCAGGAGTGGTCACTGCTGACTTATCACCCCTGTAGAGATGACTGAAATCCCCAGAGTATGTGCTGCTTTGTAACAGTGACATATTAAGAAATTGAAGTGGGAGGAAACAGAACAAAAATCCTATCAGTGCCTCTAAAGCGCACCAATTAACGCTTCCACTGAAAACATTTATATGGTTTTTGATACACATAATTTAGATTTGTATTGCATTTTGCAATTACTTGACAGCAAGCAACGAAAAGAGGCAACAACATGGTGGCCGTTTGCATCGTGTCCCAGACTGTTTTAATCTTGCTTTGACGCCTTCGCCCTGCAGCACTTTGTGTTGGTCTCTGTGGGCTTTCCTATGTGTGAGGTCTGCGTCGGCACTGTCATGGACTGGTGACCTGTTCACACTGCCTCCCTGCCCTCCACACACAGCATGCTTGGGAAAAAAAAGAGATGAAGTGTAAAGAGAAAATGTTTTTCTTTTGATCCGACAGTCGCAAGATATGAAGAGCCGTCTTTGTCCTACTGTGGTAAATATTATAACCCAAGGCTAAACCTCGAAAAAGGTCTGATAACGACTGCAGCATCTCTTAACTGGATTAAATCTTAACACCGCAGTCTCATGCAATGTTAATATGGATGATTCCAAGCAGGTAGAGTGTCTTTGGAGAACGGATTATGAGGATTACTGCATGTACTCTTGCGACATCACCACCCCCCCTCTGATCATTTGGATGACTCAAAAGTAATTCACATAAATCTACAACGGGAGGAATTCAAGTTCAGTACCAAGAGAAGTAATTTGCCAATCCTCCATAACTCTTTCTTTTTTGAAGGCTGCAACAAGATATAAGCAAGATTTCTTTGTTTGCCGACAGTTAAGGGTGGGCGCTAAATGTTGAGTGCAACACCCAACAGGAGTGCTTTGATAGGCTTTCACTGGACTGGAGACATAACTCACATCCACACATTAACTTTAACACCAATCTAATTCCACTGTGTGAGTCACACTCAATGTCATTAAATGAATAACTGGCATTCAGCCTGACATAATGTTGTTACCGCTGAGTTTTATTAATTATATTGAGTAAAACCGGTCGGTGTCGTTAAACTGAACTGATGAGGACCTACTTGTCCACAACGTTACACATTCCCCTCAGGTGAGCCCACCAGGAAGTCGCTGTCGCAGTAGAGGGTCACCGCCGTGTCACGTAGTATAACGCAAATGAATTAATGAACTGCTCAGTTAGACGGCACATACGGCTCACATTTGCGGGGGGTGTATTCACAGCCGAGCACCCGGGAGACACCTGACAGACTGTGTCTCGCTGTAGCAAGCCCGGAGGAGATGGAGCGTGACTGGCTGTGACCCTGTGATGCGGTGCGTCATGCCAAAGGTCGTGCCCTCACTGTCCTCGCCTGCATAGCACGTGCGGACCAAAGGAGCCTCTTCCTGTAACATGTGGCGTGACGCATTATACGGGCCGTTGGTTGCGTAGGAGCAGCCTCATGTCATGGTGTCCTGTGTTGTGTCCTGTGTTGTGCCCTGGTTTCAATCAAACAGGTATTCTTAATACTGTTGTTTAATTCCCGTAGCTTTATTTTGGGATTGTGCGTGTGTTTTGACCTCTTAGTTTAAAGATTTGGATAAAATTTGTGAACAGGGCTTTATTTTTAGCTGTGTTTATGAATTACATACTAATGAGTTACTAATGAGTATTCATGTTGGAATAATGCTTTATAAATGATGAATTAAGTGTTTTTTCATGCTTTACTAATGCTAAATAATGTGTACTTATTATAAAGTGCTACTTTCATTTTTTTTTTAAAGCAGAGACATCATTTCAAATAATGAAGTGCGCTGTGTCAGTGCCGTATGCAGGCTGTGCAGTCCTTGGTTGTTGTAAGCTGCATACATATTTGTGAGTTATACAAACACATTGAAGTTAGCTGTCAGTGTCAGTCTGTACACACTGCCAAGGACATTTTTTAAGAAGGGTACGTGAGGATTCCATGTTTTTGCTGTTTATTTCAATACACAACTTGTGGTAGCTGCCCTTGTGTGTCATTTTAATACCCTGTACACTGGAGACAATGGCGGTCTAATACGGACCAACAGCTAATTGTCAGCAAAGTAAACAATAGCCGTAATCCCTCCAGATATACTTTAAATCTGCAAACCTGTTTTTTTTACATTTGGCGGCAGCAGAAACACAATAATTGACATATGATCAACGTTCATTTATCACATATTTATTGCATCACCCAGCGGGGGCACTAACCAGGTTACGAGGTTATTTATTCAACGGGGTTCTGCAACAAAATGCAGTTTGTAGGCACATTTTGTTACATAAAAAAATAAACAATATAGTAATAAAATAATAACGTTGCGTTATTTATAGGTGCACACTGGGACTGAGTAAATGCTGCTAATGATGGATCCTCCAGCGATGACTTCGACGCTCCTTCATCTCAGATATTTATTTTTTAGACATAAATGAGTGCAGTGGGAGGCGTGGTGGACTGGTTACAGTATGCAGTGAGAATGAATGAACAGAGACGTTGAATATAGAGCAGATTGAGGAGCCGTTTCTAAGGAGTTCTAAGCCGAGCAGAATACCGTTCAGACAGGTGAGTGTGGCAACACATTCTGTTTTTGGATCTCTCTCTCTCTCTCTCTCTCTCTCTCTCTCTCTCTCTCTCTCTCTCTCTCAGATGAAAAGAACCACCGGGTTGCCCAGGAACAAAGCGTTGTGTATGCACTACGACGTGTGTAAAAAATGTGCAGGCTCTCCGTTGCTGTAATGTGTGTTTATGGGCCGCAGCTGCTGTGGAGTTTTTATTGTCTATAAATTTCTGTGTTGTCTGCTTGGTGATGTTTTATTCAGCTGTTGGCTCTATAAGACATGTCTATTTAATTTATGTGTCTCAGCAATGCTTGTTTCCCAAACCATAGACTACTTTCACTTTTATTACTTGAGTATAATATTTAAGTACGTTTCCCCATCCCTAGTTTTAGATGCAGTGATGTATCTGTTGTCGTAAATGGGAACTGTTGTAATTTGGTCGGGTTTTCATACATACGATACACACAAACTACGTGTCTTAAACAGCAGTAAAATATTTGCCATTGGCAAATGTATGTCCAGATGAAAGGGGAGTACTTTCTTATATTATTTTTAATCCATAACATTTGATCATTTCCGAAACATTCCTAGTTCTTCAGTGGAATAAAAATGTCAATTCTTGCATTGTCAGCATTTGAAAATATTTGAAAAAGCTAAAAATTATATACTTAAGTCACTTGGCGAGCCTCTGCTGTTAGCATGCATAGAAACCTGTTAAAACAGATTCTATAAATAATCCAAGACAGACTGATTGTTAATTTCCCGGCTTGAAATGTGTTATGGACAGGAAGCAGCTGTTGAAAGCTAGGTGCACAATATTGATGACATTTCTAATATTCACCAAACTGTCCCCCACAATCTAAACTGTAAGTGGTTTCTCAGGCTTCATGAGATGAGACTAAAATTGCATATGACATTTCCTATGTCAGTGTATTAGCATTTCACATGCCAGCCCAAACTGCTTTGGAAGGTCTCTTCTCCCTTCATTCTCCGAATCCATCTGCAAATGACAACTTGTTGAATAAATTAAATGCAGATTAGATCATCCCACTGTTGCAGACTTGAATTGCTTTCTACCTCATTACCCTGTCACATTCTACTATTGATTATATTCACATGGGAGATCTTACTGTATTCAAGATGGTGGAACCCTGACATCTTTTCTTGTTTTTGCTTTTAAATTATACATTTTACAAGCAGGTGCAGACGAGTCAGGATTATTTTTTGGCGAACAGAAAAGGCATGTTTCCAGTTATTTCTAAGTAATTGCCGTGATACTATCAAGCCTTATGCTAATCGAGGATGACAGATGTGTAGCTGATAATTACTTGCCATCAAATTCATGCCATGAATGAACATTTCTCCTACAAAGGGTGTGCTTAGTCAAGCACAAGATATAATGTCTCTTATTTTTAACCCACTTAGTCATAATCATAAGAATATTCGATGCACTGCACAAATGGATGGATTCAAAATCATTCCTCTGACTTTATAACAAAAAATACTGTAAAACAAAAAGGCATGACAGTGTTTTTTGTAGAGCACGATCCATTACACGGTAACTCAATGTGCATTCAATGTTAAAGTGTTATTTTGAAATTTCAAACCAATTCAAATAATTCAAATATTTATTTTACTTATCCGTTGACATTAGTAATGAGCCTTTTTATTGAATTAAGTGAAATAAAAAACAGGTATTTACCTAAAATAATGTTGCATGACAATGGAATCCCTGGGCTTTAGAAATGATTCCAGGTGAGCGGTGTGCCATCTGGCATGGCAGCAAAAAAGGGAGCAGAAGAGAGCTGATGCTCTATGTACAGCATGAGTACACTGACATTGGATATCTTTTGTAGTGTGAAGAGTACACATTGTGAATGTAGAGGTGGACTCAAGTTGAAAGCTTTCGCTTCTACCTTTACTTAATTTGCTTTCGATTGGCATTTGGTGTGACGCTTCTTCCCCCTTTTCCTCTGATAGACAACAGTCAGAATAGCAAGGCCACAAGTGTCTCCTGCCTTCTCTGAGGTCAAGAGGTCCGTCGACAAAATTGAGCTCAAACGATGGTTCCAGTTATAATAAAAATGGTTTATGTAAAAAGTATAGCAAACGCTTTGAAGTATGACAAAGAATATTCCACGGAACAGGGCCCTAAATAGATCCCATCGTCCAGACTATCGTTGTCTATAGTCTGTTCGATAGTCCGTGAGAAACGTTTTTCGGAATGTTGCAAGTTTGATGAAGTTAGAAAGTGCTCCTCTTCAGACGGTCCTTACGCGTCCAGTTGCATACTACATCCCACTCTTTATTGCACCTCACATTCCTGAGTGTGTTCTCTACTTCAGTGATTGTCAACCACTGTGCCGTGACAGATCGTCAGGTGTGCCGTGAGAAAATTTCCAATTTCACTTAATTGGTCCAAAAAAATATTATTTAGCTGCCGCAAATAATTTTCCATTGTTGAGCGTCTGAGCCTGCAATATAGTGGCTGGCCTAGTAGTTTCCTATAGAACAGGTCTGCACCTTGTTCTGCTATTAAACAAACTAAACGGCCGTATGTTGTTGATCGTACACGACAGCTTGTAATTTCTGGGTCGCGTCTACAACTCTTTCCGCCCCGATGCGATGCACACAGGAGAGCACACAGTGGACAGAGAGAGCGGCGAAAAATATGTCGCATGCTTTTCACAATGGGATTTGCTGCTTTAAGCTATCACTATTTTAAGCTATGAGCTCTCATGTTTAAAGCCCAAAAGCAAACAAACATCCAACAGGCTGCAGCCTGGCGCTCCATCAATGACGTTTCTGACGTTTCTGAGGCTCTGGAAATATTCTTCCAAAAGCCCGAAAAACACACTGCAGTGACAAAGCTTGCTCACTTTGTGGTCATCATTAAAATAAATGAACACTATGTTTCCTTTAAGTCAGTATTTATCAAACTGGGGCGTATTACAGGTGGGGCGCAAGAGGAAATGCTGATTTTACCGTACGCCGTTAATGGGTCTCGCCGATTCTTGTCATTTCGCCAAAAGCCGATCTTTATGAGATCTCCGTGAGGTCGTCTTTTCTGCTGTTGCGTCGCTCAACATGGAGCATGAATTGAGAACGGCTGTATCAAATCTACCTCGTTTTAAAAAGAGTTGTAGAGGAAAGCAGCTCACTGCAGCCACTATTAATGATACAACGTTATGCTCACACATCTGCACTCATTCTGTTTTGCAAAAAAATAGCTTGTTGTTTTCCACAATAAGCTATTTAGTTGTAACTAAATATTAGTTATTTTTTGCACGGATATAACTTTATTTTCATTTTTCTAACAAAGTGATAACACATTTGTTTTTGTCTGATGGAGCAATCTGGTTTAATTGAAAGTGATTTCAATGTTCTATTATTTATAAAAGCACAGATGGAGTCACTAGTACTGTGAAGTATTACTTTGTAGTACTGTGAGGTGCCACGATGTAGTATGTCCGTCAGTCGCTCCCCCCCCTAAAGCTGTAAACCTAGGGGAAACACTGAATACTGTGACATTCTGTAACTTTTTGGGTTGTTGGTGTGCCGCGGGATTTTTTTATTGTAGAAAATGTGCCGCGGCTCAAAAAAGGTTGAAAAACACTGCTCTACTTTATACGTCACTTGCAGTCATACCTTTAAATAATTCTATCTGCTAAATTCATCCATTACATTCAGTGTCATTCATTAATATACTTGCATAATACTTCCACTGTTACTTCTTTGGCTTGACCTTTAACCTGTAAACACATTGTAATATTTAATGGCTACCACTAGGAGCGCTTTTTAAACCTAGTTTTCTCACACAAGGCAGAGATCCAAACAACCAATGCTGTTGTTTTAGACGCCCCTCCGGATGGGGGTACTGCAAAAGTTTCATCAAAAGACAGCAAGTGATCACGCAAAATAAGTTGGTGTTGATAATCAATCATGGATGGACGGATGGATGGTTCTAGGTTGTCAAACTACATCTCATTTTGAGAATTAAAGCCTCACACAGTGTGTTAACTCACTGCAGTCTCCAGGTCTCTAAAGGTTAGGGGCAAGGGCACCCCTGGGAATAAGAGAGCCTGTGCCATATCTCATCAGAGAACCTGAAAGCTTAAACTGTCTGGGTAGTTCATTTTGAGCACGGGGTTCCCTTGCACATTGGTTGGCTTTATTCCCGCCATCCTCTGGTCGAATACACTCAGATCCTTGTGCCCTTCACGCCTGAGAAGAGAAAAAGTGGAGGTTAAGTCACAGTGATCATGTAGTCAAGTGCAAGTTAGTCCGCTGAGAGTTCCCTCTCCCTCCCTTTTAAATGATGTTAATGCAAATCTAGTGGGAGTGGGGGACCAAGTGCAAAAATGTGAGATGAATATCAATATCTACCGTTTAATATGAAACCCTCTCTTCTATACAGCCCAGTGCACTCATGGTCATCTACAACTTGTGAACCAGACTAAATTCTCAAGCGCCCAATTAAAATATATCTGTTTCAGCCACAGCGACTGAATAATAGTCGCAAAACCTACTTTAAGGAGGTCAGGAACGTCATTTGTGTTTGGAGGTGCAATCATTTACTGTAGAAAACTATTGTGGATATTGTGAGTTTTTTTTCTTTTTAGGTCATGTATTTATTCATAGTTTATGCTGGAAGAAGTATAACATGCTTGTTTGGATACTGTGGATTGTATGTGCTGATTGATATCGATGATTCATGATATTTAAATACAATCTCTTTGGTTCTGTGTTGACTGGTTCTGAACAGGAGTTAGTCCTGCCTGTACTGAGTCTCTTTCCCATTATCCACACTTGATGAGCCCTAGACCGCTTAGACACTTGGCATACATCCGCTGGCTTTGTTTAAGTGGGTCCTTCTCCTCCGACAAGCTCTGCCACTTTGTGCCAGCTATCCATTTAATTTGCTATTGAACTAAGACCACGGGGCAACTGTGCCTGGTTGAGCGTGTGACCCACAATAAACCATGTTGCTGACATTGCATCTCACAGAGGCAGACTGTTGTTATCATAGCACTGGAGGGAACATTTCTCTGTAATAACTCCACCCACTCTCTCTTCACCGTGACACAGCGAGAGAGAGACGGGGCTTGTGTCTGTTCAGTGGCGTAACGTAGTTACGACCGGCCCCAATGCGCTCTATCATGGGGGGCCCCGAAGTGCAAGATACACACACACCCATCATTACATTGTCTTGTCAAATGATCAAATAGAGACTTGACTTCAGACAATATCAACATGAACGAGACTATTTACCAGTCTACATAGTCGCGTTCAACTCGAACGACGCGACTATGTAGACTGTAATGCAAACAGTTCAGTTTGTCAGGTGCAACATTTATGACAGTGTTGGTCAGTTTGTCTGCTTGACAATCACATTTTGCTGCAATACAAATTATTGAAGTGAGATGAACAGACTGAAAACGGTTGCTTCTTATATACAATATGTTGACAAAGTTTTCCTTTTGCGGTGGAAAAAATGGAATAAATCGCAATATATCGCAATACTCAATATATCGCAATACTCAATACATCGCAATACTCAATATAGCGCAGTATCGTGATAGTATCGAATCGGGACTCAAGTATCATGATAAAATCGAATCGGGGGACCTCTGGTGATTCCCACCCCTACTTATTATCCAGAACTCCTCATTACATCTCCGTGTATGACAAAATTAAGAAATTATTAATTTAATAGCTTTTTATACTTTATGTAATGGACCTGTACTTGTATAGCGCTTTTCTAGTCTTCTAGTCTTCCGACCACTCAAAGTACTTTCACGCTACTTGTCACCATTCAGCCATTTACACCAGATTCATACACTACAGGGAGGGGCTAAGGTAGGCACAGCTACGAGAGCAATGTGGGGTTAAGTGTCTTGCCCAAAGACACATCCACATGGGGTAACGGAGCCAGGGATCAAACCGCCGGTCCTCTGATTGAAGGACGACTCTGCTCACCACTGAGCCGAGACCGCTGTAAAATAGGCATATTATTCTGTTATAAATAATAGAAGCCTCCCACCCCCCCCTTCTCATCAGTGATGATTGTCTGTTGCGTTTTTAATCACCTGCAATAATAATATCTTCAATCTAGCAGCTCTGCATCTACCGTGACAAATGTATGTGATACTAATTAATGACATTATTACATCTTAGATGCAGAGCATTGATGCTGCACAGACACATTGATTGAATCAGTGTAAATGGGGTATTTGTACTGATTAGCATTGCCCTTTGAACAAAATAAATGTGGTTTGGTTTTAAAACAAACCATGCGTGGTATGGAGGACGCTTTCCAGTGGCCCCTTGAAAGAGCTGAATACTTTCCAATCCATGAAATTCATGTCTGTGTTTATTGGCTCTTGCAACCTCATCAGCACTGGTGTGTGTTTAAAACATAGTGAACATGTCAAGTCACTAATTGCACATCATAGTGGAAAGCAGACGGAATGCACTGCTACGGTAAGATTGGATTTTTAATTCCATCGTATTTCAGTGTTGTTTTGAGAATTGGCAAATATGATTTTTTTTTAGGTTAATTATGTCAGGAAGTATGGTTTATTGTTTTTCTTTTGTTGTTGCTTCACTGAACAGCTGAATTGAAGAGGCTCTGCTTATTTTCAGACACAATGACACAAAGAGAGAAGTGCTCAGAATCCATCTGCATCCCTCCCCCAATAAACAAGCCACCAGGCATGTCAGTGTGACTTTAGAATCAATGCAGAGTGATGATGAAAACAAAATAAATTAGGAAAGGAAACAGGCGTAAATGACATCAACAACCAAAAAAAGACCAACAACTCTCTGGTCCAATTATCCGTAGTGTTTTTCCAATGTGGCCACACGATCAATAGATATAGACAAAGAAAAAGTGGTCTTAACAGGACATCACCGGTCAGGGTAATTGGGGTCACTGACCCAACACGCATCTCGCTGTGACTTTGGGAGGAATCAAAATAACGAACAGTTAATTTACCCATCAGGAAAGGAAGAAGGACAAGTCAGATAGGGAACACTGGCTACCAGCGTATGCCAGAACAAGCCTGTAGGCCGAGTCATCACTGTGTGTCAGTTGACAGCAAACCAAAAGCATGGCACAATAGACAAATTACATGTTTTAGATTCAAAGATTTACTCCTCTTAATTATTTCAAACTCAATTCTCGAAACTACTGCGGAAATAATGACCATATGACCACAAATAGTCATTCACTGCATTAACATTCAGTAGTTCGCTCTCCATATAATAGCGGCAGAATCGACCATTTCTGCGCTGGATTCAAATAGCATATTCAGCTACAAGGGATTCACAGGAACGTACACATACCTACGTCAACGTTATTGTAATTTCATCTGATAGATGGGAGACTGGTTGTTTACTTTACAGCATACATGTCTCTTGTTTAAATTTCTGAAAAAGTAATAGAGCCTATTATCCATATCAATATCTGGGGTTCCTGGATTAAAATCATCCTGTTAAAACAAATGTCTTAATTTAAGTAAACTAACCATAACATATCGATTAATTTATTTTTCACGTCAAATTCGTTCTCCGTTTCCAGAAATTCATCGTGTTGTGTGTGACTTTTGCAGGTCAGGTGAGTTTAATACCCATCCTGTTGTAAATTGGGCATATTCATATCAGCCCTCCATTAGCATCCTCCCCTTGACCTGGAACTCAGAGTTCTCTGTGAGAGAAGTAGGACTGAGGTCCATAATCCGGTGAAAATGTAAACGAAACATTTTTAATCAAAAACATTCTATTTTTCTTTTAATGTCTTCTGCTGCTCTGTCATCAAAACGAAGCAGTATTTACATTTACTAATCCAGACATTAACTATAATCCCTCAAATCAGTAAGGGGAAGTGTGTATAAACAGCTCATGCGCTGGTTCTCTCTCTAGGGTCGTGGATTAGTACAATGAGAAGGACAATGGTTCGGCTAACGTTCTATTTACAACCCCCAAAAATCAAGCAGGCTAACTCTGAATCCCATTTTATTAAATGTATCAATCCACAATGACTTCAGATTACTGTCAGCCGCTACGCCCGGTGGGGAAATAAAATCAATGAATCCACACATACAACCATCGTTGGTTTCTTCCAATGGATCCGACATGAAAACAAATTTTGTCTTTTACATTTCTGCTGTTAGTGAACCTGATGAAAGCAGGTTTATCCAGCCGCCAAGGAGCTCCTACTGACAGATGGCTAGAAACCTTGACGTGTTATTTTGTATCTATCAGCCTCCTCTTTATTTCAGCACTACGGACAGCAGCGTACCAACACACACACACACACACACACCCTAATTTCGCCACACTCATTTCCTGTTCCAGCAGGGTCAGACACAAACTGAGCCCTGTCAGTAACCATGAGTGTCACCAAACTAAATAGGACTGCTAGTCCATTTTGTGCTTTCACCATGTGCAGCTGCAGAAATAAGAAATGTGTTTCTAACATATGCAGGCAAATTGACTGACTACTCCCCAACATGTCAATGCTTTTTCAGAGTTTGAGGCTGATTGCTGTGGAGCATGTACCTCACAGCTGCCAACTGATCCCTACGCCACCCACGTCAGACTCCAACAGGGTGAGGGTTTGGCTTACATAACCAATTAAAAGGAATCTCCCTCTCGCAAAACATCAGCCATGTCATGTCGGTATGACTCTGGGATCAATACATATAGATTTTGGATTCTACTTTGTTTTCTTGTTCAAATCGCGTGGATTGACTGAAACCGACAGGTAGGGGGCAAAGTTCTTACTGTATATGCCATCACTAATGAACAGGGAACATGCATCAGAGTCTGATGAGCTCTGGTACAAGTCAATGCATCTTCAGGATCAATACATGATTATTCTGTTGTTGATCTAACTGAGCGATTTAGTGAAAGGGGAATGGCTTAAGTGACATCGCCTATTGATAAGACACTTAAGTAACAGTAATCAAGTGTAAAATAAGCACATTGCAGTTTTGCTATTATCTGTGTGAGCGATTAAAACAAATATAATAATCAGAATGAGCTAAATGCTTGAGTGCTTCTTTCCTTTTATCCCCCTACAGCATTATAAGCAGTTCTTATCATCTTGAATATGCTTTTTAAACTTGTGCTGTGCCTCTGCGCAGCCATCTTTCAGAATCCATGAAAAAAACAATTCTATTACTGATGGGCGTCAGCCTGTGGGGAGATCATGCGTTCAGTTGTGTGTGTGTCTTTCTGTCTGTCCACAGTTAATCTAGCATACTACCAGACCCATCAGCCTAATATGTGTTTGTGTTTTGCTCATTTATGACTGCATGCTCAAGGACCTCTCGTGGTTTGCGGTGATTCACTTTTTTTTTAAACATATTCTACTGACTGTTTTAAGTCACCTTTGACCGCTGACTCCTCAGTCCTGTGACTAAGTGATTAAGAAATGCTCCAATTGCAAAAGGTATTTTCCGGCAATCGGCTCGGCTAAAAACAATCCTCACCTAGTCTTTTGCAAGCCGCATGTTGGCCTTTGTGGTGGCTCACAACCTGACAAAGGTTTGGTCTCATTTGAACTGGAAAGGGTGCTGATTAATTCCGTACCTGATATGTTGTGATCCACTAAAGTTAGGCATGAAGGAAGATGAATACATCCCTGTTTTTGTTATCGTGATCGTAAGGCTGCCAGTAGGGACGATTGAGTGAAATTCAACTCCTCTTTGTTTTGGAAGGGAGAAGGAGACACACCTGGCAGATATATACACTCCACTGAGTGTACTTCTCTGGTTTCTGTTTTGTTTTTCCACTTGACTTTGACATAACAAGGCCTTATCCCGATTCTATTTCAAAGATCAATTATAGTTTTGTCAGAAGGGCAGCATGTATGTGGTTGGAAAGGAAAATACTAAAAACATAGAAAAAAGGCATAGAGAGAGAAATAAGAAGGGAGAGATGTCGCCCACTCTGCCCAATAAGTGCCTCCAGACAGAACTGTCCTGGCAGGCTGTAGGTTGAATACAGAGGGATACATTTTCAGCCCCAGAGCCCCAGGGCTCTTTCGGGACCAAAGTGTCACTAAAACAGAGCGTCGCAGTATCGCAACACTTTCGAAATGGCTCGGGGTGCTGGAGGATTGACATCACTCAAGATGAAAACAAAACCTCTCCGACCTTTTGGTGTTATGCCGTGTATGCGTGCGTGCGTGTGTGTGTGTGTGTGCGTGCGCGCGCATGTGTGGTTTTATTCTGACAGAGAGCACATGAACTAACAGTGTTTGTTGGCTGTGGGTTCTCTTGGATGGCTGCTACCCGCCACTTCTGCTTACGCTCACTGTGACAGCAGAGGAGAGGGAATGAGCTAAAACCGTTCTCAATAGCATATCTTTACACCAACAATGGCTCATGGATAATTATGTGTGTTGCGAAAGGGGCCGCTCGCCGTGATATCCCCAGGACAGAAATATAGCTCTTCAGTTCTCTCAGCTTGACGGAGCTACTTACTCAGTTTTTACCTCCATTTTTTTGTTTTTTTCCGGCCAGGCGACTCCTCTCTTCTCATCACACTCATTTATTGCAGCAGCATGCAGCTCTTTTCAGCAGTAAAAACTAATCAACCACAGGGCGCAGCACCAAAGAGCAGACAAAAAAAGTTTGAAAATACAGTGGCCGCACTAGAGAGGGCCTTACTTCACCACAGGTTTGCAGGTTTGATGGTTAAAACCATCACAGGACTTCCCCTTCACAACACCGCTGCTCTTCAGAGTCAGAATCAGAATCAGCTTTATTGGCCAAGTGTGTTTACACATACATGGAATTTGACTCCGGTTTCACGTAGTTCTTCGTCAACAGAGACTTAAAAGACAATTAAATACAACAGTAGTCAGAGTGTGACTCTTGCCCCGTGTGAAAACAAGTCAGCGCTGACTTATTTTACTATAGTTCTGTAACGTAACCTTATGTAGCCTATTTAACACCAGTTACGTGAAAAGCAAACCTATTTTACCAACCAAGTAGTAACTAAATTGCTTTGTTGCGTATGGTTACCATTAAAAACCTACATTAAACTGTACGTTACCTGCGAAAACGGAAGTTTATTTTGAAAATATACTGTGCATGCAAGAAAAAGAAACTGACACCTGAGTCCGAAACTGATACTAAAGGGCTAATTAGTGTGTTTAAGGTGTGGTGCTACCGACAAAGATGCAACATTTGAATTAAAATACATTCATCTTGGTCTTTCAGGGATAAACGCAATGACTGAGGAAGTAAAATGTAAGTATGTTTTGTGGGTTTGGAAAATTGCTTCTGTGTCCAGGAATTAGTGGAGAGTAAAATGGAGCATAAAAGAGAATAAACATTCAACTTAACATAAACATGTCAGGTTGTCAAAAACACAATTCCAATTGAATGATAGTGTTTATTTTTGTCTGCTCAAAACAAACAAACAAATCGATTAATGCAGCTTTAAAGCTAAATAGATTTATTGATGTAGACCTCAGTGATGTTTCTAACACACTGTGCATGATTTGTAATGCACCAGTACACTCTAAGTAAACAATTCAAGACCCTCAATTTTAATGTGTCACATTAAAACGGAGGTAGCTTTTCCACTCAGAATTCCTCTGGACAACAGCTTTCAGGCATTGGCGCACGCATAATACACACAAACACACATACACAGTTTAGTTGCATGACTTATTTCACCATTACAGGACATTAGAGTGCCTTGCATTCATTTCCTGGAGACTAACCCTCACCATAACTGCTACAAGTCTAATTCAAACCCTTCCCCAAACCTTCCTCTAAGCTTAAACAGAGTCTTCACTCGAAAATGTAAGGATTTATGTTGTTGAGGAGGTGTCTCCATTTCGAAAAAGCAAGTCCCCACAATGTGACTGTGATCAGATGTATGTCCCCACAAGGTGGGCAAAACACTCTCTCACACACACACACACACATCACTTTCTTGCTCCAGCGTTGAGATACATGTCCAGCGCCTCCTCCTCATTAGCAGGTGTGCAGGTCAGTAACAGATGTGTATTGTCCCTTCATGACATGGCTGAAGAGAGGGAGGAAACCAATTTGAACCTGTCTCTCCTCCAGCACTGAGCAGCAGATAAGTTATTTTACATGCAAATCATTGCCATCTGCTATACTGGTGGAAGCTTATCCCTCGATGGGAGTCATTATATTGAGCCAGGACTGTGAGAGGCTTTACAGAGAAAGTTTTAAGGCACTCTGTGTGTGTGTGTTGTGGAGTATATTTTTAGAAATCGGCATTTGGCAGGTATGGCTTAGCATCACAGCAACTGGTGAACATATGCATGGTTCTTGTTGTGTTGTGTCTTGTTGAGTGGGTGGCTCATAAGTAGAGTTATGTGACATCTTTACAAAAATAAATATGCTTATTCAGAAGGCATTGCTAATGTACAGCTGGTGCGTAAGGGCTGTTTAATGGAGGGTATATTGATTCAAAGTCATTTATAGCTAATTCATTGTCACTTGCATGCATTCCTAATGCATGTTGTGCTCCAGGGCCCTGCACTATTTAGTTAGTCTGTCAAGTGGGTTGAAAAGGTGTTGCCGAATGATAATGCTCCAGCATATTTTTTTGTACACAAATAAATATGTACAAACAAATGGCCCGGATTCATGCATGCACACCCACATGCAAATGTGCAATACAAATTCACATGCACACAGACCTTTAGAAGTTGAGCTAAAACACTAAGAAAGGGGGGTGTTTTCAGAACATAGTGTTTTAGACATTAAATCCAGAATCTGCTTTCTCTTTTTTTTTTGGTGTGCACTCCCTTCAGCAGCCAATTCTTTATCTCCAATCCAAAGTGTAGTCAAAACGCTTCAGGCATAAATCCTCGAGAAGGATGAATAGCTCACTGTTGGCACGCTGTGATCGTCCAACCATGTGTCTTTTTACAGAGGCTAAATGAGGCGAGAGGATGCACTTAGTGGGGGTTAAATAAAAATAAATAGTTAATATTTAAATGCACCATAGGTGGACCATTATGTCTACAAAAGAGCAGTGTGTGTGTATGTATGTGTGAGAGCGTTACAAATTAATGCTGCTGTTCTGAAGATGCACGTAAACATCTATAAAGAGAAGGGTGTTATGGGTAATTTGGGTTGCAGAGCTCAACCCATCAACCAACA
The DNA here is from genome assembly GCF_910589615.1 of Taurulus bubalis. Classification (NCBI taxonomy): domain Eukaryota; kingdom Metazoa; phylum Chordata; class Actinopteri; order Perciformes; family Cottidae; genus Taurulus; species Taurulus bubalis. Next base: position 19,104,019 of record NC_136603.1, on the reverse strand, counting down.
TCTGTTGGTTGGGAAATGTGTAACAAAGAGAATAATACAATTTTTAAAAAGCACACATATTGTACATTTGCCTATACACCAACACACATTTACACTCTGTACATCACACATATGTCTGACTCTGACTTGTTTTTCCAATCACCGGGAAGCACACCCTCATGCTGTATTGCAACCTCATTAAAAGAACATGATGCAATTTGGATCAAATGTTGATAAGAGGCCACATTAGCTCGCCCATAAGGGACCCATCCATAGTGATACCGGGTGCATTGTGCCAGACACGCTGTGTACTCCTGGCTGTGTAACCACATCAATTGAGGGGAAATTCAGCCTTTCCTGCAGGACAATTTAATCCTCATTTTTCATGAAGAGGAGAGTTCTACTTCCTGCAAAATCTAATAAACTGTGTACCACTCCGAGAACTACCTCACCACTGCAAGCCAGCTTAGATATAAGAGCAAATAACGATCAAAGGCCAAACTAGCTCAGGCTTCCAGGAGAAAGAGAGGAAGGGCACTGGAGTTCAACCTGTAGTTGTCTGCATCAGGAACCAGATGTTTTCAACAATGTAATGCGGATGTGTCATCCCAGCCCTCGTTTATTCACTGTAAGGGCCTGAATCTGAATTTATACTTTTATATTTATACTTACAATAAATGTTCAAAGGCTAAATCATACTGACATGCTCTCTCTTCATCCACTCATTACTCACTTATATCTCAAATCTCGTTCTCTCCTTTTTCCTCACTGCTTCCTCCTCACTTCACCAGCCCCCCCCATCTTCACTTTCTCTTTCCCTACCTCGTCCTCTCCCCTCTCATTATCGCTCTCCTGTGTCTTAGTCCGGACTTGTTCTCACTGTTTTAGTATCGATTAGAAGGCTCCCTCTCGGGTGTGGGCTTGCCTGCGTCTGATCTAGCGGAACTGAGATTTGTTCACATTTCTCTTCCCGCCCCTGCCGTGGTCTTCTTCAGAAAGTCTCCGCACCTGATGTTGAGTACCCCTTTATGAGAGCCCGCAGCCATCTGCTTACTTTCAATTAGACACGGAACCTGTGCCATTTCCTTCACTCGATTGAGCTGCGGCTTGTGTGTGTGTGTGTGTGTGTGTGTGTGTGTGTGTGTGTGTGTGTGTGTGTGTGTGTGTGTGTGTGTGTGTGTGTGTGTGTGTGTGTGTGTGTGTGTGGAGGGGACGCTGCACACTGTGTGAAAATGTGCTGAAGTTCCTTTGACTAAAATAGAGCTGAATGTTGATTTTATGTGACTATCATCCTCCAACTGCCTGTTTTAGTTCCTGCATTCCACCCGTACAAATGCACTGCCGTATTTTGCATATTCATTCATTTTATTTATTTTCCGGCACGATGCACATTGATCAACATCCCAGCAAATGTGCCAAAATGCACAACTGTTGTGCCTTGGCCAGATGTCGAATTGGCCATTAAAACGGAATGAGTAGGCACTGTGGCAACAGTCTTTACACCTGCTTTTGCTTTGCACCTTACTTTACATCATATGTACGTGGCAGCATTGCTACTCCGGTGCATGTTGTTGTGCAATTATACATATCTCTCTTCAACCACTGCACTTCTCCACACAGCATCACGTAACAAAAATTAGAGGCCGCCTGGGAGTAAATGCTCAACAGCAGAGCGGGATGCGCAGCATTAAAAATGTAAAGCTTTTGTGGGAAGATTGCATTTGCTCACAAGGACGGACGATGACACATGTTTTGCATTAGAAGAAACATCTGCAAGGCTATTTTTTCTTTTTTGCAACACACTCATTGGACGATAGTAGTGCCTTTTAAAAACGGGAGGGAGTTGGCCCTCAGAAAGTAGGTTTGTGGAGAATCAAATGATGGAAAGAAAGTAGAATAACTTAAAGTAGGGTTATTTCAAGAACATCAAGGGTGCTGTCTGACTGATCAAAACTTTACTTTGTTATGCATGCTACTCTTTTGGAAACAAAATGAGTGATTTAATTCAATTTCAATGTCAGCTCCTGTACTATTAATATTCTCATTGGTAGTGGTTTGGAACTGCCTGTTTTTGATGGCCGACTGATAACACACTTGGATAACTCTCCAAGGTCTTTGCACTTTCATGTTATGCTGCTCTGTGCTTCTCTACCTGCAAGAACTATGATTCAAGCTGCAAACAATATTTCATGTTCATTGATATGTGTAAAGTAACTGTCAATGCTTTGTCTCCCTAGACACTGGACTGGACACTTGGCTTCACGAAACTGATTCTGTGGTATATTGCACTTTCAACTCCCCCAGTGCAATACAATGTCTACAACTACTGTTCTCATTGAGGCTAACTTTGTACACATCCCTCTTGAAACAGATTAATGCGACTTGGGGTTTGAATAATGTGATAAAATTAACTAATCTGGGAGAGCAATGATGTTAGTTGCCACATCGATAAAGGGTGAATACTGTACACATAAAATAAAAAATTAAATGCTTTTAGTAGGTAAGTAACTTACTTTACTGGCAGCTGCACTTGCCAATATATATATATATATATATATATATATATATATATATATATATATATATATATATATGTGACAAACTCCAAGGAAAACCTGAATAAATCAGTGGAGAAAACAACATACACATCTGTAGAAGCCTAGTTTGTGGTCCGAACAAAAAAAGAGTGGTCCTTTGACTTTTAAAAAAAATCTGTTCTCTATGTAGCATGGCTCTCTTTCAAAATGTTGCTTTAGATGTGAAACACTGAAGCTGTACAGTATAGACAGCTGCTTGACGTTGCCTGCTAGCAACCAAAGTTTAAGCTTTGATTTAGAATTTGGGCAGACAATAACTTTGCAACAAGGGTTTGCAGCAATCCAGTTGTCCTCAATATTTCAATCAATGCAGAAGCGCAGACGCTGCAAATAAGTCCGAAATTTTTCCATCTCCGATTTAGTGCTCTATTTCCCACAAATAATACATGTTCGGTCCGAGTGATGGGTAACTGTTATTTGACATTTAATTATACAGCAGTCGAGTGTTGCAGGGAAGTAGGACATAGTGTCCATCAAAGTGAAAAGTTTGAAGTCTGGTAGACGGAGAGAGGATAAATTGGGCCAAGCTTGGCCACAAAGACTAGCCGTCAGTCAGTGGCCTCATTTGTGGTCCACACCTGCCACCCCTCGTGATGCGTCTCTCTTACACACACACACACACACACACACACACACACACACACACACACACACACACACACACACACACACACACACACACACGTTACCTACTGTACACGCACACACTCGCACACAGGGGCATCAATGGACAATCGACTTACAAACTCAAAGACAAATGTGTGACACTCACAAGTGTGTGTTCACAAACACACAGATGCTACTTTCTAAACTCCAGCTGGAGGGCCGTGCTGCACTTTGCTGAACTCCCATGATACCAGCAGTCAGCCGCTGGGTATCTCCTCTCCTGCACCCCCTCCAGCTTCATGCTCCATCCACTCCCCCACATCTCCCTTTCTTCTCTGTTTTCTGCCTGCCAGTGAAACAGATGTGAGCTAAGAACTAGTCAGAAACCAACGCCTTCATCATCTGGGGCCGATAATGCAATTCATATGTAACCGGGAGACCAATATTTCAATATACCAAAAATATCAATTTAAGCTTTGGTCAGGCTAACAGGAGCTAAATTGGCTCAGTTCATTTCTATGGTAAGCAACTAGTCAGCTAACGTTTTAGCTGGCTTTATAGATGTCTATGACTGTCTATGGTTAAAGTTTTAGGTGACGCCGAGAATACAGTTGCTGGAGTATGAACAATTGATCTCTGAGGTGGGATCAAAATTATCCTGAATCATGGCATCAAATTGATCGAGATCCCTGCCTTAAGTTTGATGGATCCAGGTCTTCCGAATTCTTGGGATCTGCATTGAAATACCCCAAATCAGATTTTAATCAAATCCAATACAATCCTATGGAATAATTTTGAAATACCGTCCCCTGAAGTTATTGAAGCTATCCTAATGCACCGGGGATGCTGAAACAATGAGGCATGTTCATGCTGATCTGTTATCTGTTATTTGCCAACCAACTGCTGCCGAGACAAGTCTTTTAACAGTCAAGCCTGGTCTGAGGCTTAATTGACACACTAGTTGCCATTGTTCAAAAACCATTAGTGTAGAGCATCTGAAAAGGGAACATCCATGTGTTTTCATTACAAACTATCAGGCCTGCCTTCCCACCATAACTTGTTTGCCAAGCAGGCTGTGGCATTCAATTCTCTCTCCTGCATCGCTGAAGGCAGGAAGAACCTGTGGAATACATGATTTATTATTCTGTTTTGCATTGATTCATTGCATCCATTGACATTCATGCATAATGGACGCGAGGGTGAAATCCGCACCCAGGAGGGAGTGGAAGAAGTCTGCCATTGTTGGTTGTTTTTTGGGGAAGGACTGAGGCAAGCCTTCTAAAGCACTAAAAGGCTAATGGCTGGGCTTGCTGGGGCTACAGTGGTCCTCGAGTTCCAAGGCAGTTAAACAGGCAGTGGAATACATCACCTTGCATTGACTGCTGCACCACATCAATTGTATCTGTATTGTGCTTTTATAGAGAGAATCCTCCAAACACTCACCTGCTTTTGAGCATGTTCTATTGTATTGCTAAAAAAGTGAGTTGACTGTGTTTATGAATACGTAGTGTGGGATGCCCTAGGGGCGATAACATCATGCTGCACATATCCGCATGTATCCACATAATCACTTATTGATTCTCCTTTTGTCAGCAGGGTTATACATTTCTCCCATCATGGACTCTTTTTGGCAACAGTCACCGGGGACTCCATCTATACAAAGTGCTGCCACTCTAGTGACGTGGACGGGACACGCAGGGTAACTATATGTACGGCCGACATCCAGGGGTTTAGTGGCCGTTGATGAGGTGAGTGAACCTCTAGGTAGATGGGTGGGTTACCAATAACCAAGTTACCAAGGAGAAAGTGGATTTACGCTCCTCTACATTCCAATGGCTTTAGTATGGTACATTCCACAAGCGTCGAACTCGGGTCAGTTCAGTGATTAAAAAAAAGATCCTAAAAGATTTAAAATGTGTGCTAAATTTATCATCTTACCTTGTTTCTCCTCTGGGAATTTGAACAACTAAATGTCAGGTCATGTGACTCACTGTATGTTGAAATTCAGTGTACTTCAGACTCTGGGTTCAGGCAAAGCCATCAAAATGTTGTCGAAGAATGTGCAATTTGTTTTGCACTACTTTGCTCCTCATTTTGCTTTGACCACAGAAGCATCTGGAAAACATATGTCCTTTCTTGGCCATGTTGTTGCAGGACAGTAAAGTATAAGCATGCTACCACAAAAATACTCCTCCTCAATTCCGAGACAATCCCAGATCTTGCTTCCCAGCGGCTGGGAAGAAGTGAAAGGAGAGTCTGTGAGATTACAATCAGGTCTCTGAACTGAGCCAGGAAGCAGCACATTTTGCTTTGCCTGGGTTGCTAAATGTAAACACATTTTAATATATTTTGTGCCTTTTTATTACGCATCAACCTCCCTTTTACAAAGCTTATAGTCACACAAATTGAGTGAAGGCCTAAATAAGCGCTTCAAGTCACAGTTACGCTTGTGAGGAGCTGAGAAGCGTGCCTGCACAGAGCCGGTACAGACATCTGCATAGATTAAGATGAGATCGTATCTGTTAGTTAAAACACGTTTGATACACTTGCAGTCGAGATTGGGGGTTGGCCTATTGTGGTTTTTGATCTTTCAATCAAACATGACAGCAGTAGTCATTGCAGACACTCCTGGCAGAGAGTTGTATCGTTATTTCCTCAGAAGAAGGATTATTTAGCATAATGCTTATTTATGTAATGATCTAACGCAGGGGATAATTGTTAAAATTGCAAAAAACAAAAAACTACACAAATTGGGACTTGGACCACTGATCCTTTGATTGTAAGATGGGCATAAAAACCATCGAGCCACAGTCACAATTGAAAAGCAGCACTGACTTTACTAAAGATATTGCCCAACTGCGAGGAAATCTGCAGAGGAGAGCCTAGGCAGGTAAACAGTGGGCTGATATCTGAATTTTTGGTCTTTATGTTTCTAGTTTATTAACGAAAGACCTTAAAATAGGTTTTATCATCTAAAAACCTTCACCAATGATTTAAACATAGAGAAATATTGTCATTATGTATGCATTATTATGCTGTGATTTTACTGGTCCGGCCCACTTGTGATCAAAATGGGCAGCATGTGGTCCCTTCACTAAAATGTGTTTGACACCCCTGATCTAATGGGTGACCCTTTCATTTTTATTTTTTTTACAAAAATATATTAACAAATCATGCTTCAAGACTGGTTCTTTCAATATGTAGCCAGTGAAATAGCTCTCCCATAGTCTTTACGGACTACTTCACTTCCTGCCTTGTGTGTTTTCCCGCATGTGTGATTGCCTACTCCGCCATGATTGTTTTAAATGTCCATCATTATCCCTGCTGTCACCTGTTCCTGGTTATCACCCTCTTTTCATTGTGTATTTAGTCCACTGGTGCCACTTTGTTGTTGTTTGTTGTTCGCTTTTTGGATTTACCTGCAACGTATGACCTGACTGCATTTGGACGCTCAGCCTGTGATCTTTTTTCACAATAAATCACTGAAATCCATCTTCTGTCTCCTCATCTATCCGTCTTTGTTTGGGTCCTGTTATTCAGGAAACCTGACAGCCTCCTCCCTTGTGCTGCAAGGCATACACACTATGGAGGAGTGTGAAATAACAATGTGTGTGTGAGTAGTTCACATCCCTGCTCCAAACCTACAGGGGCAGAGCTGAGTATGAACCCGCATGCCAACAACCTCTCTTTGTTGAAATTTAAATAAAGTCCCTAGAAGGACTTAAACATCACTTTAGAAGGATTTAAAGCATGACCCACAATTTACCTCCAAAAAGCCCCCTCTTGGCTTGCCGGTCCATTAATGGTGAATTTGTAACTACGCAAATGTCCACTGTTGGATAGGGAAACAAACAAACACACAGACAATACACATTTGAGTTTTCAGGGCAAATTTTATTTGAGGACTGTCTATGGTAATATTCCTACCAGCAACCTAGAGGCTTTTGGGAAGAGTAGACACATTCTTCTTTTGTTTGTTATTTAATTATGTGACTGTGTGTTCTACAATATCGTACTACTACTAACAGTGTAAACCTGAGGGGGAACCGGAGGGTGGGAGCTATGGTTCTGTCATGCTGCTGTCGGTTGGGACTGCTTCATCAGCCGTAACCACTGCCTGAGACCAGTGCAGAGCAGCGGCTGCAAGCTAGCCAGAGGGTCACGCTAACATGCACCAACAGGAAAACACGGCCAGCCAGGCTAAGTCAACAAAAGAAGAAGCGTTGAAAACAACACACACAGAGGGAGAGTGACTCTGTTCAGGTATGCATTACCCAACTATATCTTCACATAACACAGTTGTTTGCTGCTATAATAATATTGTTAAGAATATTAAATACAGCTCCTTTAATATTTGTGAATAGATGTTTTCAATTTTAAAATATATAAACACAATAGCTATAGGCTATTAAAAGACAGTTAAGGGACAATTGCAAGTGGCAAATATGTATTTAAATACTCAAGAGAACCACCAAAATCTCCATCAACTAACTGTGGCCTTATTGTGACATTCATTGCTCTAATTAAGGCAATCTAATAACCACAAAGTGCAATGCGTAGCTTATAGTGATGGCATTTGTGTCTTCTTAAATCCATCAAATCTACTTAAATTAACTTTAAATGCCTACTTCTCTTTATTATTATTATCACTTTAACATAAGTTACGTCCTATTACCCGACACTGTATGTCAGAAATAATCAACAGATTACCCTAGTCAATAAGACCAAAAATAACCAAAAGTATCCAATCACAGCGGCCACACAACCATCCATTCAACCATCAAGTTAAAAGATGTAACGCACTGTAATTAGGTCTACATTCAATACTGTCTACATCCAATGTTCTTGTATGCTCTGGTCATTGGGAATAGGGAACAGAAGTCAACTGCAGTTCTGGTGAATATCAGAGCGCAAAGATCCCGGGAGGTTGTTGTCTGGGCTATTTTTCACTTTGTGTGAGGGTACTTCTAATCGATATGTACCAGTGTTGAGCTGGGAACATGATATTGCTGTAGAGATACGTACATAAAACATACATAAAAACGTTATATCATCACAAGCACATGCACACATACAGATAGAAACATGCACACACATTCAGCAGCTTATGTAACTGTTTTTAGATATTTATTTATTTATTTATCTCTTCTTTTGTAGTTTTCAAAATAACTGGAGCCTACATTCCTATGTCATCATGTGAGTCAATTTTGATCTCAAATACAAAATGGCCTTTCCAGCATCATGACAGTCAAGGCGACAGAATACTTTCTATTTCTTCATGAACACAAAAGAAGACTAACAGCCAGCAGGAAATACAAATTTGAGAGGCTAATGTCAAATTCTACAGGCCGTTTTAGTTTGAAATCTTCGGCTATTTAAAGGCAGTGTGAGATTCTGTGTTGTGAAGATCTAACCTGATACGCCAAATGGTTTGTTACACACGAATCATCTGAGAAGCCGTCATTAAAAAATATTTAGAGAAGGGCAGACACTTTAAAAAAAAATGGTGGTAGGTAATTGGATGAACCATGTGTCAATGAAACTCTTTTCAATTGAGAAAAGCCTTCAGTGCCATTATTTGCTCGGCTTTCAATAAAGGAACACCCTCCAGTTCTGATACAACTGATGCTATTGCAGCATCTATGCTAACCTCTTCATGAACCGCCATTGTTGTTTTGGATGAAGTCACCTCTGAGTTATTGTGGATCCCACTGCTCTTTTTGGCAAGACGCACCCCATTCAGCATTCAAGCACTGGGATTGGGCCAAGTGTAAACACATAACGAGGTACTGCTAACTGGATTTGTTTGGGTCCAATTCCCTGACCAATGGACTTTCTTGACCCTACTCAAGGTCAATGTCTAACGTTAATCAATCGTCTCAGCCTCAACCAGTTATGCAGGGCGGGTCTTGCCAAGAAGAGAGGAGGGATTCATGATTACTCATCACCTCTCAGTGTTGCTGCTCTCAAACATCTAAACCACGCCTGTAGCTGCCAGTAGCTCCTCACAGGACGCTCATTGGTCCAAACACTGTAGATCGGAGACAAATGCATGACTGAATCCTGAGATGGATTTATATGTGATCTTGTGTTATTGCAAGAATCCAACTGCCGTGCTCAGTAAGAAGATCATCCTCGAGCGCAGAATTGATTGCCATGATGGAAACAACTTGATATCTTAGTGTGTGGCAATTTTGAAGTATATTTATCTCCCCCGCATAATAATTTTGCAGTTTTTTTGACACAAACTACTTTCTATTCACAACCGATTTGCTGTGAGAAAAAAAAATTATGCAGAGACTACTTACTGTATTTGATAAAAATCCACCTGAAAATAAAGTTTTCAGAAAATAACAGTAAAGACCCTGACCACAGCTGGCACATTTTGCAAAAATTACTCAGCTAGACAACCATGACAATAAATCAATTCTTCAGAACGTGCAAACTACCTAAGGCCAAAAGGTGGATGTTCCTTTCAATGGAGGCTTTTGACAGGAAGCATTATGTTGCTGGATGTTGCCATGATGACCGTGATTGGATCTGAGGTTGGGCGTTTTCTCTGACGACACTACGGTTGGTAGGCGCTGTTAAGTTAAGTCCTTCAGCCAATAGGGTCTTCAGATTTGAACCGGCTCACATCCCTCTGGAGGGAAATTATAAATGACCTATTCATTTAATTTAAGTTGGGGGACTTGTTTCCCAAAGATATTCCTCTAGCCTGAAACCATGCATGATGAGTCCCTTGCCTCACATGGCCAGTGGGGTAATCTTGCAGAATCTGGATTTTATCAGACTACACAGCCTCTTCCAGTCATCACAGAACAATTCCGAGGTGTTTTAGCTCGTGGAATGCATTTTGTAGCTCCTTGCAGATAGAAAACACACTCATGGTTATAACTCACGTAGGCGTCAAATTCATTATTTCCTCCAAAATCTGTCATTGTTCCACTTTTGTAATTGTAATGTTTACTATACAGTTTCTTTCTTTCTATGGCAAACACAATTCTACTTTTTAAAGTCGACTGCATAGTGCTTTGAGTCTATTTTTATACTTTCATGTTCAAATCATGAATAATGACACAAAAAGGTCAGGGTCTCACTTTAGCTGTGTTCAACCCACATTCACAAGCATTTAGCAGACATTTTAACATCTAGGTGGTTTATAATGTCCATAAAAAACTCACCATTGTTTTAGCCTTTCTCAGTAACCTCGAGGTAGCGACCAGTTGACTCTAGTTGCACCTCGACAGGCATATTTTGTTCCTCCTAAGAGTCTTGACTGAACCTAAGTTGGACTGTCAGAAAGCTATAGCTTAAAGGTGATTGCTCTAAACGTTTGTCACCAAAGCGAGCAGACGTAAGGATGTATGGGACCCCTGGACAGGTTCGATCATTGTATTAAACAGAAACCCTCTTTCACTCCCTCTCTGTCTTCTCTGTCTTACTCACTCCCTCGGTTGTCACGGAGGGAGCAGCGCAGAAGGGAAGAGAGTGACACATCCATTCATCTGTGAGCAGAATGGCAGACTTCAGATTCTTGCACAAACTTAGACACACACTAAAGGGTAAAGGTGTTTCCTATGTGAGAAGTTTTAAGGAATAAATTGCAAATGCATTTGTTGTTGAGTAGCTAGATGTGTTGGGTTGCCTTATTGAAAAAAAAATACATTGTGTCATTTTAATGCACATTATGCAAAGTTTAAAATAAGTTTGACTCCACCACCAATCTCATTTCAGGCCTGAGTGGCAAAATATATAACTTTGCTCAACCAGCCTTCCAGCACCATACCAGGATTATTCATGAACATTAATCCTCGCAAAATCACACAAAGGACAGCTAAGTGGATGTGAATACGTGTATTGGAAACACGCTTACATATAGAGTGGGTCTAGAGCTGTATGCATTTTTATATTAATAAAACATGAAGCGTGCCTAGGAAACTCTGTCTTCCTCCCTTTTCCGTTAAATATGTTGCATTTGTGCTAATTGGAACCCAGCAACAGGAAAGCTTTTGAACATGCATTCGGAGTCCTGTTCTCAGCTTATGTAATGCTTTCACATCAGCCATGAAGACACTTCCTCAAGCGTGTGATGAGGGAGATATCCGTTCCCTATCTTTAAACATACGGTTTTTGATGCATAATAAATTTGATTTTCAGTTTGTGCAAATGTAACAAATGTGATATTCAAGCTTAATTCAGTTTGTTAGATAAGTATCCAGAGGATAGCAATCCGAGTAGAGTGTGCTAAGAATCAGATTCGGCAAGGATCATTTAGAACCGGCAACTAACCACGTTTGCTTGAACAAGTTTTACACGGTAGTGGAAAAGATTATATTTTTATAGTTCATATAAAAACACAGTTTAAAAAGTACAAAACCTACTCTGCCTCATCTCCAAACTTTCCTCTAAAGTTTCCCACTTGGATCAATAAAGAGCGACAACCAAATCAGCGCACCTTAATGAAACACACTGTACAAATGACCTTAAAGTGATAACTGCATGACAGTGGCGATTTAAAGTAGAGCTTTATCAACGCTACCTTATGTGGATGGTAGCGCTCTATAGGCAGATATCCACTCTTGCTAATTAGCTGACTGGACTGAACTCTTGCTATCTCTTGCAGAGTATCTGCCTGAAAGGATGATCAGTATGGAAACTGGACGAGTGGGCAATAGAAAAACAACTTCTGGCAACTGCATCAGCAACTACACAACGACATGGGATGGACTAACATTTTTATTGTAAATCAATAAATAAAACCAAAACAGACACCCAGCCCCCAGTGTGTGCCTCTCGTGAACAGTATCGTCGTTACGTCTTGAGTCGCAGGGCTTTCATTTTACCAATACTTTGATTTATGATCAAATACCTGCAAAAGGAAGAATATTAAGCCCACGGCTTAGTCGTGTGAAAACCTTTTGGATGCTGAATATTATTGTCGCTTGATGATTCATAGCCTTTGCTTGGAGGCAACATTGAGGTTTGATTGCAAAGTATCAAAGGTAAATAAAGCTATTTATTCTCGCTTTTGTGGTTTTTTAATTATTATAATTTTAAGTTCTGAGATAAGAAATAAGCAAATAATAACTGCACGTTTTTAAATTGTATTATGACCCTACAACTACATAATAGCACCTTTACTTCTGCAAACATAATAGTGTTTGATTCCTGGTATGAGCCAGATTTGAGGGAGTTAATCCAGTGCAATGGTTTGATGGTTTCCATTTAGATCGCAGAACAGATTGACATCCATATTACTGTAGAAGATAGCCAGGCTTAGTCATGTGTCAGGACTTAGTGCAGATATGTTTTATTTTTTTCAGTTTAAACCCAATTAAAACACTTGAACAGACCCCTGTTTTGAGCAACACAATCCCACAAACAATTATTCAAATGTGGCATATCAAAGCTCTAATGTCCCAATTAAAAGACAGACTTTCCACCTCATTTACCAGGCTGTCAAAACCAACGTGAATGAAAGTACGTTGTGTTGTGTCAAACAGTGGAATTAAAACAAAGGAGCGGCCTGTTTTGGTGGGAAATATACTTTCTCTTTGCTGATGCACCTGAGACTGAAGGCTCAAAGACACCGAGCTAACAGATGTTCTGAGCCGGGGGAGCATCCATCTCCCCTCCATTTCTTTCCCCCCTCCACTCCCGTGATATAAGGTCCCCCTGGCATTTTTTTTTTTTCGCTCCTCAGCCCTGAATTTCACAAACAACGTCCTTGTAACTTATTTCTCCCTAAACTCCTTTGCACCATCTGTTTTAGAGCAGGTCATGTAGTTAGTGGAAGGGGAGAATATTGAGGAAGAAAGCAGGAGAAAAGCGAGACATGCTTGACGTGCTCGGCGCTACGCTCCCAGGCATTAGGGATACGTTCAACAAGAGCCCGCGTTTTGTGTTGGTTGACAACAACAGAAGCACATAACAACAGCTACAACTGACAGCTTGCCAGTGCCAGTTTTTATTTGCTAACAAGCACATCAACTTCCCATTAGCGTCCTTGTAGAAGAGAGAGTGTGAGGTCTACATAAGGGGATTCAAGACAGACTCTCATAAAAATTACATCAGATAAGGTGATGCAGCCCGTTGAACCGTAGCTGTATTGGGAGCAATTTTGAGTTTCCATTAATAGTAAGAGACAGGCAAATGTGTGGAGGAAATATCCTGAGTTTTATATTCTAATCAGTATTCAGGAGTGCAGTGACTCTCCATTATGTTCTAAAAATACTTAAAATAGGTGGATGAATATCTGAACTCCCACCGTGCTTCCTCTTTCTTATCCTCTCTCCCGCTAGAAACAGTTGTTCTGTCTTAGCTTCTTTGACTCATATTCACCTTCTTTTACCTCATGTTTTTTTCTTCTTCTCCTTTCTCACTGACATTCCACTCTTTATCCCAGATCTTGCGCTGTCTTCCTCTCCCAACGGCCTTATCTCTACCCCACCAGCCACACACACACACACACACACACACACTCCCAATCTCCCGTGTACAGATGCACACACCTCGCCCCTGTCCCTCATTTTTAGTTTCAGGCGTCAGACTCTTCAACTCCGGCGGTGTAGCCGGCTAGCTAGCTGTCAGGGCCTGGGAGCTGTCTGCCTCTGATTATGCTATCATATTGCTCTGCCCGTGCAGTTATCTCCCATTCGGACCGAGAGGAATCCAGTTTCATATCGGCCATTAATGTTTAACGAGACAGGAGTTTAGAGGTGGGTGTGTGGAGCCGGTGACCCTGAGGGCTGCATCCGATACAGCTTTGAGCCAGGCAGAGTGCGCGAGTGTGACGATAGCACATACTGTACATCGACAGCGTACTGCATATGTATTCATAGTTTCCGAGAAATTTGCCTTCAAGGCAGACTGAGTAGGATTTGTCAGGTGCAGTTTGTAAACACAATATTTAGCCACTGCTAGAGGAGGAAGCCCTTGCTGTGATCGGGGTTCACAATTGGTTTGCTTGCTAGCGGTTTAAAGACAAACACAACAAAGACATGGAGAGGGCTGGTTCTCTGCAGATACAGACACCATCAAGCACTTTTAATGGGTCATAAGTGACGATTAAGAGGGATTATATTTCTCTTTACAATGTTTTTTTTGGAAATCTTTCTCATTCTGCTTTAAGGGCGAGACTCTATAAGCAAATACATTGTTGTTTATGCACTGAAACGTATTTAAAGCTATTTTGCTGCCATAGCTTGTCTTCTTTCCGACTGGTGGAAAAACACTGTTTATTTTACCACTTTGTCTATGTGCTTCTGTAGTTATCTTAAATCAGCTTGATAATGCCTCATTTATATATTTAAAGATAACGTTTCAGAAAACATTTAATAAAAAACGTATTGGTCTTAATCAGTCAAGTAATCAACTGGGGAAGTTTCATGACGATATCTAATCATCATAGAATTGTACAATATATATATATATTTTAAGGCCATTTCTCTAGCTGAGCTCTTTCAAAAGAGGCTAGCCCAGATGTGCCATTGCATTTATATGGCTCTCTATTGCTTAATGTTTGTTAGGACACTTTTGAGTGCTTTGACTTTAAAGGAAGCATAACAATCAAATGCCTAATTCACCTCCAACGTAAACTGTTATTTCTATGATAACCTTGAGGAGGTCTGTACGATGCCGACAATTGACTTTTGGGTAAATGGTAGATACCATAAATTTCAACCCCATGCCCATTACAAAGAACCCTTCCCATCATCTGGTGTCTATCTGGCTGCCTGCCAATCGCTGAGTCATTAAGACAACTTTTGTTGATGGAGAAGAAGAAGTGTTCCAACAAGAGGGAATAGATAGATAGTGTTGAGAGAGAAGGACAACTGTGCAACATTCTTTCTAGTTCTCATTTCTCAAGTATTGATTATTGTTCAGAGCACGCAAAGCTTTTAGTGTTAGCTGAAAGTGAGCTGTGGTGATTGTCGATCAGACAAACACATGTAGCTGAGGCAAAAGCAAGACTGTATGTTCCAATGCACAAATGTCTATTCTGGTGTTTCATTATTTGTGTTACTGAACTGTGAGGAAAACAATTTACACAGAGACCTTCCCTCTATTCAACTGAAAAATATGATTTTCTCTCTACATGATGTTCTCTATCATTCATAGTAAAACATTATTCAATAGAGGGTATTCACAATAGAATGGCCAGCGATACACATTACAAGTATCACATAATTGCGACTGATTAATGATGTGCAATAACAAAAAGACAAATTCAATCCACAACCTGTTTTCATGCTTTCTACCATTTGATTCCATTACTTTTTACATGTTTTCTTCGAGGGACTGAAAGTAAAATCCAGAGATGCACTGGTGAACAGCTCTGAAGCTAGCTAAATTAATGTCCTTGATAATAAAGCCGCCAAAGTTCAAGACATTTTACTATTGACATTAAATCTTATCAATACAAGTTCAAAGTGCAAAGTTTCTAACTAGACAGTTCTTAGTATATCTCCTGAAGTTGACACTATGCTACTTTCAAAGTCATCCGATGGCTGTACTGGTCACACTACACATCCTCCTGTCCCGAAATCGGGAGTCTTGAAGTCGTTGTGGTTTTTATGCTATAAGATGTGACTGACCGACAGGAGTGTAAATATAAACAGTGTGTGTCGTGTAGTTGCAGTCGGACCCCTGTGTGGCCCATAGAGAGAGCAGGCCCTCCAACAATGTTTTGGCCCTTGTGGGTGAATCAGATTGCCACCTCAGGAATATGCCTGTGTTCAAGGAAGAACTCATGTTGCCCAGGAAGTGGTTCCATTTGCTATTCGCAAGGAAAACCAAATCTGTCTCTAAAACCGAAGGTTTTCTTTTTTTGGTTGTCAGGTACAATCTATAACAAAAGATAAAGACAAGTCCCTCCTAGCTTCCTGTTTTGAACAGGAAACACATAGTTATGTGTATTCAATAGCACTCTGTAGAGCGTTTCATTGGGCTATTAACAGTCTCTTCAGACAAACTCTCTGGCCTGACACCTTGCCCCCCTGGGCCTTTGACAAGTCAGTTATCCACCCATGATTGCAGAGGATACCTTCATTTCAACACTGCATGCTGTTGCTTCTAAATGGCCACTCAAGACAAGTATGGGGAGAAAAAAGTAGACTAAAAATACTAATAGTCTTTTGAAGTCGGCTGTACGACATACCTTTGATTTGCTCATAATGCTACCTGGGCAGTCTGGAACCACAGCAACTCTTCTCAGTAGGTGCATTTACAACAGAGATGCAGAGATATCTTACTATCGTATTTTCATATACAATAAATATGTATTGGATTAGTGCCACCTATGGTTGTGCTTAGCACATGTTAATAAGCTGTACAATAAGGATAGAACACTATTTTATTAAGCTGAGAAATTAAATTCATTGTTGCCTGGCATGTGCAATATATGATGTACTTTAATGTTTCAAAGCCCGCCAGGAAATATCAATATTCAGTTCATAATTATAGGTGTTAATTTATCTTCAGTGTTGTTGGCATTGTGGGGTTTGGCACTGGCTCCCTGCATATCATGTCGAGGGTAAAAGTGTTTAGTTTCAGCAGCATAAATGACTGCTGTTTGCTCCTCTATTTTCATTGTAAATTTGGCTTTGTGCCTAACATGCATGACTTGTCATAGACGGTGTTCGTCTCACTATAATGCTGCGACCCTAGAGATGTACTCATTGCTCCTTTTACAAACTTACTGGAGGGTTAAGGGGCTTTCCTTTCTTCTGTGAATAACATGAATTGTTCTAAACAGTCAAGATCCACTTAAAAGTGTTTGACATCGACTGAGCTACAGTTCAGATGAGAACGTCTCTGCTAGCCTTGAGGGGAAATTGAAACACCCATAAAGGAACTTGTCACTCAGTGAAGAGTGTTTTCCTTGTATTAAGATGATATACATAAGCAACTTAGATGAAAATAGTTTCCATAAATTTCAAGCAAATCTAACTGCGCAAACTATTGCAATAAATGGTCACTTGAATGATGAACGTGTCTCAAACAGATATATTGGTATAGTGAAGAAAAATGAATACATCTGGCATCAGTTTATTTGCTGTAAGCCACAGAACCACTGTAATCATAACAGAGAGATGCACTGAGTGTATTGATCAGGCTGATGATACAATTAGGAAAACATCATCCCTATTTATAAGAAGCATCTGAATTTTCACTGATTTTGAAACCACAGTCCAATCATTATATCCTCCTGAGACCCAGCCCATTCATTTGTGTCCTCTGTGGTGGGCACTTTGGTTTTGCATCTCACCTTTTACTCATTTGAGTTACCCTATCATCTACTCCTGTACTATAAAGAGCACATCCTGGGCTTTCCATTGATACCACATGGTTAGGGGTGGGATCATGACAGCCCCCTCTTTCTTTCGACACAAGATCAGCCAGCACACACGAAAGTCAAAGGGTAAGTCAAATAGTCTTTTTGTACTATGATATTCATTTTTTTTTTGGAATGATATATTTAGTTCTGAAACATTTCAGTTATTTGTTTATTTAAATAACAGTCCTTTTATGAATGTCAATTATAGTGGACACCAGGACAAAATGTATGTATTTAATGACTCAACATTGTTGTCGGAGACAGAACTCAAGCATAAAGGATGCTGTACCAGACAGTTGAGGGAGAATAGATTTGTCTGAAGTTTAATTATTATTCCTGTTATTAGCTTTCATTTAATGGTGTTATTTCCCATCATAATAGATTCACACCTGTGCAACCTGGGCTTCCATACTGTCAAGATGACTCTACAACCCGTGCAGACTGGAGTCCAATTCGAATTTGAAAGACACTGTTTTCCCTCAGTTCCCAGGAGGTTATATATATATTATAGGTCCGTTGAAATGCAGTCTACCTGTACTGCAACCATGAAAATTGAACGCAGCTATTTTCTGGAGCGCTAGCCAAGATGTGTGGACCAGCAGAGCGATACAAACATGACATAAACATTGAGGTTCAGTGGACTGTAGAGGGATCCGGGATTTATTTTGATGATCAATTGTGATCTACAAAGTCACGACTGTTTGCTGTCCTGGCTCCTCAATGGTGGAATGAGCTCCCCATTGACATCAGGACAGCAGAAAGTCTCTACATTTTCCGTCGCAAACTAAAAACACTTATTTTTCGATTACACCTTGAATAGGGAAGGTAGCGCCGTAGTAGCACTTTATTAGCACTTAAATGGCACATCCTGATAGCACTTTGTGGTTTAACTTCATTGAAGAAATTGTACTTTCTTGATTCTTGTTCTGAGTTTGTACTCATGGTTGAATTGCACTTATTGTAAGTCGCTTTGGATAAAAGCGTCAGCTAAATGAAATGTAATGTGATCTAAAGATATGTACACTTGGCCAGTGAAGCAACTGAGTCCACTTGATAATTGAACTTTTTAGGTAGCTAGCTAGCTAAACTGTAAGCACGGGTAAAATGGTGTGCATCTTAATTAGTTGACAAGAAGGTTTACTAGCTCTCAAAGTAGGAAGCAGTAAGAACTTTTGTTTGTAAGATATAAGTAGTGATAGTTAAACTGCATTTTCTTTTGAGAGAGCATGAGCTGTCAGAGGGACATTTGACACATTTAAAAGTCAAATTACTTTGAGTTTATAAGCAGATTGGAGGTGACTGTGTGTCAACGTTTGGCGTTTTTTACAGTGGCAGTTACTCATGATCTCTGCTGGGTGTTCCTGTTTGACTGATGTCAAATATTTTGATGACTTATTTTGACTATATGAAGTTTGAAAAATGGCCCAAGTCTGAAAATTAGGCTCCAATCCATAAATGATCTAATTGTACATACAATGGAAGGTGACTCAATGTGGAAACATGTGGAATTGATTCTAGCTTCCATAATTTTTGCATATCATCATGACCACACTGCACTGATGAGCACGTTTGTTTTTGTCTGCTTGCTCTGTGACACACGATCTCATGGTACATCGATAGCTGTCTGAGGCAAGACCTCCATTACTGGCTTTGTGTTGCATGCATCCAATGCCAATTGCCCGGAAATGTCGGTTCCTCCTCTGATCTGTGTCTCCACACATATGCCGCTGTGGCGGTATCGTGCAGCTCCTGCAGCTAATGGCGTTGATGCTCAGCGGCTGAAAACCAATCCATCACACAGAAACAATGGTGAGGAAAGGAAGAGAGGGAGGGGAAAGGGTGAGTCAGGGGGTGTTGGAAAAAACAATGGCGGCGCTGCACTTCACAGTTTTAAAAGGCTATTCATCACAATGGTCCTACTGTCAGGCTCCCTGCCTGCATATCCATGGGGGGAATCAAACCCATGCCAAACTCATTTATGGGCATGGACGTGGAGAAATGGCCCATCATGAAGTCACACAGACAGACTGCAGGCGATCGGAGACACATTGATGTGCTGCGTTCAATGCGGACAAATAGCTGTGCTGTCAGATGACACACTGTGTAGTCAAGATCAGCTAAGAGCTCACATTTGATCAGAGGGACAGCAAGTATAGGGGAATAGGGCTGGATTAAAAAATGTGACTATTGGGGTAATCATTTGTCAATTGGAATTATGATATTCTTTTTTTGTAGGCTATTTATTTAGATCTGTAATTTACCCATGTTGAGAAAACATGTCAAAAGCTGTTCTGTCACGTCACAAAAAGTCAAAACATAGGGCCTCGTTCAACCAAACCCCTCAGGATTACAAACATGCATAAAACACACCAAACTAGGGTGTCCGCCAGTTTATAGCAAGCCGGCCCATTATTTGTATTGGAATAAAAGTGGAAATAGGTATTTTATATAATATTTACATTGGAATAAATTAAATTAAATCCCGAGAAAATGTCACCCACATAACAAACAAGTAGATGAAGAAATACAGTTGTTAATTCAAATAAGGTGGACTCATCTTTTAAGGTGGACCAGCTGTTCATATTTTATTAACAAGCCACTTAACATTTTAATATTAACTGTTGATGCTACTGAAGCTCCAGAGGCCACAAAGATGGTATTTGGGAAATCCCTACAGATGAAGTGATCAACCTAAATCTATATGAACAAAGATAACATTAGTGGGTCTGACAGAAATATGTAAAAGAATATCTTGAATGATCCTAATCAATTCGATATGAATGTTTTAGAAATTAAGACATCTCCTCTCTGACAACTGGAGTCACAAGGTATACACCCTAGTCTTGATTTTGAAGACCATTCCACCTGTAAGCACATATTCACACATCACACATCTGCTTCTTCTAATGCGACCCAGGCTTGAATGGCAGGTCGACACACCTCCAATCTTAAGCAATTTTTGCTTACGATGACAGTCCTATCGGTCAATGTGACCTTACCGAAAGCATTTCAAGCAGATGCTTGTAAATGTTAAACAGTAAAATTTGATTTAGAAAAAAGTCACCTCAAAAGAAAAAATAATTACAACTTGAATGTCACATCGTTGCAGTTTCCAGAAGCATGCACAGTTGTCAATCATGAGAAAAGAAGCCACTTTAGACTGTGAATGAGCGTCACGCACACCCCGAAATGATTATTTTTTAAAAAGAATTTGATCCATTCAGTCCGATAACATCGAGAATGTCTAAAAGTAAGTTGTGTGATTAAAATGATTGTATGTCATTTGTGTGTGCGGGGAGTTTGCCCTTTGGTATTCAGAGGATGACCTCTCCAGACAAGACAAGTGAGACAGTACAGCTCTGTCATGCTTTGTTTCAGAACCATCCCTCTGGAGAAACTTAAGTAGATTAACTGTGTCCACCTTCAAAGCAGATTGAGTGCATGAGTGACTTTAGTATAGAGTTGACCCTGGACATCGCTTGCTCCAGAGCTCTCGACCAAACATAGAGGGAACATTATTCATGTGGCTGGAGAAATGCTGTGGATCCAGAGAGGCCACAATCCAGAGGCCCAATCCCCTTTGGTACATGAATCTTAAATTGGATGAGAAGTGGTTTAGCTGTGCCTTAAACTTTGCTCTACACTTTCCGACAGTATTTCTTGAAGGCCGGTCTTCGTGAACGTGGCAGATTTTTACCCTCTCATATTCAATGAGCAGGTCCAATAGATAAAGAAGATGGCAGGGGTTGAAAGGAGAAGTGAAAATCTGGCAAGCAACAAGCAGTACCCATTAGCACTTCACACTGTATCCTGGTCAAGCTCCCTATTGTGAACCATGTTATCGCCTCAGTGTCTGAAACACTTAAAGACATTGACATTAATGCACCTTTCTGTCAGCAGGTACGTTTTGAATATTGCATGGAAGAATGGTAGCAGATGAAAGCAGTCACGGTGAGTTGAATGACTTGAGAGTTGCATGTGACTAGCTTTCACTATAGTTTCATTAAACGGGTTAATGCCTTTTAGGTGAGACACGCATGTCATGCGACAGGAACCTTAACGTTCCTATGATCTGGAAAGTCACTCAAAGCAAACTGGTAGTGTGAGCTCTTATTACTGTTGCTTTCAGTAACAGGCATCCAATCTACAATCTGGACGGAGGTGCACATTATGCAAATAAATTGTACTTGGTACCAAATTCTAAATTCAGAGCATTTCCTCAATGCGGCTTCCGACGCGTCGACCGCTAACGGTGCGAACGGTGCTAACAATGGCAACACAGCTCGCAGTTTTTTACCAAAAAGGGGGAAACAGAGAGACGGGAACTACGCTTCCGAAAGAACATCGTCGGTCTAGACAGCTTAGTCAGCAGTATCCGACGAACGAGTGCAGTAAAGTGCGCATGTAGCCGTGAGCTAGCTCGTGGGAGCTCAGTCACATACACTGGAAACACATGCTTCAGGCTAAATTGTTACAGGGGATCATTAGTGGCACATGACATGACATGGTTGGGTCAATTATTGAGGACCGCTGTAACTTCATCCCTCACTCACTCCATGACTCACTGTTGCGTATAAAAATAGAGAACACTCAGTTCATTTATGCTTTCTGGAGCTTGAATACCAGTAAAATGCATGCAAACACACTGACTCCACAAGGAGTCTTTTGTTTATGTGCATTGTGCTCCAAGTAGAGGAACACACAAACCGACAACAATCCACTATTTTACCCTTTGGAGGCTATATTTTACAAACGCTGACGTTTGTTCATTCCTCCAGTAGCACTCCATCCCAAGGTGCATTAAAGCCGTTCTGCAGGTTTATAGCGGCTTACAACTTTATGTTGCTTTTTTGGACACCTTAAATTGCTGTAGAGAAACCTAATTGAAGGTAACTCTCTCTGGAAGTAGCAAACCTTCAACATCAGCAAAGGCAGGAAAAGTTTAATAAAACCTAGGAGGAGTGAAGTTGAATGTCTAGCTGTTTTTGTATTTGTGCATTATGCCCCAAGTCTGTGCCTGAGATGATGGTGGAGTACATGTTTTAAATAGTAAGGTTTTGGTGAAAATGTATTATATTTGGGAAGCAGTGAGCATACAAATAATGTCCAATGGCCGCAGAAAAATATGACCCGAGAAAACGTAGCATTATTCTTCCAACAAAATCTATGGTGAATGTATTTTAGTGATTATGTAAACACACATGCATTGCATTAACTTATTTGATACCCTAAAAGGTTTTCAAATTAATTGGGAATAAAGGTGAAAGGAATCGCTTGCTGGGGCATTATAGAGTTTAATGAAAACTTGAAAGCAAGAAGGAAATGCAATTCCCATGCACTTAGTTTAGTTGGAACCCCCTTCATTAGCTGAGGGAAATGAAGAAGTCTAGTTTGTGTTGTTAGTCTTCGTTTTACTCCTGCTTTGTTCGCCAGCAGGTGTCCAAACAAAACGCAGGCGGTGGAAGTGAATGGAGTGTAATGGGTCTCCAGCGTTAAATGTTGAGTTTGGGGCGCTGTATGTCCAGGGAAAATCAATTGGAGGGCTTCTTCAAATGAAACGGGTTTGTACATTAATTGCACTCCTGGTGGAGTGTGTTGGCTCTCTGCATGGTCTGATGAAGGACAACCAGCTGTAGGGAGTGATCCAATCTCGCCATTATTTTCATGAATGGCGGTTCATTAAAAAAAAAAAACTTACTTCCTGTTTACAAGTGCAGTGATACACACCTGCCGCTGCTTAGTCACAGCTACCAAAAACAGTTTGAATGTGTGGAGAATTAAGAGGTAGGGTGTCTATTTTAGGCTGAACATGATGATAACACACATGCTTTTTGCAACTGAAGTAATCGATTACTGGTGAGAGCGTGAATGTAATGGGAATAAAAAACGCCCCGTATTTTAAAATACTTTTCTCCCATTCTGAAGAAAAAGCAAATGGTGCATGCAGAAGAGAATATATGTGTGCACATGCATGGAGTCGCAGTGACACGTGTTACTAAGAAATAGCAAATCTCCTCACTGATGTCTCGTTTGCGTATGTGTTTGTTACGTGGCCTCCCTTCTTGTGCCTCTCTCTCTCTCTCTCTCTCTCTCTCTCTCTCTCTCTCTCTCTCTCTCTCTCCTCCATGCTCCCAGGTATTCCTGCTCCCTCATTAGCGCGTGGCCCTGCCCCCATATTTAAAGGAGGGCTGCAGGAGAAGGATTCTCTCTCTGTTCCTTACAAGGCAACGTTCTGCCTGTTGACGTTCTTTTGCTATTTTTCAGTCTGGTAGTCCAGTGTTCTCTGCATTGTTTCTAGTTTAGCCAGTAACTGTTTTCTGAAAGTTTAGGGGGAGGAAGCTTTGGGTCCTACGGCCCGAGTAATAATATGATCAAGAATCTATTCACAATGAGACCGATAGAAATATATCATATCCGTAATTTTAACATGAAACAAAAACATTTAAGCGTTTAACATCATGTTTTGTCTCTCATGCGCAATACATCTACGTGCTTCTATTCTCAGATGCTACAAGTGTGGGTATTACTACAAGGTACGGACACATTGGCAGCACCCAGGTGCTTTCTGGCTTGAATGTCCACATTTCTCTGAGAACTTCCTATCCAACAGGTTAAACATTGCTATGCCAAACTAAATGTCTCCAAAACTGAAAAACACTGAGAACATTCAAACATTGTGCTCCTCTTCGTCTTTGCGTGTTATCAGGGTGTTGCAGCTCTCGTTTTCTGGAACATTTTCAAATGAACTTCAAAAGACCAGACTAGAAAGTAACACTGGGGTCTTTGAACAATGAAGTGCACGTATCTTATAACTTATGAGTAATAACCGCTGGGTGTTAAGAACAATGCACTTTTTTTTTCACAGCAGACATTTTGACATTTCATAAAATAAAAAGCGCAGGTGTAATAACATTAATCTGTATTCAATTCCGGCGTGCCAGTTCCAGGGTCCTGGTGTTGTGCCCGCTGGCTCACTGGCGTTGACAACTGGAACATCCAAATGGAGGGAAGCCATCGTTAACATTATTAGTTCCACCTGTGCGTGTTATGCGAGGACAAGTCAAAAGGCAGTGAAAAGGGGCCTTTTAAAGGGTGATGAATAATATACAAATATTTTTTTAGCTTTGTTTTAATTATAAGAAGTGTAATGCAGGGAATGTCGGGGAGCCATTTTAATACATTTTTCAGATTGCTGCAGTGCTTCAGAGCAGCTAGAATGAAGCCAACAACCCGTAGTGTTTGTACATTAAGGGTATCACGCGATGGCTACAGGGGTCTGACATGTTCATCTGTTTATCAGATGCACTTGTCAATTGTTTTGTCACCGGCGTGCAGTCAGCAGGTCCTGACACGTCTGTGTGTGCTGCCCTCTTATGTAATCACCCTGTCGGCTTTATTTCATGCCGACGACAAGGTGAGCGGCCTTGAGAAGCACCAGTGCTGCCAGAAACTGTATATCAGCATCAGTGAGACGGCTATAAAAAAGAATGATTACCAATATCTCCAGTTGGCTATCAAGATCTTAAATCTAGTTTATAATAGAAATATGACATATCTACATTACATGGAAGCACAGTACCGTGTGCTGTCACAGCTGCATGTGAGGTAAATGTAAAACACAGCTTGAAGACAAATGACATTTTTATATATATAATGCCTGCATCATTGGTACAAATGTATATTTGGGTGTATGAAAGGCATTTAAAAAAAGGGTGGCATTGATTCTAAAAATGTTTTAATGTGATTTTTTTTAAATAATCTTTGTGACTTGAACATTAATCAAAATCACTTCTTGCCAAATGTGCTCAAGCTGTCACAATATCCTGGCAGTACTACAAGAGGCATAATGTATGAACAAAATCAGGGCTCCAAATGGCTTTTGCTAGATTCCACCATGCCAACGGCTGTCAATCACTGCTCGCGAAACTCGCGAACTCCGATCCAACTGTCAAACTAGGCAGCGCTGAACAAATATGAATCAAGATAGATGTATTTCCTATTTCTCCACTCAAATGTTTTCAGAAAGATATTTCAGTGTACTTTTTAGCTGAAAGTTTGTGACCCGGTTGCCATTTCCAAACCCAAGCACTGCCCAACCGCCGGAGCAATCGTTCTCATTTCTCATTTTACATTTTACATTCAGTTTGATCGGAGTTCATGAGTTTCATGAGCAGAGATATACAGCTGTGTTAATCTATTGCTTTTCTTTGGGTGTGTTGGATCTTGCAAATGCCATCAGGTGCACGAAGATAAGACAGAACCACCTGATTTGAATGTCACTGTAGCTTTAAATTGGGTCAATTACATGTTTTTAAATGAACTATATTTTACAATTAGGTGGAGCTTTGTTCCAAATGCACATTGAAGTGTTTGTAAAGCTCAGAATATCAGAAAAATCTAGAGCTGCAGTTTCTAGGTTTTTTTTCAGAACAACCCCAGAATAACTTTCATCATTGCCTCATCATTACCTCATGGTCACATCGGTGTGTCTTAGAACTGCGGTCAAACAAACTCATTACCCCAGCTCCCACTCAGGTCAGAGGAACAAAGTCTCTTAATCCAACCTAAAGCACTAAAAAGGTCGGAACTTAAATGAGATCAGTGCTGTGTGAGCGCATCCGCCCAACGGGTCTCACCATCCTCTCACCTTTCTCACGATTACATCAGCTTCTTCAAACCTCAGCGGTGGGGCGGTTATCGCGGGGAGCGAGACTTACAACCGGGCCAGCGATATGCATGACAATGAAGACGTGCCCGTCTTCCTGCCGGCTGTTGGTTAACAGCGGCTGGCAGCGCCACAGGCGCAGACTCTGCTAATCTCTTCCCACCTCGGGAGGAAGTGACACACTGTGCTGTTGCCATGGTTACAACCTCTGCACCTCGACCAATTTTTGCTTGGACGGCACATCTCTAATGGTAAATAAAAAAAACACCTTTTTGCTCTATAGGGGAAATGACGCCTATTTCAGAAATTACTCTGTTGTATTAGATGATAAATAGCTGAGAGGTTTCACAGGGAGACGAAGTGACCTCACGCAAGTTGATGATGATGATTGCTGATGAAGGACGTTATGGGGGTTTACTTTCAGTTTGTTTGTCTATTTGTCAGCAGGGTTACTAAAAAACTGCTGGCCCGACTGTCATGACTGCTGTTGGAAGGATGCAGCGTGGGCCAAGGAAGAACCCAATAACATTTAGGGCGGATCCCAAAACGAGGCGGACACACATTAGTCATCACTGATTGGCCGAGGAGGAGGTCGCTGCTCTGAGTGCCCTTCTCGCCTTTTGTATGATTTGGAATCAGTATCTTCAAGCTAAAATGTGGTTTTAGTTATTCTGTGAGAAAACAAATCCTCCTCCCAGATCACTTGTCCACCGTACTTCTGCATAAGTGGTGTCAAGCCTTCTAAAAACAGCAATCTGCTCAATAATAGGCCCCACCCCACCTCCCCCTCCCAATTCATACCCACATAATTGTTGGTCTTTGAGGACCCAACACTCTCTGGCTCTAAGCTTTTCAAGTGTGGAGAAGCTGAGGCTTAGCTCTGAAAGTGGGAGAGGCCGTGGAGTGGATATGAACAATTGTGTCATTCTATGGCTTGAGGGCGTGTGATTGGATATGGCCTCCCCGCTTCTTGCAACTCACACAAAAGCTAGATTTAAACCTCTTTATTAAGGGATCTGACTTTACACACACAAACGTATTGTCATGCATTGCCAATACTCACTTAAAAACAGGTGACCACCTTGTGCTATACTATACTTCAACAGTAGCTGCTTAGAGGGAGGAAAGGATTTTATTTTCACGTCTTTAGTTTCATCTCCAGTTTCTCAGCCCTTTCTGCTCATGTTTTTAACCTCTTGACTGGATCACATCAGACTTAAAGGGTGTGCGGATGATCCTAATTGTACATTGCCGTTTGATTGAGACGTTCTCCTCCCACAGTATGTGGGTTAATTGACTGTTCTGTGTTGGATGTATGTAATGAAATCTGATATATTCTATATTGAGCTCAATGATGTAAAGGCTCACTGTGATACGCAACTTCCCACACATGAAGTGAAATTATTTCATTTGTGAGCTGAGAATTATTTGTAGTATGTTCTTTAACTGATATACATCTTTTGTTTAGTGCTTTAACATTTTTACAGCTAACTAAAGTACTGCAGTTTTCTGGAGTATTTCTATATGCTGGTTTGGCAGATGAAAATGTGAGAGTGCATTGGCTGAATGGCGTTTACATAAATGTCCTGAAGGATTTCATGTCTGATTGCCACACAATAGGGGACATACTTACGGACCATTTCCCAAAGACTTTGGTCTCACTGCATTTTGTAACTACTTCCTGCATTTAATCTCTTTTTTTAGAATCTTGACTAGACCATCACTTGTGCAACTGTGACTTCCCATCAGTTGAGGGAAAACTTTAATCCTAAAAGGATTATAACATTGTTTTTTCTGTTTAGCAAAAGGAAGATTTAAAGATAAAAACACAGAATAAAACAACGTATGCAGATATATTGTATTTCATATACTGTATGTGAAACACACATCACATTAAAATACAGTAATTCTGTCAAATCTAATTAAAAAATGACATTACTTAATGGCTATGTTGGTCAAGGCAGTGTTAAACTCAGTGAGAATATATGGAGTAGCATTAGCTATACTCTACCTACTCACATTGTAAAAGCAGCATAATAATAATAATACATGCAACACTAAGGCCACAATACAGGAATCCTGTCTTTGTTAATTAATTAATTAATATCTCTTCTACTTGCTACTTCATTAAGTATGCATTAGATGTATCAAAATAAAAGCCAGGAATAAGAAGGGTAATTTGATATGTTACGCATGTAGATGGAATGTTACTTTTTAATTAATTGGAAATATTTTTGCAAATTTAGGGACTGAAAACTACAAATATCTAACTGATTCCGCTTTTTGAACATATGTATAATTTGAGTTGAAAGTGCTCTTAACATAGGCAGTTACACTGTGAAGTATTTGGTGCTACATCATGCTTTGATGTTGTATTTAATTAATTGGGTATTAACCCCTCTATTTCCCCATTACTTAAGTATAAAAGGTTAAATTAAAAAATATGCCACTTTGTATAGTTAGCTCTTTTCCCTGGAGCTTCAGGTGTGGTAGATGCTGCTGTTTAGAACCTGAACATACTGTTTCCTAAATAATGACAATGTATCCCGGGTAGTATTCACTGATTATAAGCTGGAAGCATTCGAACACATCTGAATCAGGAACATGCTGTTCCCTGAATATTCTGTTTCTGCAGGCTTCTCGATGCCATTGTAGTGTGACAATTTTGGAATGACTTATCATTCTCCGTCCTTTTCCGGTCCTTATTTGAACTTCCTAGACAATCAGAGTGAGTCAGTCATCCTCCTTCACAGAAGCCAAGGAGGTGAGATAGAAATCAGCCACCGAAGGGACTGCCAGGTTGATGATGTAGCAGTAAAATGTGTCGAGGTTATTGTATATGATGTCGGTGAGGTAGCTTGTTCCCTGTGTATGGGTTATGTGGTCTGTTTATGTGTGTGTCTGTCTGTGCTCCTGATTGCTGTTGTGAGTGATGCCTTGATTAGCAGAGGATGGAGAGTGACGTATACACTTAGTTGCCTGATTACTCTTAAAACTGCAGTTACTGCAGTCCAAAGGCTACATACCAGGAGCAATTTTTTACTGCATCAATATATTTTTCCGAGCTGTTTTTGTGATGAATACTTTCACACACGTATGCAAACATCACAGGGCAAACAAGCAACTTCATTATATTTTTTGGAATGAGGTTGATTTTTCTGAGTGCTCGCACTGCGAATAAAGGCTTTCACCGATACAGTTGTGCGTAATGGATTGAGTTGTTCATAAAACACCAACACGGTGGCTCCAAAGTCCGAAACGAGACAGCAAACTGTATTACTCCTTTCAGCCTTGACAAAGGCAGCATCAGGCCACAACTATGCCGCGGTGCTGTGGTTGAAAAAACAAGTTAGATTGTATAGACGTCTATGAGAAAAGATTGTAAATGATGGTCCCAGTTGGAGGAAAATAGATGATCAATCAGGGTTAGCTTTTGTGCATGGCTACGTTGTGATTGACTGTGAATAACCCTTTCCTTTTTTTATTATCATACATAGCACCGTCCTCCTTTTGTCACAAAACAAGATGGCAACGCCCAAAGAACGACAAAAAACTTGAGGATCAGAACAGCCGTCCACAAACCAATGGCCGATGTCGCGATGACTCCATCGACTTCTTCAATACAATCCATAGGCAGCGCAGATCAACCTCTCACAATAACAGCCCTGGACATTTGATATTCGCAGACGAGTGTTTCAGTTGTTTGTGTTGTTTACTCGATATGGCAACCTGCCTTCATTGAGGTTATAATGTCGAGCTTGCAATAGCTGATGGGCATCAGTTGCAGTTATCTCACACTTTGTCATCACTGGCTCATTCACCAGCTGTTTGGCCACCAACTGACTAGCAATTTACAGCCACGGCTCCCTCCACCACCCCAACCTCCTCTTTATGTGTCAAGCTATTGGTAGCCTACTTTCATTTAACTACACAATATTCTTTTATCTATTCACGTGGGTGTGTTTTCAAGGGGAGATTAGTTCTCTCAGCAGAATCCTTGTTGCTGCTCAGATTCTTTGAGGGCTTCCTCAAAGGGCAGCGCTTTCTCTGACTGTACAACCATTTTGCAACAATTAGTCACATTTTTAATTTAAGCGTGTCTGATTTTTTTCTTCTTTTAATTATAGCCCGTCACAAGGGTACAGTGTACACTTCTGTTGTTTGTCCAATCATCTCCTTTACGTCATACTAATTAGTTTTCTCTCTATTCACAACGTGGCCTCACTCCCCCCAGAGAAGCAGTGATGGGATTTTAAAATGATACCCAAAACTGTACGTAAATACTTTAAATCAATTTCAGCACAATCAACAAACAACACAATTCAATCCTCTGAACTGTTTGGCTTCTGGGATCATTTCTCAGTTCATCATGGTGAGATACCCCAGTTTTAACAGAGAGTTGTTGTGAGACCAAGAAGCCAGGGGTTAGTCTGATGACTTAGCCTTTCCTCTTGATATTAAGTCAACAACAGTCTGCTAAAAGACTGAAGAATACATACTTGAATAGTCCACAGATGTTTGCAAGAGTTTTTCTAAATTACTTTTACATCACTGCTTGTCAAGTTCAAGTATATCATGTTGTTATAATTGGTGTTTAATCAAACACTTGGTTGTTTGCAAAGTAAAAAAAAACATTTTGAAACAGAAACTGTCCAAATATTGCGAGTCACTCAGAGTGAAGAGGAGGGCGATAATTCTGAGCAGCTATTTTATAAAATTATGTTTTTCCTTTTATTTCACTGTAGAATGAAAAAGCAATTTACTATGTTTTTTTTGTGTTGGCCTGACTGGGGTGTGATAAACGGACGGTCTGGATTACCATGAAAGCTGTGGAAAATGAAAGAATTAGGAAAAAATGTATCCAGTGACATTCCTTTAATAAGTGATTACCCAGCAGCACTTGCAACTGAAGACCTCTCGACGGGTGACGCGCAGACCTTGAATGCGTTTTGTTTGATTCATGTCATCATGTCGCCCCCTCAGCCCCCTGAGGCTTCAGTGCAACAGCGCATCCTGTTGGTCGGCCAGTATTGAGGTGGATATCCAGTACATTTCCGCCAGCTCCTCCTTCTGGGTGCAGAATGGCAGCGAGATCTCAGACGGACCCCCAAAGTGCATGTTTACCTGCCGCCGCTGAGACGGTCCCTCATAAATCACTGTTATCTCCCACTGGTGGCACACGCCGCTTTTGTCCTTCACACAATGAGGGCCTTCCTCAATGATGGCTGAAGACAGTTTGTTAGCGGTGGGGCAGGTTGAGGCTGATCCACTATACACATGCAAAAGTACACATGACACTACACACAATGCGCCCGTCAGGTCTCACGTCATCGTGCTCGTCTTTGCTAATCAGCACGAAGTGGGATTTGGATGAACAGTTCTCGAGATATGCGAAGGACAGATATACATACATAAAAGCACTGACAGACATTCCTTCCTTTATAGTGAGATAATGTGTCTACAGCGCCAACTGATGTCCAAGTGGGACAACAGTGTCATGGTTTCTCAGACATCTGTACGACCACCAAATGTGTTTACAATAGCACAAAGCTTTCATATTTTTTGTAATATAAGCCTTCCTCAGATCTTTTGAGCAAATTTTGAGGGCAAACTGTCACAAAACTGTATGGAACATCAAAAGTAACTGGCATGGTCTAGAGATGTTTCTGTACCAACTTTGGTGATGATTGGTTATGTTGTAGGAGTAGATTAGATTAGGAGTAGATGCAGATAGATTTGTCTGAATCCACAATTTGTTTGTGACTTACAGTTCAAAAGTTACAGGACAAATAAGTTAATTGTTATAGCGCCACCATCTGGCCAAATTGCACCACATTCGAGTCTGCACTTGGGTCCCCAGCAATACAGCAGCAAGTGTGATGTCCATCAGATGATGGTCATGCCATTGACATGAAGTCATGATAAAAATGGAAGCCTTAGCGGAGTGTTTGGAACCTGAGGTAATGTGAAATGTGCTGTAATGGATTTGTTCACACAGGACATTGCAGGCTCTGAATTGTGCTTCGTGGAAAAAGAAAATTACAAATGACACATAATGCAAATATATTTACCATATTTGCATTATTTCAATAACAATGCAATCCATTTGCGTTACTGCAGGGGAAATACAATTGCAGTGTGATATATATATTTTGAAAGTGGATTTCTTACAGCCATACGCCTCGATTAGCATGCTGTCAGTGTATTTATTCTCTTTTCTTCCCTCTCTCTATAGCCATGCACACATTATATCTGAGTGCTTGTGTGTGTTCAGCTGGTGCCTGTGTCTTGTTGGTTTAATCATTTATTTTATAGTGTTATCAGTACAGTGCACACCAGGGACCCATTGACACGTTAATTCTGCATATATATATATATATATATATATATATATATATATATATATATATATATATATCAATTTATAATAGTAACTCATCTGTGGTGAGGCCCTCCCCAGCATCCACTCAATTGAGGTGTGAGATTGACACTTTTGTGTAATTTGCAGCAAAACTGTTTTAGTTTTCTTTATTTTTCTTTGTCTCCCCTTTTTGTGTTGTTTTGGTGATGAGTGATGAAGATAATCAATTGTTAGTAGGCGATTGTAAAAACTCTTGGGTGATGATATGTCAGCATAAAGCGATTCACAACAAATAGACTTCTTTTTTTTTAAAGGGTATTCATTTTGTACAATAAAACTGACAAAATTTAAGGGACACCTTGCTTATTTACATTACCCAAGATTGTAGACAGGTGGTTTAGTTTTTAGTGTATACAAACTCTACACTTATAGTCATCATCGGGCTTAATTTAGGTTTTTCAGTATCATGACGTTGGCTCATTTTTCACCTGGTTTGACCACCACGATGACCTATGCATCAGAGCAATAGCAAAGTGATTCGACTGACCTTTAAAAAAAATCTGTCTTGTCAGTTTACTGTAAACTGAGTACTTCTTCTACTCCGAGATCTGATGGGAAGGACGACTCCGATTTTCCAGTGATTGGTTGGGCTGCTGGCAAGTTACGTGCTGAAATACTCAAGTTAACAGGTTAGTCGTGCAGCAAAGACATAATTGGAGCCTTGGATTTTTTTATATATATATATATATAAATATACACTGTGTTTGAAAGGGTCAGAGTGAAACATAAACAAACCTCAAGGTCATTCCTGATGGATCTACCACAAATAAGCTGTGACCACGTGGGAGACAATGTGGCCTCACACCTTTTCCGGTCGAAGACATGACACATAACATTCACGCGCCGCAAGTTCTTCACTGTGTGATACAAATAAGCATTTAACAGATGTTGCATGTCCACTATCTATTATTTTTAATCACACAATGCATCTAATATTACAAAAACGTTTTTCAAGCAGATTTTGCTCAGATATCCAACAATTAAGCCCTGATCATAATCGGTCTGTTCAACCATTTGATCAAATCTGCCTAATGCCAATGGCTGATCCTGGAGGAAACGTGTTTAAAATGTACATACAAATCCTCTGGAATTGTCAATGTAAAACAGTTAAATAGTCGAGATGGTTGTATACTGAACTACATTAAATTGAAAGATTGAAAGATCTGACAATGCACCAACAGACTGACACATTTATGTTTAAGGTTCATTTTTGCTCTCCCACTTATGGTACATGGACTGTACTTGTATAACACTTTTCCAGTCTTCCGACCAAAGCGCTTTTACTCCATGTCATCATTCACACACTGATGCCGATCCTCTGATTGAAGGACGACCCTGCTCTAAGTGTAAGTGAGACACAGTCACACTTACCCCTGTGCATCATAGTAATCCCCTGAGAAAACATTAGATAGTATAATGTGATATAATCCAATAGCAGCTGAGTTGAATCTACACCTCGCTAACCGTTTGATAAACTTGCATCGGTGTAGAATTGGTGAATTATATAGTCGTTAATATTTACATATGTATGTGTTGATGAATGCAATTGATTCCTAACCACAACAAGGTCACATAATTATACACAGACCTGCCAACCTGAAAGCATATTTCTAATATATGCATATACATAGAATGTATACATATAATAGCAGGCACGCATTTTGACGTCAACATGGTCCAAGTTGTTACGTTAAGGTATGCAAAAAGAGGCCAGGTGTCTTTTATACAGTGAAGTAATTGATAAAGTGTTCAACCCAGGCAATCAAATTTCTTCTCCAACCAATGAGCAAAAAAAAAGACCAATGTCATGATGTCACACTCCCAAATCGGTCAAGCCCATGTATGTCTATTTCCCCTGTCATGGTCTCAGATATGGCTGCATGCTTGTGAGATTATATTGACTGGAAAGTCATCATTTTACTGAACAAAATGAGCTGTAGCAAAGCTACAAATTTGATATTTATCGCACACATGGCAACGCTGGATGTGGTTGCCTCTACGTTTTCAACAGCCATGTTCCTATTCAGCCTGTATGGTTATGGTCGTCAAACTGTTAAATAATGGCCAAACAATAATGAGAGCAGTAGTAACCAGCTCTGAGCTATTTATATCACTGTAGCCACAAAATAGTCGGTTTAGGTTATTTTGGGTTTTACAGCAACATTTTCATCTTTCACAATTTTCTAAAATAATATTTTTTTAAATGTGGAGGTGTAAACAATAGAGACGATACACATGCAGCAGTAGTCGTAGGTGAGTGTGTAGTGTGATTGTCTGCTTGGTAAGCTATGATAAACTGACCAAGGTTGATATTTTTTGTAAAAATGATTGATATTAAGAATGATCCTATAACTGCATCGCTCACTTACAAGTGCAATGCATATGTATGCAAATCATGTAATTAATTGTTTGAAGAGCAGTGATTTGTATCTGACGAAGCTCACAGCACACACAGCTTAGAGATTTGTCATATGCATTTGTCACTGGGTGGCCTTCTAGCTCCCAGTATGACTCCTTTCTAGCCCACACATTTGGCTTCCCATGACCAATAGTCGTCAACAAAAGACGGGAGAAAGGCCTTTGACTGCAACATAAGCAGACATAAACCCATAAATACAAGTGTATTGGACCTGATTCATTGAGATATGTCAAGGGTCACATCTGTGGTTTTTGTCTTTTGTCCCTTTATGAAAAAATAAAACTGTATATAGAAATTCAAAGGACAGATCTTTTCGAGTCTGTAATGAAAACTCACGTCGAGGGAGGGAATGGTCGCTGTAATCCTCACGGTGGCCGTGATGTGAGGGTCTTTAAACATGACCTTAGTGCAAGTGATGGGGGATGAAATTCACAGTCAAGTATCAATAATTATTTTGATCCAAACAAAGTCTGTAGCATCCTCCGAAAAAAAGTTGCTACAAGGAACTTTAATGTTGTGTCGCTTTTGGCGGTCCTTGTGGAAAAAAAGCGGCAGTGTTCCCGGGCATCAGATTTGCTTTAGAAAACCTCTCATTTTTCTGCAGCAGGATTCTGACAGTTTGCCCCGCTCCCCCCTGCCTCCTCCCTGCCTCCCTTACCTCCGGCGGGCCTAGCAATACTGGCTGGGCCTCCAGCAGCGCGCTGTTGCTGTTGGCTCACCAGACGAAGCTCTGCTCCTGGCTGGAGGACGAGATGCTGCTGCAGGGCATTTGGTACATTAATATTGCCGGATAACTTGAAGCAGCCGCAGAACCTATATGAATAATATGAATTAACATAAATGCTAATTTCTTGGTTTCTTCTGTATATTGTTCGTTTGACCAGAAATGTGAAGAGGTTGGCTCATTTCCTAAGAACTGTCTTTTCGCACTGGGTTGCCTCTCTGCAAAAAGAATAATCTTGATGAATTATAACGTTTATTCCTCTTTTCTGTTGCACAATAATACTGACATTTCAACCATGTGTAGGCATTATTTTTTCTTTTTTACTGACGTTAAAGCTTATTATTCATCCATCCATCCATTATCAGCCGCTTATCCGGGGTCGGGTCGCGGTGGCAGCAGGTTCAGCAGGCCGACCCAGGCTTCCCTCTCACCCGCAACACTTTCCAGCTCATTCTGGGGGACCCCGAGGCGTTCCAAGGCCAGCCGGGAGATATAATCCCTCCAGCGTGTCCTGGGTCTTCCCCGGGGTCTCCTACCAGTTGGACGTGCCTGGAAAACCTCTAATGGGAGGCGTCCAGGAGGCATCCTGACTAGATGCCCGAACCACCTCAGCTGACTCCTTTCGACACGAAGGTTATTATGTCACGTAATATTGTAATGTATGCATGGTAGTATATTGTTCTTTATTTTAAAAGTGTAGTCCTGCTCATAAACACAATTTTTAATCGGTAGTCTGATTATGCTTATTTT
Organism: Taurulus bubalis; assembly: GCF_910589615.1. Taxonomy (NCBI): domain Eukaryota; kingdom Metazoa; phylum Chordata; class Actinopteri; order Perciformes; family Cottidae; genus Taurulus; species Taurulus bubalis. Next base: position 19,067,517 of record NC_136603.1, on the reverse strand, counting down.
TCATGTACATTTTTCCAGTTAAATTTTTTTAAATCCTAATTACATAACGTTAACATAATGTTACTTTAATCCCCTCCTAATCCCTTCCTAGTCTTTGCTCTGTGTATGAACTTGTACTTGCAACAACATTGTGAGGACCGTTACAAGTTTTTAAAAGAAGAGAAAATATATTTTTGGAAAGTGAGATTTTGGCTGCTCCTCATTTCTTCAAAGGCCTATTTTTGAGGTTAGGACGTAGTTTTAAGATTCAGGTTGAGATTAGTTTGAAGTTAGGGTACGAGTAAGGGTTAGGGTCAGGCATGTGTGATGGTTTAGGTTAAGCGGCTAGGAAGTGCATTGTGTCAATAGCGGTCCACACAAAGATAGAAAAAGGCTGTTAATAGAACCACCATCATTGTGACTGAAATATATGAGATGGAACTGTCAACCCACAGAATAAGAGCTCAAGAGGAGCAATGTCGTGACAAGTGGGAGAAATGGACGATGTTTACGTCAACAATAGAAAAAGATGAGAAACACTTGAATGTTTCTCCGGATGTGTCATGTTTTTGAGAGGACAGAGCAAACCAGACCCTTTTTGTTGTAGTTATTATTGTTTGTTTTTCATTTCTGTATATATGTTTTCTGTTTGCGGTGAAAAGGCAAAAAAATTGTGTTAAAAAAAATATATGTTGTGTGTTCTTTCAATATTGAATAAAAGCAGCTAAATGCCCATCGAAATATGAAACAAAATCTGATACATTACTAATTTGTTTTTTTTCTTTTAACTCTGAAAGTGAAAGAAAAAAAAAAGCCATTGACCTTTGAGTTTGATTATTTCATTAATTTTTTGAATTACTTTCTCACACATACTGTTTCAAAACTCAAGAGTTAGCACAAATTATATATTTATATTTTACACACGGAAAAAAAAGAAAATAATACATTAAAAGGTTGGAAAGTAAAAAATAGCAAAAAAAAATGATGTGAAAACCAGTTGAATAAACTTCAGTCACTTTCAGTTTTACCTTTTTAAGTTTTTTGTGTTTCACACAGTATTAGAACATCTAGTCGAGAGGAGAGTGAAGTAGCACGTCAGTGCTGTGTTTCCACTCAGGCAATAACACTACATCCCACTTGCACTGAGACTCCAGAGTACTGTACCGTTGCTGTGAGAGTGGTGTTCCTGATGTGATGATGTGCTACCTTCTGTGACAGCAACTGGCAAGCAAATATTTTCCCCTTTCCATTTGGAGAACATCTGGATAGGACACACAGATTGACTTAGCTAATTAAAGCACACATTCAGTAATAGTCTAGAAGATACGATATACGATTACTGCACAAATCAAACAATCCATATAATATTTTTTTAGACATATTGAATGATTTCTGTTGTCGCCACTGAGTACAAGGCGATGTTTTTGTAAACTTTGGATTTGGTTTTATCAGAATAAAAACAATCTACCAGTCAATACAAGAACAATGCTGCAGCTTCATTTCAATGGAAAAGCCATCAAATGCACTTATAATACATTCACAGGGTTTATTCCCTTAGTAACATGACATACCTAGAGTCTAATTATCATGCGTACACTGTTAACTAGTGGTGAGAAGATGCATTACTTTCACACTTCGTGCAGCACCGGCGTAGTGTCATCATTGATGTTGGGTCAGAGGTTTGACCAACTGAATTACATCTTTTAATCCATTAAATTCCCCAAATCTAGCCTGCAGTTACTTCTTTAATTATCATGGTAGCTAGGGATAATAAAATCTACCAGTGGCAGATAGTGTGTAATGTGTTCAGATACTTGGTCTTTCTTGATGTGATAAAACCTCCGTAGCTTACAGCCCATAATTGGTAAAACTTCACATTTGTAGTCCATTAGCACCAGCAGTACTGTGCCTAACTTCTGAAACAGCCATCTGTGCTAACCGTAAACATTAAACTTCACCACCCGCCGTCGGCTCTCACATTAACAGTTTGACATCAGTGGCGATGTCTGAGTCTTTCAGATTTGAACCATTCCTGCCTTAAATACAGTGCATTTCCCAAAAGAGAATTATAAACTCACTCTGCACATTCCACGATGTTAAGGAATACATGATCAACATCCCCTTTGCCACCGACACACATTTCAAACAGCACCTTCATCCACTGCAGTGTAGTACATTCGCCTACATTTTTGATATTTTTTTCACATTGCATATCATATCACATTTACTTCAAAACATGCGTCTAATTTGAAATTGTTTAATGTTTCCCAACAGATAAAACAGCGTCGTGCAACACAGCATGTGGCAGTAAATCAATGAAAAATGGATAACAAAGCAAACAGAGCAAAACAAATCTGTGCCACAAAAACATGTATTTTCTTGATGATTTCTTTACAAGCACTTTGTGAAAAGACTTTCTTTCCTTTTCCACTCTAACGCCCGCAGATTTCTTTTCTGTGACAAATCCAGATGTTGTTTTCAGCTTTTCCTTCACTATCACTTTGTCATTCGCTAAGTCAGCAAAAGCTGGTCACAGGTAGTCCAGAGCACTCAGCCACTTTAGCGCCTCGCTCTTCCTCAGAGGAGCTCTCGGCCCCTGCAAGGCCGTGGTAGCAGTAATGCCTCCAGCGTTCACGCTGGATTTTAATCCAGCTCTCTGTGGGGCATTTCATGTGTTTGGGAGGCAAAATAAAAACGAGGCTTTTCTTTCAAATACTTGTTCTAACCTGATGAACAGATGCAGACGCACGAATGATGAATTCATTTTGTAATTGTTTATCGTGGTGTGAAAACAAATAAGAATCAAAAAACAAAAAAAAGCTGATCTGTAGCCAACATAATGCTTTAATTATAGTGATAGTAAGTAATGTCAACTCATACTTGCCACTCAGCAACCCAGCGTCAGTATGTGACGAGTTGGGATGATAACTTGTTTAAAATGACTCATGGATGTGCTGCATCATGGACACTAAAATGATTGCCAAGCCAGTGTTACTGTTTGACCGGATCCATGTGGATTGTACACCGTACAACAGCTGTGCCAGTCACTATGGTGCACGTTGAAAACGACTTGGCCGATACAAAGAGCCCAAAGAGAACCTTGATCAAGTCATACGATTAAAATGCTGCCAATACGCTCAAGCTAGTCACCGTGGCTTTTGCTATGCATGCCAACTACCTAGTTTTGTTTCTATATTCTAAACACAAGATCTCACGCCCTGTGTTTTCGTCGGAAAATCCTATATATACAGTACACATGGGCCATGATACAGCAGCTGACATAATTTAGAGCCCACATTTGTTTTAGTTTTTTAACAAACAGACTTCTTCTCTCTTCTATTTATGTTCATGTTGGCCACCAAGTCTTGAGGGAAATATCTTGTTCCTGAGCTGCTTTGCGCCACACATGTTCACCACTTAGTCTCTGGCTGAGTCTGTCTGGCTGTTCGGGTTTTTAGAGATTTTTGACAGGAATCAGCTGCCTGCTGTGGCCAAAAATGAGACTGGGAGAGTCAACCGAAAGGTTACCAGGCACCTATATATTGAGTTCAAATTCTGAAACTTAGTAGAGTCAAGGGGAACTGTATATTCACATGTTCACAGTCTTTTGATCGTGTCATTTGATGCGGTGTTACAACAAAAAAAATATTATATTATATTATTATAGCTGCTTCAAACGAGACCACAATCTTTTTCAGAACACTGATTTAACAAGTGCTTTGAGTTGCCTCCCAAAAAACATAAAAACATGAATTCAGTTGCCACAAGGAAGACGTTTTACCAATGAAATATGTTGAAAGTGAATGTTTGGCACTCGTATTTACAATTTCTATTTTGTGACACCGCAGATCACAAGAATGGTTCCTTATAATTGACATAGAAATGTCAGTGTTTGGCTGTTCTTAGCTTCACCCTCTTGTGGTAGTGATGATGATGATGATGATGATGATGGCCAAAAAACAAGAGGGCAATGGCAGGAAACCAAGATGACAACGTCAAAAATAACGACTCGAGGCTTCCAATTGGCAGGCCAACAAACCACCGCAGTGACGGTCCTCTCCTCGTACACAGTCTATGTGCGTGTCTGGGGGCAATAGAATGAGCGAAGCCACTCTGTTGTATTAGGAACTACACTGGGGTTACTCAAGATGTGGAGAGAGAGGAGACAGAGCAGACACGGATGAGCGCCTTTGAGCTGGCGCACAGCTGGTGCGCGTTCACTTTTGGGTGGTTGACACGAATGCTCATTTGAAGCCGAACATGCTCCGGGTTTTGGGGGGGGGGGGGATGGTAAACGCTGAAATGACTGAAGGGGACAAATTTGTTTTCTTTCAACTCTGTGGGAAGCTAACGTCTCCCATTCTCTACACACGCCCCAGAAACCATTCGTTTGATGTGTTTCCCATTCCGCCTGCATTTATCCCCCCCCCCCCTAAAACTGTCTTGGTACCTGCCTCCTGTGGTGCTGCCCTTAACCCTGTTCCCAGCAGTCCCCGCTCCTGACAGGTGACCTCACGAAGCATCGGTCACACACGGCTGGCCGCATCCACACACGTGTCCCGCGTCGTCCTTTTCTGTCCCGCATCGGGCGACGTGGACCTCTACTGTCGACCTGATGTCGCCCCGTGCTGTCATCCGCATCCTCCCCCTTACTTCTCTCTTCTCTTCTTCATAATTACGTGTTCTTTCTTCTTCTGGCATTGTGCAATAACGTTTTTGATCTGCACTGGATCCCATGGAAATCTTACTGCCATGTCAGCTTCCCAGGCTTTATTCCGGTCTGCCTTTGTCTCAATCTTTTTAATCTTTTTTCAAATCCCACCCACTCCCTTTCATTGTCTGTGCTCCCATTGTTTCCCAATTCTTGTCAGTGTTCCTTATGATCTGACTGCTTTCTCTCACCCGGTCCTCCCTCCTCAGTCCAAAGATGAGCGCTTGGCAGGAAGGTTGAGATGATTTTCATTTGAATGTATGCATCTCAGAAAATTGCCATTCGATTAGACTTTAATGGCCTTTGAAAACTGTGCGGTGAAAAGCTTCTGAAACGTTTCAGATTGGCAAGGAGGAAGTTATAACTATGTCTGATTCTATGAGCCTCAAGTGACTCCCTGTCCTTGATCTAAAGCTGATGTAATACATGAATCTCTTTGTATATCTGCCTCTCTTTCTGACTTGCATTTAGTTGTTATTGCTGTGGTGGCTTTTGTTGTTAAATGTACAGTTTCAGTAAGGAGTAAAGCTAAATTGAAATCTTAACAAATTCAAAAAGTCAAAGAAATTTGTAAAAACTTGTTTTCCCCAAATCAGAAGCAATCACATGAATGAGTATGTGTTGTATAATACATGATATATAAACTATAACGCTCAATGTGCAGCTCACTGCTCTGCAGCACAAACATAGTTGTGACTATCGATTAATAAATAATTGCTTAACCATTGTGTTGTATTCAAAATAGATCAATTTAAAATCTTCCACAGTCGAAAATACATTCATAGCTTTTGTTATACTTCTTTGCGGCTTCTTGATTCTTTCCCCGAAATAACTGAAATGAACTTTCTCCACTGTTTCTTGACTTTAAAAGTAATTAAGTATTCAGACAGAAACCAGGCGTGTTGAGTTTCCAATACATTTACCAGGCAGGGAAAGTGTAAAGAAATGCAGAACGTTGGGAGCTTGTTTGATTCATGAGGTCGAAAACTAAATATTTTCTACTGCTGCAGCTTCACATTTGAAGGATTCAATTGATGAAACACAAATTCACTTTCATCATTTAAAAGTAGTCTCGGAAAAAGTGAGCTTGGCACGGAACACAATTGTTTTTTTTATGAAAAACGCGTCCACAAAACAAAACCGTCATTTTGGGAATTTTTTTGACAGCGGATCGATTTGAAATACTGCAGCCAGCAATGGAAGAGTCAGGAGCCGCCACAACGAGCTAAAGAGCTGCTGCTGCAGGAAAAACACTGCGCAGCTCCAACTTCTCACGGAGGGAACCAACGGCAGACTTGTGGCGGGTGAACTAGTATACAATCAGAACATGGTTGAAAAAAGGCCAATTATCGCCTGATTTCTTTATTCTTTAAACGTTTGTTTTTCTCCCAGTATTGTATGACCTGTAGCATGAACAATCAATAATGATATTCATATTAGACAAATCTGGAATGCACAATGTGTCCACTCCCAACATTTAGAAGGTTATTTCTATGTAGTGTGTAACCCTTCCCATATATTCTCACTAATGTATTTGCCACAATCATGATTGAAGCCAGAGTGTTTTCCTGTGAAGCTTGTGAAAATGTAAAGATTTTAGAAAAATGTAATCAATTCTTATCAACACTGTTTTCTGTCTCTTTTGAGTCTCCCAAGTTGTATCAAGTGCAATCCTAAATTGATTGAATTAAACCTTTGAAATATTTTCACAGCCCTCAATGACTAAACACTAAAGGAAAAAACTATTTGGAAAGCCTTTAGAAATGGTCTTTAATTGACCTGAACTAGTCCAACTATTGAATGCACTGTAGTTGTTGTATTCAATTTAACAGGAATTGTGCAGTGTCAAATAAAAGCTATAGAGCATAATCTCAGAAATAGAAGTGTATGACTTGTAGTCTCCACTACAAAGTGGGTGAGATGGCCTGCGTGGTCAATTTAGCTTTATTTGACTGAGAACCACTGAAAAGCAAACTGCAAGTTGTTCAATGGAAACAAATGCAACAACGCTATGAAACAAACACAGCACACAAAAAACATCCATGTCCAGTCATCCATGTGAAGTCCCCACTTATACATTACAGCACACTGGTCCTTGTTCAGTAAATTAAGAGCCATGCCCTCTATCCCGACCTAATAATGTGTGTTGATAACTCCAGAGCTGCTGGAAATGGATTGCACAAACAGGATGATAGTCAGTCTTATTAGTGCTCAACCCTCACATTCCTGCAGGAACACTCACAGGCACGGGAAGAAATACACACACACACACACACACACACACACACACACACACACACACACACACACACACACACACAAATACATACACATTCTCTCCAACATTTCTACAAATGGTACTTTTCTATAATTAATACTTTGATGTCAGTTTTAGCAGTTGCCTGTGGTGGTGGTGGTGGCTCGGAAGTCTAATCTGATGAACAAAGAAGAGGACAGGCTTAAGATTTTAACCTCCGCTACTCCTGTAAATATCCAGTGGCATAAACACGACCCCTTTCCCAAACAAATATTGAACCCCATAACGCCATGCCTCATTAAATAGTACCATTGGAACCCAAGGCAGTTCATTGCTCAGACCTAGATTTGCATTTTGGGAAAAAAAAAAAAAATAAACACCTCAGTTCCCAGGTAAATATTTTGCGTCTATTCTGTTGACACTCTTATTGGTTTGGAAGAATCAGAGAGAGAGAGAGAGAGAGAGAGAGAGAGAGAGAGAGAGAGAGAGAGAGAGAGAGAGAGAGAGAGATATGTTGGGTGGGTTGGGGGTAGATTGTAGATATGGGGGTGGAATTAAATTTCCCACAATAGTCATCTGCTCCACTCGTATTTTCACCTTCTGCCTCCTTTGGAGCCAGGAAGACAAGCAGCCAGCAGCAGCACAAGCTAACCTTTCTCTAATTGATGTCTGTGTGTGCCGAGCGCACCAGGCAGCCATATTGTGAGAGTAGCCCGGGCCTTAGCATGGGGCAGGGTTTAACGGGAGGGGGTTGATGCAGCTGTGCAGTTTGAGTGATGCACCACAATCAGACGCCGGTGTAATAGGCACAGTCTGAGGACGTGGCTTTAAATTCTCTCCAGACGGTGAACTATGAACATTTTCAGTCGTCCAATTTAACCATTCATTGATATTGCCACCCGCTACTGTTATGTCTCAGTTTCTATAGCCGTATTTATTAATCTTACAGTATAATTAATGTAATATATAACTAGTACTAGGCCTACAATAGTAATTTAACAGGCTGCTTTGAGAATTTTCAGAATGCACAACAATTAATTCCTCCTGCGTATGACATCTGACCGTTTGTGTAATGAAGGAATAAACTGTATCTGCTAATGAGCTAACAACGCATGTCTCGCTAACTAACTTAATGCTACTATTTACAGCAGAATATAAACGTTACTTCCAAGGCCAAGGAGAACATCATTAACTGGACATTAGTTTAGTGGGTTACAGGTTACAACAAAACAAAATAAACATTACATAAACATTACAACTAGCACATTTAGAGTGTCGTATTCCCGTCCTGTAGGGAAGCCTGCATTGTCACAATCATAGCAACTTCCTTCCTAAATTTGGCGAGACCACTGGTGATTTATTTTATTTTGTTGTTCTAAATTGATTCAACCCCATGTCATCATGCCTAATTAAATATCATTGGAACCCAAAGCAGATCATTGCTCAGACTGAAAAAAAACAAAAAAGCTTGGTAATATATAATATTTAGCGTCTCTTCGGTTTACACTCTTATTGGAGAGTTAGAATCTGAGAACGATGGAAAGCGAGCTGGAAGGTGACCTTTTAAAAATCAAACACTTGTCTGGATTTGGGTAAAAGAAAGAGAGGGTGGTTGTGATTGTGGTGGTGTTGGGTGAGTTGGGGGTAGCTTGTGGGTAAGAGGGTGGAATTAAATTACCCACAGAAGTCTTCTGCTCCTCTCGTATTTTCACCCTCGGACTCTTATGGCGTCTAGCCACAAATCTAACACATTTCTGGGCAGACTTTAACTCCTTTCCCCTGAAGCGAGTCTCTGATATTTCTTTTGAGTGGTTTTGGCTCTCCAGACAAACTGTGGGCAAGTGAGTGGGGAACGAGCGGCAGTACGGCCAGTCGACCACTCAGAAACCAGACAGGAAAGTGAATGACTGATCCCCAAATGTTTTTGCAGGCACTCCACATTGTTTTGTTTTTTATATCAACAATTTACTCGCCCCTGAGGAATGCCCCCCCCGCAATTTTATTTATTAACTTTTTTTAATTGCCGCAATTTAATACCTTCTGGCCATGGTTTTAATTAAATGCAACATTTCACCTTCAAAAAGTATGAAGGAGCACATGGCTACAGATCCAGGCGAAACTTAAATGTTTGAACTTGGGTTCTGCAGTAAGCATGAAATCTAGTTTTCCATTAGCGATAAAAGTTAACAGACTATGATGGAACAAATAATGAACTTTTGGTTGGTCAAAAGTACGACTTTTGTCAGTGTACATTTTTAATTTGGTTGCCTATATTGCATTTGTAGATTATGTTTGCCTATTCTGTCCACATAGCATCCATTGCATAACTGTCCATCCAGCATGAGGGAACCCTTCTTCATTAAAGTTTTTTCTCATCTCAATCGAGGTTGTCTGAAGTGTTTATAGTGATATTTGGGTCTACTTGACTATTGACATAAAACAATTGAAAACATACAGTGTATAAAGTACAAACAATGTTTAAGCTAAGCAGTCAGACACATTCAAAGAAAACAGCCTTCCCTGTTACACATTGTGACCAAACTCTGGTGCTGTCCATGGTGCTGATCCATGATCAAGCAGGCAACTATACACAACGTCCCCGCGGCTGTTTTTTTCTTTTTAATATCTCTTCTTTTTACTTCAGGGATAGATAACTGAACTTGTCTTTTCTCCCACAGGCGAAGGCTATTAAAAAAATGTATGCTGGAAAGCCACTTCACCTTTTAATAATCCAGAGAAGGTTCGCTGAGTGCGCTCTTTTCAGTAAACACTTATACTGATGCAGCAAACACATAATCATACCTCAGAGCATCTTGGGCCAACCAGTGTTTCACTGCGCATCAATTAGCTACTCTACTGGAACATTTGTGCCTTCCCCAACAGCACCTTGGTGACAGTTATTTAAGGGTACATTATTTCGTCATTAACATTCTCCACCCAAATTGAACGAATCAGCAATGCCTCTGTAATGAAGCTACTTGGGTAAAGCTTTGGGTGCAATTACAGCTTCCTCTTCTTTTGTCTCATTGCTTTTCTTTCATTTAAATCTGCCCATGTTGTCATTTAGTCTGTGAGAAAGCTACATTCTAATTACAGGTGGAGCTCATGTAAGACATGTGGTTAAGGTCTGCTGTAGTGATAATGGAGACCAAATGAAAACAAGCAGGAAGAGCTGCCAGTGTGCTTTCGCTAGTAGTGGGAAAATACATGACACATATAAATAAGACGTAATTTGTGGTTAAAAGTGTTGTGCAAGGACATGTTGGCATGAGGATGAATCAGAGATTCTAATCTCTCCACAACAACTATGCCTATGCTTCATGACGAACCCGCTCTCCCACTTGAGCCACAGCTGCTCTTCTGAAACAGAAGTCTGTCTTAATAAAATTGCTGTGTTCTTTTTTAATAAGTCATACAGCGTGCTTATTCGTGTAGATTTACTGTGTGATTAACAGGCCTTTTTTACACCTTTCTATGAAATGTATTTGTATGTCAATATATTTTGCTTGTATAGTTGTTTTTGTCTTGAGTACTTTCACGCAGAAATATTACTCAACAAAACATTAATGTAATTTATTTTTTGGAACAAGTTAGTTTTAAAAACAAAAGCTTTCGCATTGTGCATTAACCAATCATGTTCAAAAGGCTCACTATATTGTACAACAACCCAGAGGCTGCGTTAACTTCATTACTCCTTTCAAACTTGACAAAGGCAAAGCGGGCCAGAACCGTTCTTACCTTTAACAATAAAAGCCCAAGACATATACAGTGTCTCACTGTTTAATTAAGGGGACTCAAATTCACTGAAAAAGTGTTGCAACTGTCGCAAATTTGCATCATGGTCGGTCACATCTTTGTGTTGTTTATTCGCCACGCCCCCAGGTGTGTCATAGCCTTTACACTCACTGAGTCTAGGGCCCTATTCTTCAACCGTTGTTTAACTAATCCAGTCCATACAACAGTTATCTTTAATTCCATCCAGCTCATTTGGTTCTTTGGCCACAGTTTGAGGGTTGATTTTTAACAGTGCACTCTTATTTTAAAATTAAGGATAATGAGCAAAAAAACAAATCCCAGTTAGCATTCATGGATTGGATGAGTGATCATGTGATTGCCATGTGGTGGATTGAGTATCAATATAAATAATGACACTATGTATCTGTGTGTGACATGGCTCAGTAAGCATCGCATTCTGTGGGAGAATAAAATGGGTGGAATACCATCTGTCAAAGATGTGAGAAGGTAAGAAAGAGCGTATCTACCCCATGAGCCAGCCTCTCCATTAGCTGTCACCCAACAGTGTTCCTTGCACATCTCTCTGAGAAACACACATGCACTGAATGCTTTTGATTAGTGGGGACAGAGGACAGCTGCAACCCAGAGTTGGTTGTACAATAACTGTCACAGGTCTTTCCAACTCCGTGTCTGATTTATTAAATCTAGTTATGCAAATCAAGTCAGTCACAATGTGGCAATTATCCGAAAGTCACTGGAGAGTGCATGTTTACCAGCTGACAGATGTATGGCAAGGTGTCTGAACAGTGTGTAGTTGTCAGTGCCGTTATGGCTACGCCCTTCCTAGCGCGCATGACCTGTCAGTTGGAGAAGGCAAAATTAGGATGGCAAATTCAAACTCGTTTGTTTATCTGTTCATGTCGGTCAAGACAAAATGTCCATTTTGTTCACGTGGGAGAGAAGGTTGTGTGAACCACCGATACAACCGCTTACTTGGGGTGGCGAAAGGAAAGGAGGGGGCTTAGCAGCAGGGAGGTTGGGAGAAGCAGCAACCGGAGGGCCAAAAAAGAAGAAGGTGCACTTCCCAAGGTGCCTGTTAAATTGTCCAGTAACTCCCTGTTAGCAGCAAAACATCCACCATCCGCCTAGCAGCTCTTTTTTTCAAAGTATATTTCACCATTTACGGTCCCTGGTCTTTACGGACCGCCTGTGGTTTGTGACTGCTATGCTTCTTCCAGCTAAAACCCACCATATTAAGCCACAAGGTAATTTGTTTGCAGAACTGGTGTTACTCCCAACCAACACCGACGGCAGCATGGCTGCACAACGGGAATCATTTTCACAGCCCTCACAGTCAGATTGCACCAGTAAAACTGTTATTGTTTTCTACTTGGATAAGCAGGTGACTGCAATGAGATGAGCTTTGATGTGTGGCAAAGTGTTTCATTTTGAAATCAATATCAACATGTGTTGGTTAAATGTACACTCCCTGGTTATGGTCTGTTATAAATTCCACGCTTACCTCAAGGCCCATGAACCTCTGATCACCCTTCAGGTGGAGTTCAGATGAAAACACTGAAACTGCCCTCCTTGTTTGTCAGCAAGCTATGAGGAGAAGAATAAATCAAATATCTTCTTTTACCAAGTTAACTCTAAATAACTTAGATTTACACAAGCGTGTAGTCTTGTTTATGTCGCTCCCCTAACATGGTGACAACTGGCAGAAGTACTGCGAGCTGTCGGGATTTAACTCTGATTTGTGATTTGAGTGCCAAAGGTCGGCTGTACAGAGCTCTCTTTGTGTGTCGGTGTTTCCTCTCGTGCCTCATAGTGTGACAGATGCAATGTCAGGACCCGAGCTGGAGTTATTCCTTTAATGATGGATGACTTCCCTTTTTGTCACCACAACATGTCCATGACACCACAAATCACCCACCGGGGTGGGTGTCCGACCTACGGCGCATATGCAAGCTTTAAATAACACTGGAAGGACACATGACACTGACAGTATCTCGGAAACAGTTTATAGCACAGCTACACATCAACCCCGTTTCCGAAAGAAATGACATTAATATCCTACTAATCTGCAAATACGTTCTGAAATAAATGTAATTCTTTCCAGATTGTTTTGAATATTTTTTATTCAACATACTGAGAAAACAAGTCTCAAAACGTTTATACTTGTTGTAGCAGCAAAACGTTCACTGGAAATATTATATGATATATATAATATATAAACACTGTGGTAATTAAAAGCATGATTACAATTGTTATATGCTCATGTTTGGGTATGGTTGTGGTTTTGGTTAATTATTTAAAAAGTTTATATTAACTGAATACAGGATGGAAAACGATCCTCCCTTAACACTGACAACGTGTGACCTTAAACATCTAACAGGTTAGGTTATGACTAAGTTAACTTCACAACTAAAACTCTGTGCACACTACAAAGACAGAAATATGCGTTTGCACTTATTTGCCAGGTTCATAAATCATATGCTTGTTTTTATTTATTTTGAAACTCTGTGAAAATGGCTTTATGTGCAGAAGTCTCCTTAGACGTAATTGAAAGTAAACTTGTCCTTTGTCAATGTCTGGCTTCTTCACCAGTCTTGAGACAATTCAATGAAAATACATATTAGGGACGGTGTGTCAATACACACTCATTACATGCACATCGTCTCTGTGCAAAATAATGTCCCAATGCTTGTTACGTAACTCGTGTTACCGAAGTCTGGAAATGACTGTACGTAGAACAATGTTGACTTGTTTTCACACAGGACAAGAACAGCGGGCCCCTGTGAGGAAGTCCTGTTGGTTTGATCCGTCCATCATCCCCTCGCAGACTTTCATGCCATTTAAAATATGTCAGAAAAATCACCACTGAAATGAAATAATGCTGTCATTGACGTTTCTTTAAGATTTTTCTGTCAGTCAAAAGTCCATCTTTATTATTTTAAGGGGTATTCTAGCAACTCCAAAAACTCCCATGAAGCAACTGGAAAGCGTCTTTCATTCAACGCTCCCTCCCACCTAAATGCCCACTTGAAAAACTAAATTTGATGTTAAATTGCTTTAAATTGAAAGTGCCCTTTTCTAAAATTGTGCAATGAAACCATCTCTCATGTATTCTCCAAAGCCACTATTAGGATACTGTTTGTTGTGATTATAGTAATCATCCACACGTGACATCATTATGTGTTAAAGGTCTTCTCAGATGTAGGTACGTGCTGATTATCCTTGAAATGTGTCAAAGCACTAAAGCAAATTACTATATTATATCTTTTGAAGTAAGAAATGCATTATCTCTCAGACAGGAAGAGAAACATACGGTGATCTGTGGCTGGCTAAATTAATATCTGTACTGTAGTGGTTTCTGAATGTGGAGCTGTTATTGATGCCTCTCTGTTCTTATATCATTATCTTGCAACACGCCCTCTTCATTTTATGATCAGTTGCTCAACTATCAATCCCGTTCTCCGTGAACAGCAGACACCTACAACAAACAACAAACAGCATCCCCAAACACTCACTGCTTGGCCAACTATCTCATAAATGTCACGCAGCACGGCACTTGTTCTTTTTTATGTGACATGAGTAGGTGCCCTGACTGGCCACATTTAATCTTATTGTAACACCCTTAAGCCCCATTAAACACAAAGCCAACACCAGTGGTCTGGGAATAGCTCGCCCCTGCAGCACAATTCTGAGCCATAATGACCTTAAAGGAAAAATCACCCCAAATTATAAATAGGCTTTAGTTGGGGTGATGCATTAGGCAATTTCAGTTGGGGCTGTATAAAATTAGAGAGCAACAGCCACCAAAGTAGTGCAATGGAACGGGTAGCTTTCTGTATGAGGAGGAGCATATACTTTGTAGGAACACTGCAGCAGCAACAGCTTCATATTATAATATTTAACAATACATATTCTGTATATCTCCTCATTGATGTGACCTGTATGGCATCCTTCTGCAGACAGTTCTGTAGTGGTGCAACATACAGCTATGTTGATTAACGATACATATGTCGATCCTTACATTAAATAATCAGATAAAAAGAAAAAGATACATTGTATTATTTCCAGCATTTTATAAAAACAAGATATTCCTAGTCTTATTGTATAATGCTCTTATACTATAATAAAGAATACGGGTAAATACAAGGACATTGGGGATGCCGCCAGGCACTGAGAACAAAAGGGAAATGTTGCTCGAGTAAAGAAGGACTCACTTCACACTGTCTCTGACGAATGTCATGACATATTCCAAAAGAGACATAAGGTTATGTTACTCCATGCAGTGTCGCTCCAACCTTATTTCAGCCCATTAGGATCTGACCTCCACCACAAAGCTGAGAGCAGGCAGAAGGTCTGTTACGTCTGATTGTAACTTAGAACCTGTAATCGTGAGTTCGCCCCTGCAGTGCAGAGGGAAAGATTTACTTTCCTGCCAGTGGATTTACACTTTTGCACTGTGCAGATGGCGGCAAAGAAACAACACAGCGGCAACAATGGCGGGGAATAACAAAGAGTGATGGAAAGGAAACGCACCCAACAATGCATTTTGCATTAGTGACACTCAATGTAAACATAACTTTTGTTTGTTTACGAGA
The DNA here is from genome assembly GCF_910589615.1 of Taurulus bubalis. Taxonomy (NCBI): domain Eukaryota; kingdom Metazoa; phylum Chordata; class Actinopteri; order Perciformes; family Cottidae; genus Taurulus; species Taurulus bubalis. Next base: position 19,052,222 of record NC_136603.1, on the reverse strand, counting down.
AAACTCCTTCGAGAACCTTTAAGCCTTGTTAAACCCATCTGCACCTCCTGAGAACTTTCACACAATCGTGAAGGGATTTCAATTAAAACATTGTTGCATGGCATCTTGCTCAGTTTCCCAGAGTTGTACACCACATCGTGCACAAACTGTGAACACTTCAATTAGAACAACTGAAAACAGAAGAGAACTTTTGTTTCCTGCTAAGCTTTGCTGCTTCTTAAGTTGCATGTGTGAAACATCAGAGGAAAGCAGATGGTATAAAACATCACTGCTGAGGCTTCTCCTTCAGCACTGATGCAAAGCCGTATCTCTCAAAGTGTTGCCCGGGGTGTTAACTAAACTTTGATAAGGTAATAATTCAGCTTAATCATGGATATCTTGCACCATGAGCATTTCTGTTATTCCGTTACTTTTTCGTAAACATCCTCTCATGTGACAAATCTGTTTGCAATTTGATAAGGTATAGTGACAAGGGAGATAAGAAGACTTTCCTCCAAGAGATGACAGATAGATATTGCCAATGAAACAGCGATGCTACATCACATAATGTTGCCTGACCGGCCGTGTGTCTCGATTACAAGGCTGTAATAGCGTTCTTCACATGTGATATCAGCGATACCCGCGGCCCTCTCAGAAACCACCAACTGTTCGACACATTTGGGTCAAATGTAAAAATCAAGCTTTCAAGTCAAGATTATCTTTAATCTCCTAAGAAAAGAGAGGCTGGTTATTTCTGATCTATCTAGTCTGGGACATTTTTTATGTATGTATTTATTTTTTGTCAGTTAAGAAAACAAACATCAAAGTGGAACTTCCCCAGAGAGTTTGACAGCGAGTGTGCTAAAAGGCATAAACTCAGCCAGTGATCAGAGAAATACCACCGACAGTCTTGGGTTGATAGTATACTTTTAATATGTATAGTATATGTGCATGTATTGTATATATGTAATACTTCTTGTGACTTACATCATGTGAATTATGTGTATCACGTATATACTGCCGGGTGAGAATGAATCTGTGAAGTTGTTCCCTTATTGTGTGTTCATGTGAATTTAAGTTGTATTCTCAATACTGCTTGACAGATTTTGAACAAAACTTTACGCTAATTGATTGGATGTTGGACCAAAATGCACGTTTGGAGTCTGAGTCAACTTCTTCACCAACGTTGTTTTATGTACCGCATGTAAGTGTTGTCCTAACATCACGCCATTAACTCCTGTTTGCCAGCATGAACTGCGAATATGAATTCAATACAAGGTTAAGAAAGTCAGTTTTACCACATTCTTGTCTTCTGTTTTCCCACTCTGTTACATTTGGCCTTTTGCTTGTTTGGGTTTTATTTGCCGATGTTTTATTATCTTGTTTTGTGCTGAGGTGAAAAAGTGAAATCCCTTCACCCTGTATGTGGGCCCTTGTTCTGTAATTCATTTTTTATTGAGTTTTTAAATGTGTTTTTTTACGTACCTTGAGCACCAAGATCAAAATCTCATTCACCTCCAGTGTATCGGGGTGGCCCACATCCGTGGTGAAGATCGCAAAACCTCAGCAATCCAAAACTATCTGCACGGCTGGATAACAACAAAAGTAAAGTAGGAATTACCGCAATGTTATTTGTGATTTCAAGTTATATACATTTATTAAAATGACCAATTAAATGAATAAAATAAATATGACGGTTATATAAAAAAAATGCAATTAACTAAGATTCCCTTGTTACCACCTATAAGTGACGTGTGAAGCTCAGTTGTTTGTCATACCTTATTTCTTATTCATACAGTTTTGAAGAAAATGTAATTGTCCGGACCCTTCTCTGCTCACAAGCCCTTCCACTTGTTTATTTTAACACAATCATGTACCATTGACCAAGTGTTGCACTTCATTGAGTTGGCTGACCTGATGCTGTCAGCCTAACGGTGCTGAGACTCACTGCCGAGGTTCTCTAGTAGTGGTAAAAGCAAAGCATTAATAATACATCTGGAGAAGAAAGGGGTCAGCAGTACAAAATGCTCCGACAATAACAGCTGCACACAACTCCTCACAGATGTCTTTACATGTACTATTGCAGGAATAGTCAGCTGCAGGTTATGAGACCTTTTACCCATTTAAAGACATGGCTGGAGGGATGCCAGTCCACCACTATAGACAAGAGTTGAATTGAGTTCCCAACCATTTGGTGCGGACATTCACCTCACCCATGAGATGGGTCTGAGTTCACTTGCGGAGAAAATGCATCCCGTTTTTTTCGGGAATGTCCTCACTGCATTGTGCTGTCATTACAAAGTTGTAGTACGGAGCCTCATTTGGATCCACTCCTGTTTCCCATTAAAACAAAAAGTCTATTTAGGTTGTTAATTGAGAGAAAGTACCAACATTAAAACACAATGAGCGAGAAAGTAAGAACAATTTCCAGTGCTCTTCTTACACCTTCCTCTTCTTTGTACTTCTTCTACATATAGCCAGATATGTTTTGTTCCGGATTGTGGAATACACAGCGGACTACACTAACCAGGTCGTTTCATCACCTGTGGTGTTGTCGCAGTACTACTGTGGGGAAATGGCCACGACCGGGTGAAAGTGCAAACCCCATGTTCACATGCTGCATGTGGGAATCCTGGGCACGGGCAAGACGCACAGCGAGCCATGAGCATGTGTGTTAAATGATCAATGTGTCGTCGGCTGCTGTTCCCTTTCAGATGGAAGCTGTCAATATGCTGACGGCTAGCTGTCATGCCGAGGAGAAAAAGCCTCACTCTTCTAAAGAGCTCCAGGAGGCTCCCTCACTCCTTTCTTCATTAACCTTTTAAGCCCCGTTGGCATTTTTTAGGATTCTGCTCGAATTAATACACCCAAACTAAAAAGGGTGTATCTCTGCAACCACAAGGGTTTTTTGAATACGTTTGGTGTTAAAATGTTATAATTACCCATGTGAGCGTTTGGTCAGATGTATACATATTAGTATATATGTTACTGGCTACGAGTAAATAAAGATTGAAACAGAAAAAATAGAAGTTTGAGGTACGCCCATAAAAAGTACAGAGAGAATTCAGGCGAGGTTTCCAAAATTTGCATTTGGGCACATTTGCGCATATTTGTGCGCATCTGTGACATTTTAATTGTTTTATGTAGCAAACCTTATATTTCACTTGTATATTACTTATGGTGCTCAATAAACTTGTATCAGTGTGGATTTACTGGGGGAAATGCATTGTTTCTTCTATTTGCTATTTTTTCTTAATTCTTTCCTAATTTGCTGACTCAGCAATTTGTGCTGCTGGGTTCTTTGGTTCATATCTCGGTGATGCTTTAGAGCAGAGGGATTTGGTGAATAGATTTGGAATCTGTGTGGAATTGCCTTGCTTTTTGCCATCTGGTTTCTTCTGATAGCACCAAGCTACGGGTCGCTAGTTCCGGAAACATGTCGAGTGGGCTGACTCATGACAAAATTATGACTATGATATTCTAATAATTATTTTAGTTGGTGTTTGAGTTGTGTTGAAATGGCTGACTAATTATTGTAGCCCAGGTTATCTTGTTTAATTTGATGATTAGCATCAATATATTTGTTCATGATTATTGTAATGTTTTACACAGTTTAACTAAAATGTCTAAAAATCAACCTATATAGGGATGCCGAGGAGAAAAAGCCTCACTCTTCTAAAGAGCTCCAGGAGGCTCATCTATCTATCTATCTATCTATCTATCTATCTATCTATCTATCTATCTATCTGTCTGTCTGTGTATCTGTCTATCTAATTCCCATCAGCCTCACCTGGACTGTGTTTTGTGCTAATGTGCTAATGTGCAAATGTTAACATGCTAAACTAAGATGGTTACCAGGTTAAACATTACACCTGTTGCTCACGTTCAGCTGGATGGACTTTGCTAAACAGCCTCACAGAGCCGCCAGCTGAGCCGTAAACTCCACACATTTAAAACAAGTCTTAATTACAATGAGTTAACCATATTTATCACCCCTTTCCTCCTCATCTGAAAAAGGGTAAAAGGTAAAAACTAATTAGCAGAAAATCACATTTATATATCGTAATTTAGAAGAAAGAAAAAAAAGAGGCCACAACAGCAGCTGGCAGAAAAATAATGGCCCGGCACCTGGAATACGATGCATCATATAAAGGACTTACGATGGCTCTGCAGCCATTGAGAACACATCCCATTATTTATGCAGAGCAAGAGGCAAGCTGAGGCCAGACTGGGCACATTTAATTTCTCAGCTGATCATGGAGACAGATTCTATTTACAGCCTGCACTGGGGGAAACTGAGAAAGGGAGAGGCGGTGAGGAAAGAGGAGACAGAGAGAGAGAGACCAAGGAAAATAGGGACCAGTCTCCGTATGATGGAAGGTTTTAATCGGTCAATCCGACAAACCTCATTATAACCAGGACGGTGCAAAGCCAGGAAAAAGCTATGTTAAGCAAATAGCACTTTCTCTCTTTCCTGATACTTGTTTGTCAGTGAAACATGGTCATATTGGTTTGTGGCCTATTTGCCTGCAGAAAGACACACATATAACAATCGGGCTTTATGTGTGTAAAGCTGTGCGATACCACTAAAACCACTGGTTGGGTCCTCACTCCAGGTACCACTATGACAACAGGTCTTTGCTGCTGTTCTTATACTTTGTGTAGATATATGTTAGCAGGTGTGATTATCTTTATATCTTTATTGTCAGACAGCTAAAAGCTTAATAGCAAAAACAGGTTTTTGAGTGTTCCCAATCCCAAATTAGCTTTTGAGCATTTCACAATTCACTCTTTTATACTTGGGCTGTTGTGTGACAGCTGAAACAGAAAGCTAATAACACTTGCAGGCTACCGTGTCATTGGTTATATTGAAACACAGAAACAAATACACAGAGAGTTGACAACGTTTTAAAAATGTCCCCTGTTCACCAGAAAACAGAAAGGTTCCTCTTCCACCTCGGTCAAAGAGTTGAGACTATTAGAGACTATTCCACATGTTTTAACTGGAGGCCAAAACTCGGCATTGCGATGTCATGTGACCACGACCTGTCAACAGCACATTACATGGTGGCGGCATGGGGCGTGTTAACCCTTCAAGCCCACACCCTAACCTTAACCCTAATCCTATTTATTGTATGAGTTGTGTTTAGATGTTGTGCATCGTGATTATATATATATATATATATATATACATATATATATATATATATATATATATATATATATATATATATATATATATATATATATATATATATATATTATTGTAGCCCTGATTTTTGTTTAATTTGATACCTAACATGTTTTTTTTTTGGGGGGGAGGGATTTATACCATGATTTTTTCTTGATTTTCCTGATATAAAAGGGTCCCCCGGGATCCTTTTTTGTAGACACAATAATTCCCAGGAGTACAAGACAGCTATGTGTCAATTGCACGTGTTTTTATATATTTTAAAAGCTTAGTAATGCACAGCAATTTTAATTCTTCAAACTGCAAAACATTTATTCACAAACATTAATAGTGTGGTGTGAGAGAAGATTTTCCGCCATAAATGCCAGCCAGAGCCGCAAGCGTGAAATTTAGTTCCACAAATGTATCCAAATGTGACAAATGTGATATTGTATGAATGTTAAATGTTTACAAAGATTGTTGAGGTTAAATGAGCCATTATTAAATTAGTATGTTCTCTATTTTGATCTCTTGGTAAAACATTATTAATAATCAGTAATCAGTGAACAAAGACAGTCTCCTTTATGTTGCCTATTAAACGCATACTAGTCATTATTTAAAGGTAATCAAAGAAACTGTATTATTCGAAAAGATTATGAAAGATGTTATATATTATATTATAATCAAACAATAATTAGCCCTAATTATTCTCTACCCTTCAGGTAGCTCTGAGTCTCTAAAAGGCCGGCCCCACCTTCCCAATCACATGACCATTTTGTTATTACTACTTGGAGGAAATGTTTGAGGACGGGCTGGGTTATGTTAAACCATTACATCCACACACTTTATCAGACTTGGTGGAAGATTCAAAAAGAAGAGTATTAGTGAAAGCACTGTTATGGGCGTACGTGACAGACTGACCTTATCCCCCAGCCTCCATGAGCTCTCCGGCCTTGGTGCTTTACTCGCTTGTGGAAGTATAGCGCAGTGTTCAGAGAGAGGATGTCACCCACTGCCTCTGAACTTGAAATGTTTGTGAACTTCCTCTGGGAAGTTCACAAACTGTTTCTGCGTGCATACTTTAAAGAAGTAGCTGATCCAGCGAGGTGATTGGTTCACCGCAATATTATTAAAAAAAGGTTTCTTTCATGTCTCAGTGATATCCAACCGCAGAGGAAGTTATTGAAAATCCAGCTCAGGCTGCCACAGTCATATCTGACTGCCTGATAAAGGGAAGGTATTGCCTGCTCTCCATTTTAGACTTATATGTGCATTTCACCTTTAAAATGTTGCTGTTTTTGGAAAAAAACTCAGCATGTGCAAGCACTAATACAAGTTGGACTTGTTATAGTGGTAGTTTAATCATGAATACATATTTAGTTCAAACCATTTTTCCTATCTGTCTTACCAGTATGTGCTCTACTTTGGTTTTGTCTGCAAACCAGTGTATTGGCTTTAATATTGAGGTTGACCATTTAGTCAGTTGTAGTAGAATTACCAAAAAAAGGATAATGTATGTCAGTAATTAAGTCATATTAATGAAATAGTTGATTCAGTCAAATATTAATTGTTTACATGAGACTGAAAAGGAAGTCTGTTTTTTTTCACATTTTGAGACCCCAGGTATTCGAGTATCTTATTACCGCAACGTTTATAGCTAAATTGCATAATAGCAGACTCTTATCGTTTCTGTCAAAATTATATCTGCAGGCAGACTTCAAAGTGACGGAAATAAGTATTTGACATCTTAATCACTTGTGTACATGTGTTACTGCTACAGATGACAATCACAATGACTCAGCCACTTCCCTTGCCGATTCACCCGTGCGCTTGTAGGATTGTTGCACACTATTTATGGTCCAACTGTGTGGTCGGAGTGAGACGTCTGAAGTTGAAAACAGAGCATTTGTCTGGTGATGCTGACGCTCAGTCCGTCACCATAGTGACATTATTGAATCTCTGGAAGAATGAAAGAAAGAAAGAAAGAAAGGAGAGAACAAACCTTGGGTAAAAATCTAATTGCCTGACCTTTATCGACTCCTTTGGAGGAGACGCAGACCTATGTGCACCATCCCTCGTTACATCCGCATAATTAATGCCATCGATCTGGCTCCCCATTTTCTCTCCTCTGATGAGGACGGATGTGCCGAGCTGGAGAGTGACAGCTGTCGCGCAAAGTGACACGAGGCAAATGTATTAGCCAACGAGTCAATTGCATTGCTACGGGTGGGGGAAAAGGGAAAAGACAAAGAAAAGACATTGGAATTCACCAACAGACCAGGGATGTCAATCAAAAGCAGTATTGACTAGCTTTATTTGGATATCAATGTCTTTGTCCAGCCCATTGATTTTTGTTTTGTTGTTCATCTTTGGATGTGTACTTGACTGTCGGATCAAGAGTGACTTTATTTTGTGCTAATAGAAACAGGAAACATCTGAATAGGAAAAGTAAAAGGAACGCTCAGCAAATGTTAACTTGGTAAGAAAAGGTCAAAAATATGAGTGCTAGTACCGCTGACCATTTAAATTGATTTTGATTTTGTTAATTACGTAGGGTAACACATCATTACACATCCTTCCTAGTAATTTGAAAAAGCTCAACACAAACTAACCATAATGGATATCCATATATTTTATTAGATGAGAAACTGCTGTGCAGAACTTGTGTCATTATGAAACACTTGAAGTCAAACATTTAATCAGAATAGGGATAAAATAAAGTGCAACGCATGCCCCAAGACTCTACATTGCTTCAACGTCAAAATTGCTTATCGCAATGAGAAAGCCCATCCAGAATTTAATCCCGCATTATACCACCTGAGGGGAATAACAGCTTTATTTCCTCCCAGGAGCCCAATTCCTTCTTCACTGTCAACCCTCAGATGATTTGCATAAACGGTCAAGAGGTCACAGACTCAGCAGCATCGTCTGACATTCTAATTCTGTGCAGACAGCAGACAGTGCGCCCTAGTCCTTCCCTAACCCGTCTTCACTGCCGAAGGAAAGGAGGTTGGTATTCATCAGTAATATGAGGCACAAACAAACGTTGATTGGACAGGAAATTACAACTTCAATATGATATGTTGTGGGGTGAGAGTGTTTTAAAAGAAGTATTCTTTTAAAAATCACTGCATATGACTGTAATGACTTCATGTATGGAAATAATTGAAATTATGCAGTTGTCTTAAAATCTTACTTTGATTTAATTGTTGCAAAAAACTAAACTTTTGAAAAGTAAATATGTCTTACTCAGCACTCGGTTGTAGCTCCACCCCCTCCTGTACCTTTTCGGTTCCAAAGAACCTGTCTACAAGAAATTGAAGGTGTGCATGAGCCGTCACAGTCATTGTGATCGAGCAACGACCCATAAGGTTATTAAGGAAAGATCACGCAACTATGAATCTGAAATAGATCCATTCATAAAGGTAACACTTTATAATAACTACACGATATTTAGCATTAGTTAAGTATGAGTATTTAATTCATCATTTATAAAGCATTGTTCCAACATTAACACTCAATAGAATGCAATTCATAAACACAGGCATAAATGTTGTATTCTTGATTAATAAACTTGACTATTATGCGTTTCATGATTGGGTTTTCATACTTTATAAATGATGGATTCCCCATTCATGAATTAAGTAATATATATTACAAACCAATTATTAAGGACTTATAGATGATTAATGAAATTTATAGAGTGTTAGTAAATGATAACAAAATATTGAAATGTCTTTTTTTTCATGGTGATTTATATATGCACTAATGGTTAGGGACTATATTAACATGTGCTTTATAAACGTGTTCTAATACTGCAATTAATGATTAATTCAGGTAGTTGTCGTTAGTTAATCAGTAAGTAGACCAACCCAGGCAATAGCGAAATGATGTCACAGACTGTGCGAGGAGAGGGGATCTCTATTTGAATTGCTTCTCCCGAGATTTCTTCCCAATTTGGGGAGTTTTTTCTCGTTTTCTCAGAGAGCTCAGGCTGGGTCAAGAGATGCTGCTGCTTTGAAAATAATTAAAATGATGAAATTGAAACAAAGTTAATTTATCTTTTCGGTAGCACTTTATAATAAATACACACTATGGTAGTAAAACTTGAGTGAACACGTAATTCATCCTTTATAAAGCATTGTTCCAACATGAACACTCATTAGTAACTCATTAGTATGCAATTAATGAACACAGTTATAAATGTTGCATTCTTGATTAATAAGCTTGACTATTATGCGTTTATTGATTGGGTTTTCATACTTTATAAATGATGGATTCCCCATTTGTAAATTAAGTATTAAGGACTAGTGATTCATAAGATAATTTATAAAGTGTTAGTAAATTATAAAAAAAAGTATTTAAATGTCATTTTTTCATGCATTATTTATAAACATAATAATTTGGATTTTGATAAAAACGAATCCTCATACAAATGGGGCAGTGGATCGTATAAGATATGCAGCTTCTCAACCTAGGTAATGAGCCACTCTTCCTGCTGACTGCTCACTGGAGGAAAAGCGGCAAAATCAAGGACATCCGTTTCGATTTTGACGAATACAACAAACTATACAATAATAGAGCCAGCAGCGACCGTTTCTCAACAAACAACACATTGCTCAACCTGTTCGCTGGCTAAGACATCTTCATTGGGAAAAGTGAAAACATCTTGTCGAGTCAGAAAGAGGCGTTCCGCAGTGTACATGTCTAGATACGATAAACAGTAATACGCTGTTGTGTTACAGCTTTGTGATTACTTCTTTTTCAATAACAGTGTGGATTACAATGTGAAATTTAGGAATAACATTTCTGTTCTTTCACAGAAGTTAGATGAGACAGTTTATGTCTCATCTAAGCCTCTTCACCAAGCTGTGAAGAGGATTAGATGAGACATAAATTAAACCTCTTCACAGCTTGGTGAAGAGGCTTAAATGATATCTCTGGCTGGAGGTGGAGGGACGCAGCTTAATATGAATTATATTGACTGTTTTAACTACCTTGTTCTTTCTTAAATTATAAAATGTGGGACACCAGATATTTTGTCTTTTTTTTTACCACAAAATATATAACTATATAATGTAATAGCAGGACCGATTTCTTTTCAGTCAAAATGATCAAATCTGCAAGCAGGCTTCCAAATGGAGGAAATAATTAAGGAGACTTCTTCACCAGCTTTTTCTTTGTTACAAATGACAGTCATCACAATGTGAGTTTCAAACTCAGAGGGCGGGAGTTTTAGCACAGTCTGTTTGAATTTGAAACCAGAGAATGTATCTTGCGATGCAGATGCAGAGTCACCGTAATAACATATCACATCCTTGATATAAACAAATAATACAACTTAAAGGGAAAGAAACTAATTGCCTGACCTTTATCGACTGTATCACTGCTAGCTTCCATGAAATAAGGATGAATATAAGCCTTCCGTTCGCTCCAAAGTCACCTTGTTTATATGTTAGATGGCTGGTTACTTGTCGACCTACATTCAGAAATCAGTTAGTTTTATTTAGAGTTGGCCGGTGAATTACCCATGGTGCTTTAGTGCTGCATTGGTCAACAGGGCTAAGCTAGCTGTTGAAGGTCAGGAAACCTCTCAACTGTGAAGCGTGTCTATATTTCCCTCAAAATCAGTCCCTCTGCCAGTCGCCATCGGGCCTAATTTGGAAGGGGAATAAATAGGCCAGATCCCTGAAACCTGGAAATTGACACAATAATTGTCTCTATTTTATATACAGTAAGTTACAGAAACTGTGCATGTGGTTGAGGCAGCTTTGATGTTGTTTCACATTTATCAGAGCTGGGCTGAGTAAAGATCAATGTACAAATTACTTCTGCTAAAGTTATGACATTATTAGCAAGTAGGCGCATTAGTAGCTAATGTTGGTGGGCCGAAGACAGTGTCTCGGAGCAGCAGTGGGCCTACCAAAAAAAAAGTATGCAATTAACTATCTGAGGCGTGGTTATTGTGAAATATATAGCCCCTGGCGTTAAGTCGTGATGCATCCAATGACCAGAAAGTAAACATAATTAAGTCAGTGGCGGGCCGTGCATTTTGTACCTAGGCCTGCCGTCTGATATCGTATACATGCAGCAGCAGAGAAGGCTTAAATTAATTAAGTCATCATTACAAATAAAGCCCATACAAAGTGTCTGCTATGCATAATAACTGGTGGCTCTCAACCGCCAGAGTGACAGCCGTCACAGTAAAAGACAGTAAAAGCCGTCAAATTAACATGAATCAATTTTGCATACTCTTCTGTTTATTATCTGCACCAACCATTTATTACGAGCAACCACAGATGCATTCGTCTGAAAGTCACCAGTTAACACGGTTAACTTGCCACCACAGAGATGGCGCCTACGCATTCTCATTCTGGTCCGTTAGTGCACACACAAGCGACAATGACATTGTTCTCACCTCCACAATGAACCACGTTAACAGTGAATGAATGAGTTTGTTGATGTGTGTGCATGTGGCAATATGCGTATTGATCTTTTCATCATGCAACAGTGCAAGGCACGAGATGATGTTCGTCTATATGATATTCCTCCACCAAATGACACATTGAATCACACACACATTGAATTTGATTGATTATGCCATGTATTGAGCCTCGAAGAAAAACGATTGTGCTCAAGTATTGCTACTGGCAACGAGCAAATGAGCTACAGAGGCTGTCAAATCTTCATTTGCCACCCGGCGAGGATATATCTTGCCCAAGAACGTATGTGCAATATTTGATCTCCGATTTTGTTTTTCATAAAATGTTCAGCTCCGCATGAAGTGTGCCATGTGCGCATAATTACTGTGCAACTGCTATCTAGTCTAGAGAAAAACAAAAGGAACATCTCACAGATGTTGTCCCCTGGGATGCTGGCTCTTTTGATCAAGGTTTTATTTTTGCATTCACATTTATTTCATTATTTTATAGACTCAGATTGTTGCTTATTTCATAGTTAATGCTTTGACAGTTGTGCTAGGTGTGCTGAAGTGACACAGTGGGCTTGTCAGTTCTCATTAGCTAAATTGTATCATCTATGAGCATATTGAAGGGAAACACAATAATTAATTGTGTGGATATGCCACATCCAGGAAACAGGCAGTAAACAGAACAAGCATTAATGGCTATTAGGCACACAATGATGTATTGATGATAGACATAAATAAAAAAAGGGATATAGAAACTTTGCAGCAGTTGAAAAATATGAATCCAATTTTTTACAAGATTCCTTTTTCTCTATTTTTACATATAGTCATCTTAGATGAACAACATTCCTATTTTTTTTAAATGTAAATGACCGTCAGTCAGAAGTTCCCGTGATTAATGATACTCAAAATAATACATGAGTTGATTACCCTTAAAATATTGTATTGGTCTATATTTAACCTTTATAAAACCAACCTATTTTTAGGCCTCTGCTTGAAAATTGCATACCCAAACTAAAAAGGGTGTATCTCTGCAACCACTAGGGCTATTTGAATAATTCTGGTTATATGTGTTATAATAAAATGCTACAGATGTGCGATATTTTTCAGATGTGTAAATATCAGTCTATATGTTACTGGTTAAGAGTAAATGAAGATGACACACAGCAAAAATGAAAAAGTGTCAGGTTTGCCTATAAGAATGCACTTTCAGGATGATTATTTCTTTGAAATGATGCAGCTGTCAGGTCCAACTCTAACCCAACTCATAGCACAATATGTGAACATGCTCTCTGCAAAGCTTGACTTTGATAAAGTGAAGCAGAACAAAGTTAGAGAGGGTTTAGTACAAAGAAAATTCAGACGAGGTCTCCAAAATGGGCATTTGGGAACATTAGGGCACATTTGGGCACATCTGTTCCATTTTAATTGTCTCATGTACCAAACCATATATTTCAATTGTATATTACTTATTGTGTTCAATGCATCCAAATACAGAAGTTGTGGTTCTGTTGTATAATATATTTGATTATGATTTACAGTTTTAAATAACAGTCTTTAAGTCTTCCCCCCCAGGGGGCATTGGGTAATGTAATCATTTATAAACCATTGAACAGCTCAAAGTTAGATAAGAATCTCTTAACCTACAAAGACTTCCATAAAAATGATAAACGTCAAATACCCTTTACCTTTTTAAGCCACGCAACATGCATTATTTAAAAAAAATTCTCACGGAAAACATGGTGGAACGCAATGACTAATAAGACTTTTGAAATTTATTTTTAGGAGCACCCCAGATAACACCACGACTCTATCTCATCTGAAATAACCCAGCCATAAAATGATGCCATTCAGTGGGCCATTATACTCTAATCAGCACAGAGGAGCTGGGTCTTTAACTCCGAGTGTTAAACTTACTTTAAATGGAAAACCACACAAAGAAAAGTCAATTACAGGTAGCTTTCAATACGTAAGATGTGCACTTTTGGGGTGGGAGAGTAGGTAATTGTGAAGAAAAGTCAAACATGTCCTTCATTAGTTGGCATATGGCGTTTGAATGAATCAGCTCTTCCGCACAATAAATTGCATCTTCAATGTGAGTGTGTGTGTGTGTGTGTGTGTGTGTGTGTAGGCTTCTAAAAAAGACATTGTGCAAGTCATAGGTGACTATATGAGAGGAGGTTTTTGTTACACCGGGGGCTCGACAGGGATTGTTACAGAAAAGCAAAAAAAGAAACAGAAGAACAAACTTGCTGTTCTCCATCTTTTTTAATATCCCCCTGCTTCCCCCTGCACGGCACCGCATAGTAGTTTCACAGATTTACAAGGTGTGTTGTTTTTCATAGGCTACATTAACCAGAACACTCTAGAAACCATGGAAGTCAAATAAATGATGGTTAGATATTGCACATTCCTCAGTTTACGCTGAGTTAAAAAAAGTCGTAATACTAAGTTAAAAAAAAAGTTGCAATATTAAAAAGTTTAAAAAAAGTCGCAATATCGTAAACATTTGTTTTTACTCGTCTGAGGTGAAAAGGTTGGTGACAATATAAGCAAAATAAAATGGATTGGAAACATGTGATCTGTTTGGGGAGATTAGGAGGTCCCTCAAATTGATTCAATAAATAAATGCGATATTCACACTACATTGTTTTCACTTGTTTGGGATTTGGCTGATGCTCTTTATCTAAATCTAACCAGTTCTTGTCACAGACTGAAGCTTGGCACCATTTTTCTAATGCTCAACAACTGTCAAGGTTGGTCAACACTTGCTTAATCAAAAAAGGTTGTGGTTTGGGTTAAAATGATGAAGTTTCACATCTCGCACACAAAGACACACAGGACATAAAGATCGTTCTCCTGGGTGAAAGTCCTGTGTTTATTTGTCTCACCCATCCCTCTTTTTCTGGCTTTTTTTCTTAGCATTTGCTCTGAGAGTCTAGTATTGATGTGAATAGGTCCACATTGTAGTTCGTGAAATCCTGGTTAGGGTTAGTCTCCTACGGATGTTAAAGGGTGCCTTTTGCGCCGGTATCTCGATAATCTCACTTAATCATTTTATCGTGCACTCTTCTGCAATGGTTTACTGGCACCTGTTTGGAGGATTAGTGCCACCAACTGTTTATTTTGACGTACACAACTCATATTATTCACATAACAGAATAGGACGGATTCATTTTCCTCTTATTTGAGGATTTTCTGGCAATCCAGTCATAATTTGCATAAAATGTGCATGTAAAGTGTATTTCTGTTTAATATGAACCAGACTTGTGGGCCTGTTGAAATGCTTAGGGACAGAATGAATGCATTCCTTCATGTGCGGATTCGTCTTTCTCTTCCCAACTGGTTTGAATTAGCCTGACATGAACAGGAGACAACGGAGAACATGAAATTTACGATCACTGTGTTCCCACATTTAATCATTCCATAAGCGAATAAATATGACCTCATCAGAATAACGTCCCCCGAGGGAACACAAATTGCTTATAGCTCATGGACATGGTCAGGGGATCTGCACGTTTTTCTGAGCAGAAAATGGATTTGATTGTTCAGGTCAAAGGTGACTAGGTTCCATCACAAAGCAATGAAACAAGGCTGAGGTCTCAGGCGCCCACATCATTTAAATTTAGGACGTGTCTGATGAGCCCTGACAGACTGTGGTTATTCCAGTGGGACGAACTCCTATTGTTGCCAGCACAGATGTGGAGGGAGTTAAACATGAACATATGATCCTGGAAACCACACACAGGCACGCACACGCACACAATGACATTTGTACTGACACAACCATTTTACCTTGAGTGCACGTAAACCGTGGTTTCAAAGGGAAAGCGAAACTGCTGTGCTGGGCTCCCTCCCACCTGCTCCTCTGGGAACAGGAGGTATGGATCCATGGACTGTCCTGGTGTTCACCTCTGTCAACGTGTGTTCCCCTACCATGTATATATAGCACACGTGTTCCTGTGGAGCAAAACTACACAGACTGATATGGGTGTGGGAAATCATAAAGAGAGGAAGGTGGGCGACTGAAGCAGGAGAGGAGGGAATTGGACTCAAGATGATGGAGGAAGGTGAAGAAATTGGCACAACGGTCGGGGATAGAGCTCAAGGAATATGTAAAATATAGTGCAGAGTGGGCGGCAGGGTGTCAATGGGGATAAAGTAGACTTGGTGATGAGAAGGATTCAGATGAGGGCGTGCTAGCATATGAAACAAGATCCGCTAGAAGTCCTTTGTATCTTTCAGAAGTTGAGGCTTGATTCTACGGTACCAAAAAGAGCATTATTTGGCAACACACACAAATGAACATATCATGTCATGTATCCCTGTAGTGCATGTACTCCATCATAGCCTTGCCAAGTATTTATTTTTGGTAAAGCTTTAAGTCTGTATTCAAAATATGCAGATTGGATTAATACCAGGTCCTTATTTTAAAGCAATAATTTAACTTTGATGATTTAAGTACATTATTTAAGTCAAACCAATTTTACTTGTACAGCCCAGTATCAAACATTTGTCTAATAGGGATTTATTCTGATTCGGAAAAACTCCCCCCAAAGAACTCTAACGGGGAAAAAAATGGAAGAGCAGGATGGATTTCTCTGTCCAGGACACAAATAGTGGCTGTCAGGTGGCAATACTTTGCACATTTTATTTTCCTGGTTTCTGGACGCTTGCCAGTCTCATGGTTTCCCACCAACAGTATCAGTAGTCTAAAGATAAAGTAGTTAGCTAGTAGGTGTGACTAGTTGGATAGAGCAGGGGCGCTTGGGCTCATTTCAACTGTTGATGTGTACTTTGGGTCAGGGGCTGAACGACATTTCCTGCTGACCATACTCCTCACTGTGCAATATTCTTCACTTTCCTGTGTTCCAGCAAACAGCAATATAACAGTGGGTACTGTTATATTGTATTCTATGTCTTTTCCACCTCCCAATTCCACAGCTTCTATTTTCTAGTTTTTTCTCACCCTTAAATTGCTCCTTTATATGCTGGGTTACTGGTTGAGGAGTTGCTTCTTGGTGGTGATAGATCTAGTTGAGGAAATGCAAAGTATTTCTCATTGTATAATGCTGTATTGTCTTTGACTTGGTTTGATATTTAAGTTTTATGTTCCAGATGTTAAGGTGGAATGTTCTTCAGAGGGCCTCTTGGAGGATGACCTGGCCAACATCAGCTACAGTTGGCTGACAATGTCTATCAGCTTGATTAAGCTAATAAAAGCAGGTCCACACACTCATTGTCTCTCCTCCTCGTGTACAGCCGACATCCACCCTGCATCACCTTCTTTTTGTTTGGCCCCTTCAGACAGCACACACGGCACACATGCACTGCTTCCATTGATGACGTTGCTGATCTGCCTTGTTTTGTGTTACCTGGAGATTTAATAACTTACGTGGACTCCCTCTTTTTCCCTGAGTCAGTTCGTGACATTGGTACATACATGAGGATGAATATCTGGAAACACACACACACGAGGCAAAACTCAAGAAAAACATTCACACAGTGGGAGAAGAGACATGGGAGAGAGAGAAACACCATATATAGGTTGTCTTTCAATTTTAAAGAGTTCGACCTGTTTGATTGTGTGCAAAAGGCCGTTAATAACTGCACAACACACTGAGAGAACTAATCCTGAGATATTTTCTCAGCACACATGGATAACTTAATTATTACTTAAACTTAAAATATAAAGAAATACACAATGCCTCTGTTATGAAAATGTCATTTTCTGTCGACGGAATAGCTCAGTGATCAAGTCCTCATTCATGCAGGACTGTTGAATGCATTCATTTTTTCCGTTAAAAGTAAAACATCTCAAAATGTTTTGACATTATCCGTGGACCGTGTGAGTGGTGGATACATTTGGATAGGTTGGCTATGGAGATTTTTCAAATGACTTTCATCATTATTGGTGAAGCATTGTACACATTGTTAGGGCTCAACAACTCCTGAGGAATTCCGCTTGTCATTCTCCATCATTCTTGCGGTAAGTGCTTCATTGTCAACTGGATTTTTTTTATTTCTTTTGTCAGTAACTGCAAAACATTTTTCAGAAAAGAAAAAAAGTCCTTGCTGCATTTCTTAAGATCTCATCCTTAACAAAGTACAATCTTAGTTTACCTAAGCAAGGCGTTTTACTCACACCAGTACATTTAGGTCATGTATCATAATATAATTAGGTGAGGTAACATAACATAACTAAGAGGGCCACATGTTTCTTGTGGCTGATCATTTCTTCTCTGTTTCTTCCAGGCAACCCCGCTGTCCACAGTCCTCCAGCAGCACCATGGTTGTTAGAATAGTGCTTCAGAGGATATCTGGGAACAATCTGAATATACTGACTGTTGAAAGCAGCTCATAGAAAATCATATCCGAGTTCATCTGTACACGGTAAAACCACTGGGGAAATGGATGCTGCTCCGACTCAGTATTCTCATTATCATCGTCATCTGAAGGAGACATGTCTTAATTGACATGTACATCACAAATGTTGCATTCCACTTAATTCTGCACCATACATACACCTATAATGACCTAGAAGTCAATTAACTTGGTGCTCAAGCTGCATTCATTGGGTTTGGGCCACTGAGGGGCAGCTGGATATGCTCAAAACACAACGCTGACACATTGGCACCTTTAGAAAATGTTATTTCCCATTTATCCATTAATCACATGTGGGGAACATTATCATTCAATTGGTGTATTGTTTCCTGCCACCTGATGAATACAAGACCAATATTTACTCTTCTTGATATAAATTCTTTTTTGTTCTCATCCAATCTTTGAGAACAACAGATGCCTCTTTAGCAGCTAAATGTTCCACTAATGTCTTACTTCTTCTGTCTGCCGGTTGCAGCCGAGCATTAGTGCACATTGGGTTAATGGGAACTATGTATTAACAGCCAGGCATTTACTCATGCAGCAGAGATCAACTGGAGTTAATTTGCACTTGTGATTTATCTTTGTCTCTCCGGGCTAGAGAAAAATAGTTGTCTCTTTAGCTGCTTAATGCACATTAATGTTAGTTTTTCTGCCAGCCATTTTGTGTTGGCCCAGTAGTATAGATGAGTTTTGATGAGAGCAGAGATGTGGGAATCCAAAACCAGAGCTGAAAGACGCAATGAAGCTCTGTACAACTGCAGAGTTATGTTGTGTTCGTCAGCACAAATGTCTACTTTCACATTACACAGGCATTTGATGAATCCTTAAAATGTACTGGTCTCAGAGCTTAAAAGCCCTTATATCTGCGCCTGTATCTGTATCTGTATTGCACTCATAGCTTGGTACTGAATTCCTCTCTTCAGTATAACTCATGAAAAGTGTCCCTAACAATAGTAAAATCAGTGTACAGGCGCTGCTCTAAACCATTGCTTCCCTAAATAACTTAGTCCTTCTTGAAACTCTTTCATGACATTAGGATTAAACACGTTGCATCAGTGCAGTTTAACAAGCTGTTCTTTATTTATTTATACTACATTTAACCTTCGTGAACAGAAAGACCCAGCGGTTAAAGTTCCAAGAAGAAAACACAGACAACTCCCAAACTGGTCAACCTCGTGGTAGCAACCTGTCAATCACAAGATAGCCACACCCTAAAGCCGTCGCGGTGCGTCAATAGAGGGCGCTAGGGCGCCCCTCTTAAAATATTGCGATGAAAAAAAAAAAGAAGGAAAAAATATATTATATATACTGTCAAAAAACATTATATACCAAATCATTTAAATAAGAAATATACCGTGTTGACGCGCTAAATGTGTGTGGGAGACCGTAAGCCCCTGTCAACAACCACTTAAGTTAAATGTGACCAAATATATTATATCGCCGTTCATCATCACTGAGGAAAGCCCCTCCCCTCTCGGGGCGCCGGACAGATGGAAGTCTATGGAAGCGAGCAAACATTTCACGGTCGTTACGGCGAGGACAGCTTCTCATTGGCGGATGAAACGAGAATCTTCGGGCGCACAAATGTGCGCCCTAGCCAATGATATTGTTTCTTATTTAAACGTAATTGGACTATTCGTCGAATGAGAGACCTTTATCATTCCCTCACAGCCCATACAGCTCCCACGTAGCTACGCGAGCAACACTAGCAGAGACTTTGATTATGTCAGCATGGCGACTGAAAACTCTGTGGTATCTCTACGCGAAACACCTTTTAACCGACGGTCAGATGTTGACAAGAAGAGGCTGAAAGAGTTGGGACCCGAACGTCCGGATTTAAAACTTCAGCAGCAAAGCACTGACCGCGGGAGCTTCACCTCAAGGCTATATGCTAACCGTAGCTGGTTAGCTGGATGCTAAGTGTGGAGCAAAGCAGTGGCTCTGAGCAGCGAGGAAGCGCCGGGCTATGAAGGAAGATGAGCTTGAAGGATTGCTGCAGAGGTGAGTGTCAAAATGAGCAGATGCCTGTGTTAAAGTTTAATGTGTTATATTTCCCATAGCAGAACACATGTTGGACATTGTTTGCTTTGGGTGGATATCATATCAGACTATAACTTTATCTAAAATACCAATTCAACCCGCAACAAGTTAGTTTGTGTGTGAGTGTGAGTGTGTGTGTGTGAGTGTGTGTGTCATAGCTCCAGGCTAGAGCATCAAGGTGGCTCCTGGCCTTTTGTCTATGTTGATGAGCCATCAAGACAAACAAAACATAGTTTTTTGTCAACTCTGATTGTTGGCTTTTGTCTGTAGTATGAAGCCTGTTTGTAGTAGATATTTCCCCACAACTTATCTGTCTCTGTCTCCCCCTATATATGTATCTGTAGGTTTGTGACACCATACTTAGACACACCAGGGAACGCTTTGCCTTCAAAGACCACCTCACCAGTGCCACCTTACAAATTTCTTTACAAGTAGTGGGGCCTACTCTGTCAAACACCCAATGTAAAATGTGATGTCTCTCTTTCTGAATCTATTCTGCTCTAAACCTCTTTCATGTGAGGGTGTGGGCACCTCTTTTATTCTGTAAACCTCTGAAACCCAACCCAACGTTTCTTAAACCATTCTGCTCTGATCCTCTCATGCCCAAAGTTACAGTTTGTTGATAGTTGTTATTGGACAGTGTTGAGTACTGTGTTGTCTTGAAATGAAGCTTTGTTTTTTAGAATATTCTACTCAAAACCTCTTTTCTTCTCATTGTGGAGTGCTATTTAAACCGCGCCGCCCAACTGCGCCCCCCAAAAAAAATTTCACCAGCCGCCACTGCCCAAAAGCATAGCCTGCTTTATGGCCTTGGGATCTGCCAGGCGATTTTGGTTATTAGCAGGTATAAAAATATATTATTAATATCAATAAAATAAATAATAGCTATAGGATTTGGATCGGGGACCAATAACCAAACTGTGGATTAAGTCTCAAAAGAGGTGTTCACTCAAAATGTCAACAATCAAATTACTATATTATATGTAGTGAACAGTGAAGGTCTGAATCTGATTTAATAACGCAACACATATGCACAAAATAATCAAAGAAGATTGTGTTTATTCAGTTTAACAATACTGATACAAAATCAATAATGCATACTAAACCTAAAAGCAACAAACAAGCACAAGGGGAGTGAGTGTGTGTGTGTGAGTGTGTGTGTGTGTGTGTGTGTGTGTGTGTGTGTGTGTGTGTGTGTGTGTGTTTTACTTAAGATATAAAGGAAAGTAAAGGAATGAGGGGGTCCTCATCACCGAAGTAGAGTAGAGTAACTGGGATTTTATGGCACAGACTGGCAAACTCAGCTGCGTCACTGGCCCTTTAACTGATAAAATACAGTTTCCTGACTTTAGTCGTAAGCTGAATTAAACAAAACAACGGCCAGCGGTGTGGGACGACACTATTACACCGAGCAGCAAGTACAACAATTATGTTTCACAGCACTGACCGGGACTCGGTCCATAAAATACACATTAACACGGAAACAGTAACGTTAAACTTAAACAAACAAACAGGGTCGCACTAACACACTATGACCTATCCCGGCCCAGACTCTTCCTTGAGATTGCTTCACGTAGCGATCGGTGTGTGCTCTTCCGTCGTTGTAGTTCAGTGGAGTTCATCCAGCCGATGACGGGACCGTAAAACGCTGTCGGAGGGTTAACAGCAAGCTGGCCCTCGCATGGCAGCGGGAAAAACAGTAAATGTCAACTTGGAGAGGAGAGGGATACAGAGGTTATCCTTCTAATACTGTGAAGATTACTGGAATTTGGTCAAATCTTCATTCTTGGTGATGCAAGAGAGCTCTGTGCACAGAGTTATCCTTCTCTCTTTCCGGATCCAAGTGTTTGAGAACACAGCCTGTTGCCCTTCCGACGAGGTGAGGACTGTTACCGTGGTTATTTTAGGTACCAATGTTGTTACCTCCTCTAGCAATGTGAGTTGCAGTTAGCGCGTTTTCATAGTTTAGGCTTTTATTTTTACAAGTAGGCTTCACTCTTGGTTTCCCCCACATCGTGAAGTCCCAACAATGGTCTATTTTACTCTAAATGGAACCATTATTTACTAAATGAACCTCAAGCTGAATTAAAGAAGACTTGAAACTAGTGAGACCATAAACATTGAGTCCATGCAATGTTAACTGTGGTAATAAATCAAGTCATTTTCACATTCACTTCTTTACAGACGTATTTATGCAACCAGAGGAGCCCCTCCATACTGACCGTTAGAAAGAATACAAATGTAAGGTACTAAGTCATTGGCTTCACTTTTCAGAGCCAGAGGTTACCTGATACTGACACAACATTCAGGACTCAAGTGCACAGAAATAGAAATAGAACACAAATTGATTCCTAAATTGCTGAATATGTTTTTCAGGGTCAGTGGTTTAGAGAGAAATCACCATGTTCCTCATTTTGAAATATTATATTCAGCCTTCTATCATACAGTATGTAACCAAGTTTAGCTAAGATTTGACTTTTTAAAGAAGCACCAGTTGCACAGATTGTTCCTCACAAAGTGAAAGACAGTTGAGATGGTTAAAGATCCTCAATCTGAGGCTTTGACTGAAAAGAGAAATCTTCTCTGTGAAAGTCTGGGGGATGATACATTTGATAAAAGGCACAGTTTGACAGATAAGTGTCTCAATAACTTAATTTCTCTGTGACAGCCCTAAAACTGAAAAAGCTGCAGAATAGTCACCTTATCAGACCCCTACAGCGGCCCAGCAGGCGTCGGTAGCTGAGCCTCCAAAATTTCCAAATGACTACAGCTCGTATGCTTCAGCTACATCAGAGAAGGAGCCAAAGAAAAAGAAGAAATCAAAGGAATGAGAGGCTCGGGGTATCAGAAGATGTTGAAACAGAAAAATGTATTTGAGAAGCTGTGAAGTGATGGGTGTACAGTATGTGTGTAATTCTGTGCAGACAAATGAGTGGCTCATTGAATGTTGGATTCAAGTACTGACAGAATCGTTGCTATGAAGCAATCCAAAGACCTGCTAACGTGAAAAAAAAGGCCTGGGCGTATTGTGTTTTGTGTTACAATTGTGTAAATATTGTCTACTTAACGTTTTCTATTTAATCGTCTTGTCATTAAAATGCTTTTAAAAAATGTGAATCGTTAAGACTGTTTAAGATGGTTAGTGGTTCATTACTCAAACCGTTTCAAACCAATTGTATATAGTACTTCCTTACATTTGTAATCAGGTCATCTCTTGGCACTGCTCTTCAGAACAAAATTGAAAGAGCCTCTTGGATAGCTACAGAAACATCAGAGGATTCTTGTTTTTTCCAGATGATGTAACGTTTGGATGAATGAGATGAACCTTCACTTGACGTGGAGGTTGACAGGTTTCAACAATAACTTTGACAAATGAGAACAGCCTATCATGCTTGACTTTGTTTCTATGAAAGTGTACAGACGGAAACAGAGGTGTGATAACCATCAGAGTGAGCTGTTGGGGATAGCATTAGGCTTTTATGTTTTACTTTGACACCGGAAAGGCTCATTGTGGACATAAATACACACCACTGCTTTTAAATGGGTTAATTAAGACTGTATCATTGGCAGCAGATGATAGCATGAAAGCAGCCATCATTCTAATTAAAGTGCTTAAAGCCTTGCATTTGCCAGCCTAATCACAATACCATTATTGGTTTTTGCAGCATTTCTGCTGAGCACCCCAGTGTTTGTTCTGTTGATGTTTAAATCTACATCCCCCTGTTCTTATTACTGTTTTGGGAATATATTAGTCTAACTCTAGTATACATTTCTGTCAGTTTTATAACCCAATTCAGCATGAGAAACTGAAAATAATTGCGGGCCATATCATGGTCATAAACCGCATCCTGATAGCTTGTGTTGATTTGGTAGTTGTTTTCATAATCCTCTTCCTAAACAGAAATTCTAATTATTCTTGGCTGCTTTAAATACATGCAACAATACATTCAGCAAAATTGGAGAATTGTATATAGTGATTATATACATGTGGAAAATAAATACAAACATATCGTTACGCCATGCAAGATGTTTTACAATGTGGTCATCTCAATCTCATCTTCAACCTTTTCGGGCATGCTGCTACTCTGCCTCTGGTTGTCTTACCCTGATATTATATATCTACATATACTATATTATACATATACAACGTGTAACACATCTTCTAGTTCAGCACTTGTCTGTTGATGATCTTCAAAGCACACTATAATGATGAATATAATGATCAATTATGTGTTTTTACTCGTAGTATAATGCCATGCCATAAGCCAGATGCTGTAGATAATAAAGAAAGCATAAGGAGTGGCTCTGCGACTTCCTTGCTCAGTCTTTGACGCTGTTACCTGTTTACTATAATAGACAATGTTTGAAAATTGTTGTAAACATCTGGAAGCACACAACTAATTGTAATAAATAATCTAACATAGGTTTAGTCATTTGAATACAGAAATGTCACATATTAGACCTTATCAA
The DNA here is from genome assembly GCF_910589615.1 of Taurulus bubalis. Classification (NCBI taxonomy): domain Eukaryota; kingdom Metazoa; phylum Chordata; class Actinopteri; order Perciformes; family Cottidae; genus Taurulus; species Taurulus bubalis. The sequence continues at coordinate 19,027,752 of NC_136603.1, read as the reverse complement.
GTAAAAGTACAAAAGTATTAGCATCAATATATACTTAAAGTACCAAAAGTACTCAGATACAATACAGAAGGGATATTTCAGAATGATTTATTTTTTTATATTATATGCTTGGATTTGTTACACGACGAGGCACACCCAAAGCCTGGCAGGGCTCATCAAATGAGTCCGGCTCTAGGTCCAAATAGTGGTCGTAGCGTCCCTTCCGGCGGCTAGGGGAGGCGGGATCCAACAAAAGGATTCAAAACAAGAGTTGCAGGCTGGGTTCATGACTGGTCGGTTCGTTCTGTTACGGTTTTCAGAGAAAAGGACCCAGGCGCTGATGCAATGTTCTAAAGTAAATTAATTTTAACAAAAAAAGCAAGACAAGGCTTCAAAAAACACTAGATCAAAATAGAGAGGAAAATAGAAAAAACACTGGGTCAAAAGCGGAGAGGAAAACAGGCTACTCACAGGGATTCACGAAGAACCCACAGGACGAACCGACACTGGGGGGCAGGAGACAAACAGGGTTTAAATACACGGGGGAGGTGCAGGTGATTGGACACAGCAGGAAACAATCAGGGACAGAGCAGACAATCACAGGGGCAGGAACTTCAATACAGACTTCAATATAAAAACAGGATACAACCCAAAACCATGACAGGATTATAATAATTAACACATTATTATCAAGCATTTTTTATCAAATAATGGATTAATTTACTATTTTGTAATTGTTAATCTGAATGTGCTTAGTTACTAGTAACTTAAGATGTCAGATAAATTTAGTGGAGTAAAAAGTATAAGATGTAAGAGGTACAAAAGTCCCTGTCATATATTTTATGTAAATCACTTCTTTTTTTTCGTTATTATGACAGTGCTGTTATTGTCCCATTATTTCCGTGCAAGTACAGTACTTGAGAACATCTGGCAGCTGCCTTTGAGAAATGTCATGAAGTGAGCTAATGCTATTTTAGCAAACATCACATATCAGGAATTCAATTGTTTCTTAAAATGCCACAGAAATGTTCGACTACACTCTAGTTTGGACAATCCAATAACACATCTTCACTTTCTTTAGATAACCTTTGAAACTACAAATACACCACCTGAATTGACAGCATATGCAAACTCTTGTGCTGCTGGAAGAAGTTTGTGCATTACTTTGCCAGACAGCTCGTTTTAGTTGACTGGGAACCAGATATATTCCAGCTGCCCTGGCACAGGCATTGACTCTTTCAGCCCATAAAGACTTCATAAACAGTTACTGATTGGTTTGGGATACACTCAAACAAATTGCTCCCAAATGTAAACCATTGACTGGACTGGAAACAAATAAAACAAAACAAAATCATACAGTTAAAACAATACTTTTTTTGTTTTTTACCAGGGTGCGTGGTGGACCCTGTTATTAAACTAAAATGTAATTAAAAAAAGAATAACTCATTCTTTATAATGTTTTAATATAAAAAACATACCCCAAAAAATACACTGAAAAGTGCAGGACAGTTGAACAATGATTACATGTTTTATTAGGGCATCCCTCCAAAACCTCGATGAGCAAGTAGTGCACAAGCTTCTGATAGGAATTGTGTGCAGTCTACTCTATACAAAGCAGTAATTAAATTCCAATCTTCAGAAACTAATATGAATATGTTGTTGTTCTATCAGTCTCCATATGTCTGTACCTATTCAAATGCTCCAAAATATACTAGTTCTTCAATGTGGCATCCTGATGCACATTTCTTGGAGCCTGTCCAGACGAAGTGGTTTACCCAAATGACGACCCTTCCATTGATGCCAAGTGCCCTGTTGTGAAGGACATTACAGAGGCATCACACGCTGATTGTAGTTGAAATTGGTTGTGCATTGAAGTTTACTGTGTTTGAAGTTGTTACAATTCATGCTTATACCAGACTGGAAAGAAGACAAGGGAGACCCACGATGAAAAGTCAAGATGACTGGACAGAAGGCAGCTGATTCTGGCAAGAGATAATTGAGAATAGCAGAATGTTCGCAGCATGTTGACTTTACCCAGTACTTGAACTCACCTTCAAGATCTGGAGGACCTTGGTAACTTGCCATCATGAAACAACAGGACCATATCTGAATCACTGGATCCCAAGGTGAGGGGAACTGGTAAATCCCAAATAAAGGTACTCTCTTATCTGCTTAATCGTTCTTTCAACGAGGATACGGAGGTCTGGCTGTGGCCTGGGTCCTCTCCGTTTCCTCTCTGCTGAACCGGCTTCCATGCTTAAAAGGTGGAATGATAAATTTGGCCCCAATATCCTCCAATAGCTTCTCCGTGAGGGTGCCCTCGTCTGCCATAATCGTATCCCCTGAATCTACTAACTCCAAGTTTCCTGTCTGCCTTCTCAACTCCTTGTTAGAAATTGAGCTAGTGAATGATTTGGATGAAAAGGTGATTGCACCAGAGGGTGTGACTCCAATTAAAGCTTTGAAGGTGGTGTAGCTATTCTATGAGGAGAAGTTGCAAGCGTGGAGGGTTAATTGCTTCTGGGCTCTCGTACCTGAAGCCTTTTCAGTCAACGATGACTGTCACATTGAGGTGATACTGCTGGAACTCCACAGGGATGGTTTGTCTCAGTTGCTCCAGCAGCATTCAGATTTTGACACTCACTGACTGTACCAAGAATATTTATTTTGGCCATTACAGCTGGTAAGTTTTGTTTTTCTCCTCATTTATTTGGGAAAGTTGGTCCACTGAATATTGTTTTTTAATCAGAAGTGGGTCTAACGTTACAAGTGTTGCTAGATAACATAACAAATTGCCTTGGCAAAGCTTCTTTATATTGTGAACATCATCTTTGTGTCACTTTTTATACGATAACAAATCATCTACAGTGTTAATATTTCAATAGGAAGTCTCTGTGTGGCTGTTGTATTTCTCCCTGCCGCATTTCGAACACACCACATTTCAACATCCGCCGTTTTTTCTCAACATGGCGGTCACTTCTTTTCCACAATTTCTCTCTGGCGTGATTTATTTTCTTTTTATTTCAGGGAAATCTCAAAGAATCAGCCTCCGGTTTTGGGTTTTTACAACCGTACTCTGGGTTTGCAAAGACTTCCACCTCAAAGATCAAGGCTCACACAAAAATGCTACCTAGCTTAATTAAGATAAGGTGCTGTGGTGTTGGCTAATGCAATGTAAGCTTTTTTTCTCCCTCCTGTCTAATTTGTTCTATCAAAAAACTCCCCTCTAGCTAACCTACAGTGTATGCATATAATGCTATTGTTTAAATTTTGAAACGTAAGCATTTCAATAGTAAATCTAATTCCACCAAGAAAGCGTACTTGTTGAACTTTGGAAATTGGGCAATTCTTTCTTTCTTGTAGTTGATCTTGTCTCCAGTTCCTTTCACAGCCGATCTTTTCATGGCCGATCAAATACAGATATTATTTATATCCAATTGATATTCACTTTCAAAGGGACACCGCTATCTCTCTGTTGATAACCTCCTCTGCTCACCTTTGCCAGTGGAGAGCTGAACGTGTCTTTTTCTCCTTAAGCACAATGCACACTGATCCTGGTAAACATTGCTTCTAGGAAAGGAAACTCAGAAAGGTAAAAGTCAAAGAGAAGTGGAATGAATTTGTTGAGAGATGACATTAACATTGCTTTCATTTGCAGACATCTGAGGAGTGTTTAAACAGAGTTTGAGCAGAATCGCAAGTAACATCTTGAACATTTAGTTTTCTGTCTGACAGGCCTTGAGCCGAAAACTTTCATCCAGCAAATGTCGAAGGTTGACAGCATCTTCCTCAGCGTTTGACAGGAGGTTATTTGAAGCACAAACGCCCCAAATAATCACCAACATATTTGTGATCTCTCTTCCAGCTCTCCTGGTGGGTAAAAAGGCTTCTGGCATTCCACATTCTCTGTGAGGAATTCTGAATAATAGCAAAACCCTCCACCACTCTGTGGCCATCTGTTCACAGAGCCAAAGAAACAGGTTTCTCTCTGTCCAGGGGGTTAATGCCATTCAATATCAGTTATGATCAAAGAGTGGCAGACTGATTCTGGGCCTCCTGAGTGACCATGTGCTAGTAATTACATGGAAACTCTGGCCTGGGGGCTTTGAGCTGAGACAACAACCATAGGATGTAGGGGCTATGAGGATCAGAGAGCAAAAACAGACACACAATATCCTCCAGAATGAGATGTGTCTTTCCAAATCTCATGTTGTTATTAAAAAGCTCATGTCCATGTCAAGTTTCTGAAAGTCATCCACAAATAAGTTAATCAAATATTGTACGTGCCACTATAAAGGAATTGTAACTTCTCTTTTTAGAAACTGACCTAGTGTCTGTCCTAATGTATATTGTTGCACTGACAAGGGGGAGAGATGAAAGATGCACGTTTTGCTCAGAGTTTGGAGTGGCGGATTTATGCACTGCTAAATGTGCACTGTTAGCTGTTGTTGCCTTTGTGAGGATTCAAACAGTCACACGCCTCCTCTGATACATCTGGAGTCACCAGCTGCTTCCTTTGACCTGCTGGCAAAGAGCTTCACCTCAAAAGGTAAAACATTCTGACACTTAGATGCCATAAACCTCAGCACAGGCATTGCAACCAACCCAGTCTTGAATTACTCCCTCAATGGCTTCCCACAGATGAACACATGCATTTTATTTCAATTGCAACATTATTATTTTCTATACAGAAAAGAGTGGCATAAGTATACTTGTAACTCTTGAAATTGTATTGAACTGGCTCAGGATTAAAGCCCTTTTGATCTCGTCTGTGTTTCTCTCTGGCAACTGCTAACTATATGAGGAGGTGAGAGGTAATTTTAATATTCTCATATTTGCACCTCTTCCACTATACATGCTCACAGTGCACGAAGCATAAATGCCTCTGTCTCTCTGTAAGCACATGATTGTCAATTAAAAGATTAGTGCTGCCACAATATAAAAATCTCCCCAAACGCCATAAACTTGCTATCTCTACTTTAAGCAGCCGGAGTCAGTGATGAGTGAGGACTATAAAATGAACACCCCCAGACGTTGCCACCGTTTAGAAGTCTACTAGTTATTGATTGTTCGAAAGCGCAGTTGGCTGCAGCATATAAACTTTGTCGCTTATGTAATTAATAATTAATAATAATATTAATTTGAATAAGTTCTGCAAGGAATGGTAAATTGACTTGTACTTGCAGGGCTCTCAAGTTTTTAAGACAGGTAAGCGTGACATTTCTCTCTCTCTCCCCCCGGACGGAGGCACGGCCGGGGGGGGGGGGTGGAGGCACGGCCGGGATTACATTTCACCCAGATACAACAGATACGTTTTTCTGATTGGCTATTCGTGTCGCCCATCTCTTTTTATTGATTGGCAGGGGATTCGGGGAGACGTGCTTGATTCCTCCATGGTGAGGGCAGCGCGACCAGGTCATGTTTGTGCGCTGCGGCACATTAAATAGCCTAGAGTTTTTTTTCAGCGTGAGAAATACGATGTGTGGCGGGAGGGCGGGACTTAAGACCGAAATGCGTGACAGTCACGCTCAATGCGTGACACTTGAGAGCCCTATACTTGTATCACACCTTTCTAGTTGCACACCAACTAATACACTGCAGGTGTCTGCCCATCAGGACTATCTAACATTCACACTCATTCAAACACTGATTTGCACACGCGGATGTCACAGCCTTCGGTCTTAAGTGTCTCTCCTGAGGACTTTCCTGAGGCCCCGCTCTATCTTCTGAGCTACAGTCGCCATAGTTCAAAAGTTGCCGAGAACAGTGTCTTCCTGCAGGCCGCCACTCTGATACACGACTAAATCATACACTGTCAATAACACCTCTAACACCAAAATATCCATTGCTGGCATTATATATTCTAATTCTATGTTTTTTTTCTATACATGTCACCTGTCATTGCCAGTATAAATCCTACTTGCTGTACGTACAGATATTATTGACATGTATACATGCACGTACCGTACATAAGCATGCTGTCGATGTATGCAGTATTTCTTCACTTTATATTTGTATTGTTAACAACTTACAGAACACTTGTATTAGGAACTCAATGTTCTATTTCCATTTAATTGTCGGTTATGGTTCTTTAATAATACTTATATAATTGTTATATTTACACCTATTACCGAATAAGACCTCTATTTGTCCAGCTTTGTTGTCCTTGTCCCTAGCTGTGCGAGTTCATCGAGAGAGGCAAAACATTTAAAATTCCTTCTATTTTGCACACATACTTGGCCAATAAAAGTAATTCTGATGAGGTTCTCTTTAACGTTTTTCAAGACATGATGAGGGAGAGTAACTCTATCTGGCTCTGAGCCTAACAATACAGATCTCCAGTGTGGATTGTGTGTGGGATTTAACTTCAGTCAGATTCAGTATTTGACTCCTCTCAAATCTTTGCCCCACACCTACTTGTGAAGTGGTTGTTACTGTATTTACTGACCTGAGGAACCGGCTACAAGACCATATGGCTGCCCGTATGCATCTCAGCATTAACAGGCCCCCCTGCACGCAACTGTCCTCCTTATTGCAGAGCTTTAGAGCTATTTTTTCAGAAGCACAGCATAATAAACCGCTCCCATGCAGGATATGAATTATGCCACTGAGGCTTTGTGTTTATATTTATATTTAGATTGTACATGATTTGATTTGATTCATCGTTATTTGCATTGTTAAATTTTCAACAAAAGTGTATAGTCTGATATGTCAAGCATTTCATTAAATGTAATTCAACATCTAAAACTGTGTACAAGTATGGAGTAAACCGAAGTTATCCTCTAGTTATTTTAGTAATCACTAAATAAAGTGTGTATTTGCTCAATCATACTCAATTGTCTCCTAGTATCTCATGTTGGTTTCATCATTGGACACAAAATTTGCTACCCACGTTTCTGTTTGTAGTCATACTAGCAGCTAGGCTCTCGCAATTATTTATTATTATATTATAACTTTGTGTAGCTCTTCCGGTTAGCCGGATGAGTTATGGGCAGCTTCGATTGGGAATCCGCTGTAGCAAAAAAAAAAACAGGACCCTACGTAGAGGAGAGGAGGAAAGAAAAAACGGGTAGGGAGGAAGGTAGACTTAATACGGGAGAAGAACATGAACAGCGGGTTAAGTGGGTATTTATGCATATATATGCAGGAAGTGGCGCAGTTGAGGAGCGGTACTGCCCCTCACATCCTGCTCGGTATCTTCAGCCGATTCCAATATGTCATGCATTACTTATGGAAGTCCATCCAAAACTCATGTGAAATGGCACATTGGTTACTTTCTTCTGCTGTTGTGCCACAGTTTGCTATTCTGTGATAAATACCCAAAGTAATTAACCTCAAATTTACATGCATAAGCACCCCAGAAGAATTTCCCAAATTAATCATAGTAATCAGATTATCTTCTTCTGTGATGTAGGCTTTTGCTTTACTCTGTATGCCCTTAACCTATGTCATTAATTCTGCCATAATTTGTCTTTATGAAATTCCCTCCGACATGCCCTATTTCACTTGCAGATAATTGTCTGGCTGTCTGCTTTACAACAGAGAAAAGACTGTCCTTTCAAACACTCTCCCTCTTTGTGTACATAATACTCTGATCTCCACTTTATTTCAACTTTGAAAAGATTTCAGATGCTGTCTGCAGCGTGCTTTGAGCTCCGAACCCCAGTCCCCAGACCAGACCGTGGGTTTCAGCACAGAACAAAACGAAACATATTTGCAGTATGCCCAGCAGAAGTGTTAACAATGCCCTGACCTGTTTCACGCTTTAGTTGTTACTTCACTTGCCAAATTGACTCAAACTCTAACAAGAGACCAAGTCCTTATGCTTGCTACTGCCAGAATAATGTTAATGACATTTTTGAGGAATGCTATTTCTTGGTAGAGCAATGGAGGCCAGATGCAGCAAAAAGTAAAGGCACGATGAAAAATGAGGCAGATGTCAAGAAAAGTAATATTCTTCAGCCTCTAACCACCAGCAAAAGAAAATATGTGGCCTCCCTTGGACAGGTTTTGTTATTCTGAGATTAGTGCATCACCCCGGGGCAGGATATGTCCTGTCTGTCAGTCTGCTGAATGTGTAATGATAATGGAATTCACCCTGAGTAAAAAATAACACAACTGAATGTGCCTGACACAGAGGTCAAAAATATAATGTATTTCACAAAAAGGACAGCCAGCTAATGTTCCTACCTAAAGGGGCATTTGTAATGATTTGGACATTAAAATGCAATGTGTCTTGGGAGATGATAGGTTCTGCTCTACCGAGCCATATGCTGTATAATGTTTGCATAAAATGCAATCTTAGTTAATCACTTATAAACCTTTTAATAAAGTTATAGATGTGTTGTTGTGAAAACACTGAACTCCAATGCTCTTGGCTTCCCAAACACCTTTAACAACTTCTCGTCCATATATAGCTGAGCAACAAAATAACAGATGTATTCATCTTTTAATCAGATAGTGCACTGTCCAAAATAAGTCTCTCTTGTCTACCATTGAATTAATTTGCCGGTATCTCAAAACTGAAGGACCATTTAACAAATCCTCTTTTGATTCTAAGTGGTTCCTTAATGCATCGGCCCCTACTTGGTGCAGCCATTTTCAATTAATCCTTCTGCATTATGCATGATTACATTAAACAATCCAATAAATTGATATGGAGTCTCTGGCTACGGAAGGACTCTGTTAATGGATATAAAATGGAGTTACACCACTCCGGTATGATTCATTATTTCACTTTTTGTTCCAAAAGGTAACATGCCTGGTCTGGGTGACACTTTTATTTTAGTTGGCCATTTCACGACACATCTCCTCCTCAATGTTTGTGTCCATTGTGACTGAAGAGTGGAACGCTGGAACAGCACGCCGTCACCCGATGACTTGTATTCAAATGTTCTCCATATCAATCAAGTCAAGCAGTAGTAGCAGAGTATGGATTGGGGGAAATTAGACAGTGAGGGGACTGATACAGCTGTGTATCGATCATTTTAATTCATTTTCTCCCCAAAATCATGTCACAGTTACCAAGGCTGCAGAATGGGATGATGCAACATAGATCACTGTAGCGAGATCTTATCTGAGGACAGCATGGGGCCTCTGAGCCCAGTGATGAGGGTGTTACATATTTCACCACTGTATTACAAGACGATCCAAACCTGGAATAAGTATTGCTCAGTGAGGGTATGTCTGTCAACCTGGGCACGCAGGGAAAAAATTTCACATGATGATCTCAATGTCATTCCGGTTTCAAGAAATATTGTGAAAAGTATGTTTTTTTGCTTTTTCAGTTGAGCTGAGAAGATTGATACCACTGTCATGTCTTTGTGTTAAATATGAAACTACAGCCAGGAGATGTTTAGCTTAGCTGAGCACAGCATTAGTTATATACTATAATAATACCTGGGTTTTCTCCGTGTTCACTTGCTTCCTCCCGCTGTCCAAAGACATGCATCTTAGGTTAATTGAGCGTTCAAATTGTTAAAGGCTGTCTGTCTCGATGTGTCAGCCTTGCAAAAGTCTGGCGACCTGTCCAGGGCACCTTCACATCCTCCTGCGACCCTGAATAGGATAAGCGGTCACGGCTAATGGATGGATAGGATAGGACAGGGATAATATACATTGTCATTATTTAGTGCATTGCTATACCTTTCCAAAATAATCCACAACCTTGGTTGATGATCAAATTCCTGCTAAACTAATTACACTCATCACACACATCAGCATGTTTGTCATCGAGATGCCAAGCTCCTCCCCCTTAACTGGACCAGCATGGGACCGAACTTTGTTTAAATTATCTTATAAAATAACTTTCTGGGTATCATTCAAAATTACTTATTTTCTATGTCAATTGGGAAATACCACATTATACATATTTTCTTGAGAAAGTATTATCATGATGTCAACAGAAAGATGCAGAGAGGATAATGAAATAAAGAGGGTGCATGCCAACGACTGTGTGGAGAATTGACGACTGCAAAGTGTCTCTTTGAGGCCGTCATCATGAACACTCCTGCTGTCTCTTCTCTCATTATACTCGCCCTGTCTCTCTGTCTTCACCGTCTCCCTCCCGGTCCTTCTCTCCTCCTCTCGGGTTGTCAACTTCTTCCATTGTTGCACATGGACTATTAGGGCCTCATAACTGTCAAGAAACCTGTGGCTTGCCTGGAGCCTTATACACTGCTGTGGCCCTCGTGGTGAATCTAACTCCAGTTCCTGCTGCTTTGAAGATATGCTGAGACATAAGTACTGAGGCAAAGTCAGTCAGATGATGCATAAATAGAAACGTGTATTGCATCTTTTAGACTTGAAAATACAAAAAAACTTGAAAATACACAAAAAGCAAAGCACAAAAATCATCTTGCAATGATGTAATTAGTTACTAAGTGATTACTAAGTGTCTGGGCACATCAAGTGTACCACAATCAGTTGATAAAAAGATATATTGTTCACTGTATTGTTCATTGACACTGTACAGTCTATCCAATTTAAATGTGCTATTATGTAAAGGTGAGTCACATTTTGTGCGACAAATATGGACACCATTTGTTTTAAAGTGTCACAATAACAAATCATAGATTCAATGCAGAAAAACTACTTAGTGGTCACATTTTATTTTTACCTTTCTTTCACCACTCCCTCTCATGCTTAGCTAAACCCCCATAGCTCATTATTCTTTCTCCTGCTTTATTATTCAATTAGCCAACTGAACTGTGGTTTGAATCATCAATCAGTGAGCCTAATTAATCCCTCTCATTTATCTCATCCAATCACTAACATGTGCACTCTTTATAGCTACAGTAAGCTGCTCTTGTGTCTTTTTGCCTGCAGCCATAAATGTCTGTCTTATATAAATATTAGAAGGTTAGAGAGGACCTGCATTTTAATGTCAATGGTTGAAAACCCCTGAAAATTGGATTAAAAAAACTTTCAAAACTTTGATACCAGATAACACTATATATCACCATCGTATCAAAAGCTTAGAAACTTTTGCGTTATCTAAAATAGATAGAATTGTAAAAGGCCATTGCACAGTGCCCCAACATCTTACACAGTTAGTAACTATAAATTCCCTGTAAAGATGGTCAGACACTATATGTTTTTCTTTATCTTCTGCAGTTAGCAGCATTGACCTACTCTCCTTGAATTATTAGCCTGCACAGTCAACATGTACCACTTCTCCTCTTGGTTTTGTCCTTTGACAATTCCAATAAAGTTCAGTTCAAAAAGAGGGCAACGTCTTCAAAAATATTAACCAAAAAGGAGAAAGGCAGCATTACTTTGTGTGATATCACTTTGAATGTAAAATCAAAAGAAAAGTACGGACAAAGAAACGGAAGGGGAAGTTCAGTGTCAATTTATATCAAAGCACAGACTCAGTCAAGACCGCTTAATCACAACCTGTAAAATGCAATTCCAACAAAATCAAACAACAGCCATGTGGGAAATTGTTATTTATAGGAAGTTTCAAAACCACCTCAGATACAAATACTGGGACGACTGCGGCGTCATTTACCTATCTAACATAATACCAGAATTGCAGTGATCATATTTGCTTTTTTGTGTAATGCAAAAGATAATTAAGAATTCAAGTAATGAGTTATGCATTCAACTTGACTGATCATGCTCTTAGCAGCCAGATTGTTGATTGTACAGGCAATTAATCAAGCATGCCAACCGCCCTCAAACTGAACATCAAACGACAATAATCTGGCACAAAATCCGACACGATTCTTAAAATTCAGGCCAATTCTAGTTTAAAATCTGTTTTATTTCGCACAGTGTCTGCCTGGAAATATTGTGAAAGATTCCCGAACAGCTGATTCCACTGAGAGTAAACACCCAAATCAAAATGGTTTCAGCTTTCATTTAATTGTTTTGGTCTGTTGGTTCAGTCCCAGCAGCCTGCCCTCATGTGAGACTACAGAAGTGGTTTCCAGCATGAAGCCTGAGACAAGCTGCTTGTAACCTACCTGCCCCATGTGAAATAGCAGAGAGGCAAGGTAAATACGATTTAAACATCTAGCAAACCAGAGACCCAGATATGTTTTCTCAAGAGAAGCTGAAAAGCAAATACAGCACATTGTGTTCAGGTTGATGGAAGCTGAACTCCAAGGAGAAGCCTTTATTGTGTTGTGCCTGACTAATGTGCAATAATTCATGTGTTTGCCTCCGTGCTAACAATACACATTTGATTAGACAATAGTGTACAAAGGTGTTTCTGCTGTTAGCGTCTTTCAATCACATGCACACGTGCATACGTCCCCCACTCACCCTCACTTTTCTGGCTCCTTCAATAAGCCCTAAAGTCAGAAAAATGAATGAACGTGTTGCAGTCGAATGAGCCGAGTCTGGCTTTTAGTGATTCTCTGGAGCACACGGCTCAGTTTTTGCGCCAGTATTAAAGCTCAGCACAAGGTTCATGAGCTGGTCAAGCATGACAGACCTGTCCATTTGTTTCCATCACTTCACAGCTTTCGCAGCTTTATTAAGAAATCGTATGAATTGCATCAGTGAACCATTTTGAATAACAGACTATGCCCCGCAGTTGAGAAAAGCAGGAAGCGGCTCTCTTTAACCTGGCTGTATATTCCCAGTGTTTACGAGAGATCAGCCGGCAACCTCGTTAACGCGTACACAGTGATGGCGTCGCTCTTTTTATATCTTGTCTGCCTTTATATCCAGGGATCTATCCATCTATATTGAATGGCTTTTCATAGTCTGTCTGTGTATGTTTAGTTGATCATCCATCTGGCCTGACACGCCACGTCTCACACATTTCTGGGTTGATTCATTGTGATGCATATGAAAGATGTCCACATGACTACGAGACGTCGGGTATGGAGGAGCATCCGAGCAAGAAGTTACATAAAGATTATTTTACGATGCGTATCTTTACAGTTTAAGGCGTTAGGAAGTTATATTGCATTATGGTCTTTGAATGAACAACGTACAATTCAGTGATGGAGCACTTTAATAGTTCCAACCTTTATTGTACCAAGTATGTTGACTGACAACCCGCTCTCAGACACACTTGACCTTTGACCCCCAATATATAATCAGTGTATCCAAGTGTGTCCAAGTAGACCTTTGTGCCAAATCAGAGGATGGACCAGAAATATGTGCTGGACAACCAACAAAACATTCAGAGTATAGTAGTCATAGTATGGCTTGACAAAAAGAATCATAGTATAGTTTAAAAACAATCTGGCCATAGTCTAGTCTGGCATACAAATGGCAAAAAAGCCAGTACAGTATGGCTTAAAAAGTCAATAAAAGAAGGCGTTAAAAAAGGTTATAGTACGAATCTGGCTAAAAAACAGCCGCAGTATGTTTTTCAAATGATCAAATAATGTAATTAAAGATTTAGCAGTATTGTATAAAAGGTGTTATACCGCTGGTTGTGTCCAGTGTGCTGTTTGTCTCGAGAATCTCAGTTTTCAAGAGTTCCAGATCAAATTTGATGTTTGCTTTTCATAAGGTGTTTCACAATGTTCCCCATTTTGCGCATTAGAATTAAAATGAAAAAATAGTGGTTTAATTTTTGTGTAAATCTAACACAGTTTCATGTAAATGTAATCTGTATTGCATTATACCTTCCCCACTCTGCCCTTTATTTAACGTAAACGATGTGAACAGGCACCACCGGGCATCAAGTAGGTTTAGCATGTGGGGGGATTTACTTGCTGAGGGATCGTCCACAGTAACTATGCACAGGTTTGTCATGCTTTAGATTTCTCCTAATCCCACAGTGGTATAAAAGGGTCTCTATTAATAGACACTAACTTTGAAGTGTTGTGTCCTTTTTATTCTCTCTGCATAAACAAAAACACTTCCTACATCAAGTAGTAAGCTTGTGTTACTTTTAAAGTCGAGGATCCAGGCCGACTAATCCGCCGTGTCGGGGCCCAGATACCACAGGACTGTCGGCGCCTCGGTCCTGCCCTCCAATGGAAGTTTACAACTCGTCATCCAAGAAGACTTTTACATTTGCCGAACTCATCGGTTGACTAATCTTTAAGCTGAAAGTCTTTTTTTGCCGTATAAGGTATACATTATGTTTGCAATTACGCGCATCAAAGCAAAAATCTACCATCTATGCTTATGCTGCCTTTCCAAGAATGATGTAAACAGGGTTACGTAAGAATACATTATTTTATTCATAACACCGTGCTATAATGCTGGGACAAACTATCTCTAAAACACCAGCTGCTGCTTACTCATATCTGCTTCAATCATTGAAAGGTGATGGTGCTGGCTCTTTGCAAAGGTCATCCATCTTCAGCCTCAATCATTTAGCATGATATCATGGACAGTGTGCAGCAATCAAGTGCATGTTTAAGACCTTTTGACGTGGTTGTGTTATAAATCCAATGCCCTGCTCTGGAGACAGAGTGTATACAGCCAACTCAAGGAGCTACAGACACATTGATTGTAAATGTGCTGTGCAAGAATGGAAAACAGCCGTATCAAGCGCTTAAAAGTGCAGCGGGGCCATGAATAAGTTTACTGTATGTCTGACCCACTGTCTCTTAAAATAATGGTATCCATTACAGAATGAAGACACGCATACATTTTGCTTGAAGTGTATAGCCAAATCATTTCATTGTATCATAGCAGAAAATGTCTGTTTTGTTTTATCTACCAAAAATGGCAACTGTGGCACATTCCTCTCACAGTTACAGTCGGTTCTGAGAGCTGCCGATTGCCTGCAGTGAGGAAACAGCACATGCCGTAAGGGCGGATTAACGTTTCAATTCAACGACACACAATGTCACAGCAACCGTCCACATAAGCATATTAATAAAAGTGGTAATGTTAATAATGAAAGTGAATTAAATGGGCCCGAAGGATTTGCTTTTGATTGCGTGTAATGAATTCTGTGGCATCGGGGCTATTGTTCTGCTTAATGAAAAGAGAAATGACTGTGGATCGGCAGAAGCACAGTATAGATTAATAGATCACACAGAACTGAACTCAATTTTGAAAGTCGTAATGAGCTGTCTTTTTTTTTTCATCCAGAACCGTGTGTGTGTGTGTGTGTGTGTGTGTGTGTGTGGTTTGACTTTTGCATGCAGCTGGAGTCGTGGTGGGTGGACAGAGATGGGACAGAAAAATCTGGAGGTCAAGATCATTTAATGAGCACTATTGATGCAATAATTAGAGCTGCAGCAGGCTAATGAAGTAATTAATCGCTGAATGTATTTTCCCTTTGCCATTTAGAAGACATCTGTTTAGTTACTTACCTAGTGGTAGGGCCATTATCACAAACGATTTGTTAAAACCCAGAAAAGAGTAAGCTTGAATTATTTGTTAGAGGGCTGTCGAATTGTAGCTGTGAGAATTCAGTGAGAAACTGAAAACTCATTTGTTTCTGTTTTTATTCATCCTTATCTCAATTGTGACTTTTTTGTTTTTATTCAGCACTTTACAACTCAGTTCTGAGTGTTAAATATAAGTCATAGCTACATTTTTTCCTTAGTTAGTTTGAGTAAAAAGAGTTAGCAGTACAGGAGTTAGGAGTAATTCCGCTGTTCCTTCTCGACGAAAGGGACAAGAGCCCGAGGTGGTTCGGGCATCTGATCAGAATGCATCCTGGACGCCTCCCTTTAGAGGTTCTCCTGGCATGTCCAACTGGTAGGAGGCCCCGGGTTAGACTAAGAACATGCCAGAGGGATTTTATATCTCGTCTGACCAGGGAACGCCTCAGGGTTCCCCAGCAAAAGCTGAAAAACCTTGCTGGGGAGAGCGACTTCTCAAAAACCCTCCCAGGCCCTAGAAATTGATGGGTGGATAGACAGGAGTTAAATGTGTATAATTGACCACATTTTTACAGGGCTTATAGTCTTTAGAAAATCAGTATTTAGTAAACTTACCTTCTCATGATCATACATTTTTAAATAAATGAAAGATGTTGGCAGTGAACATTTTGCAATTCAGTACAATGTGACATTCTGTGTAACACCACAAAAGGTTTTGATTGGAAAGTTCAGTTACGCCTTCATACATTTATTTTGGCTCCTTGGGAGCAGCACAAACCTGTTCACACAGCATTGTTATATTACATTTACCACGTGACAAAGTCTCTTAGAAGCGCTAAATGGCGCCCGGTGCGTCGCTAGCGAAAAGCAGAGAGCCGCCTGAAGGTCGGTATTTGACGTCCTGGGGGTGAGTCCAGGCTGCAGAAAAACTAAACTGATGAGAGCTGTTGGACTGAACCAAAACAGTGAAGTTGTGGGCCGTGAGACCAGAACAATGAGCTGAAAGACACCAAAACACAATTGGCTGATAATTATCTGTAGGTTTATCTTTCCAAATGACCCCTTTAACATCGCAAAAAGTAATTTGATCAGTTGTTAGGATAAAAAAATAGATTACTGCAGCTTGAAATGAAATATTCAGTGTCAATTGTGATATATAGATTAGATTAGACAGATTTATTAATCCTCAATGGAGAAACTAATTTGCCACCAAATCAGTTTATACAGACAACACACAATAGACATAAGAGTTAACAGTACACAACATATAGAAAACACAGTAATATGGATCAAAAGACACAATACAACCATAACGCTTCAACCAAAAACACACTTTCAATTCCTGCATGCTTCAATCTATGGTTTGTTTCCTCTATGTGTCCTCGGCTGCATGTGCACTGCCTCCAGGACACTGGTCAATAAAGTGAGGAGGATGATCATGTGCATTGGATGGCTGATTCTTTTTTGCAGCAGTATGGAGTTCCTCCATCTCCTAAAACCACAGGCTTCTTTAGCATAAGCGCTGCGTAAAATGAGAAGTCACCTCAGACAAGGCCACTGGGCTAAGTACATCATTTACGTAATGTAATTCATCCCTATCGCATTCAAAGCATGGCATATAAAACCACATACCTTCCCTGCTGGAAAAGAAAAAGGGCAAGAGGCTATCTAGTCATCCTGGAGGTTATCTTCTCTCCTCATTGCAACACATATCCAACATTTACACTTGAAACAAAGTCTTTCTAAAACGTATTTGTCATACATGACACCCTGGTCATAAAACACATGCAAATAAAACTGAAATACGTGACATTTTTTCACGGTTTTTGATTAAATCATAAAAGATGAGATAAGGACTAACTTACAGTCCTAACACATCATAGGTGTCCAGTTATGTTTTCCGGTAACTCAAAGTTGATCCACACCTGCCATCCAATCAGAATTGAGAATGCTCAGTGAGGAGCAGGCAAGAAAACAACATTGTGCATTTATAGTTCTGAAGCATTGTGCAAATATATATATATATATATATATATATATATATATATATATATATATATATATGTATATATACATATATATATATATATATATATATATATATATATATATATATACATATATACATATATATATACATACATATATATATATATTTGTATATATATATAACATACATATATATGTGTGTATATAAATGAGTCCTGTATTGTAACGTCAAACATAAAAAGTCAAACATGTAACGTCAAACATAAAACATATACAATTCCCTTTTCTCTGTGGAAATGTCGTTAAGAGGGAGGTTGCTTCATGCCGCGTTGGTGTCCAGTGGCTTTTACAGCTGAGTAAACCTGTGTTTTCTGAAACCACATGGCCCCTTACAGGTTCATATACGTTAATTAAAATAAGAACAAAAGCTTGCCACAGCAACTAAAAATGAACGTTGCACAGAGGGGAGTGTGCAGATGCCTTACACTCTCATTATACATTTCAGCTCCAGCTCCTCCAACAAGCCTTTACTTGGTGAGGCGTGATCTTAATTGTATCCCATAATGTCAAAAAGCCACAAAATAGCTCCGAACGTGTCTCTTGCTCAGTCGGATTTTTTGCTTTGGTAGCCATCAAACCAGCTCGCAAACTCGATCTCAAGTTAATTAATGAAGGAATGGTACATAGTTCCTTCTCATTTTTCATTTGCAGCACTTTGTTACAGCAATTAGTAACTCTTACATGCAGAACATTACTATAACAGCTGCTCTTTTCCATTCTGACGGCCTAATTGGAACTCACACCTCCAAAGCTGTGAAAGAGACTCTTCAAATAATGTGTCCTGTGTACAACACATGCAGATGTGGGAGTTGCTCTAAGGCTTTGGACATCTCATCGCATTGTTTCGGTTTTATTTAAGTTTCATGTGTTTTCAGAAATAAGGAGTGTTTAGCTGTTGCAGGGTCTCGCATTGATCTCTCTCAAGACATCTCTGGGCGGGTGTAGACTGTGCTCAGTGAGAGAGCATTGCTCCTTTGTGTTTACCCGGATCTGTAACCAAATGGACAATTAGCAGGTTTTGGGGAGTAGATTAGTGTTTGTTTTTTTCACAGGGGATTACTCTCGCTGATTTTTTTTTCTTTTTTTTTAATGCAAATTGGCAGCTATTTGGGTAGAAGGGAAGAGGGCCTGTTCTTGTGAGCTTTTTGGATAATCCGCCTGGAAATCTTGAATGGAAGCCAGGGAACAAATTGAGCCATACATCTTTTTCTTCCTTTCTTCCATCCGGCATGCGGGTTGGCATTCTAGTGTTCGTATTTCACTTTCATCTTGAAATGATTTGCGCTTTACGTCTTTAAAATTCACTTATTCCCACAGTTTCTTGTTCATGTTTCAACGACGCACACAAAAATACGACAAATGCAGATCTTTTGAAATAAATAATGTGTGTTAACACTTGTTGATTATTAACTAACTACACTTGTCTCGCAGACTACTCTGGCGTTCAAATGATTTCTTGGCCACAAGGGTTTGGCTGCGATGATTTCTGCGTGATCGGTAACAGATGCATCCTACTCCTACGTACCGTCGTGGCTGAGAATGACTCAAAAGAAAGTAATAAAGAAGTACCCGTTAGAGTAAGTGTCAACTGTCATTGTGGGAAGCTCGGAGGCACAGCGTCCTCTCCATTCTGTCGCTCTGCCCATCTCTGTTTAATGATCTCACTCACGTTTC
The DNA here is from genome assembly GCF_910589615.1 of Taurulus bubalis. Lineage (NCBI taxonomy): Eukaryota > Metazoa > Chordata > Actinopteri > Perciformes > Cottidae > Taurulus > Taurulus bubalis. The sequence continues at coordinate 19,008,793 of NC_136603.1, read as the reverse complement.
TTGATGAGTCATGCAGAAAGGTTTGGTGCAAATTGTCTTGGGTTCGCTTTAGTTTTGCAGTCAGCTCGAGATCTGTTTCCATACACTGAGCAGCCGGAGGAGAGAAGGTAATAGAAAACTGCTCACCCCATCATGAGCCGGACCATTACAACCGGTATCATTGCTATTACTACTGTAGTACCATATCCATCTATACTATAAAGTATTAAAAAAACATGCATTAGAGTTGTAAAAAAAAAATAGAGAAGCAGGTGGAGGTGTTAGGAAACAACAGCTAATAAAATAATGACAATGACACAGGCATGAACCCTTTGTGAGATGGAACAACCACAACATATCAGGACTCGATATTCTCCACATCGTGTAAAAGTCACTTTTATATAACAGGAAATGAGAGGAGGAAGCCACCCTGAAAATAAATTACATTTGAAGTGAACAAATCAGTCAAATGTTCTCAGAAAAATGATTTTATTTGGTTGCTACAATGTCTGCTTTTGCAGAACAATTTTAGCTTGGAGCTGATAAATCATGATTCAACTATTCATGGTTATGCGAAGGCACTGACGGCGCTCTGTTTTGGTCCGGAAAAGAGCTTGGTGTTTGAAGTCACTGGCGACTTTTTCTGTATTACGCAAACATAACCGAACATCTTTACTTTAGATATTAAACCAAAACCACAGTCTTTCACTCCTCCTTAACCACAGTATGTTTTATTAAAGTTCAGCCCTTTCGAAGCCCAGCATCCACCCTGACCACCCGTCAAGACTTGCATACCAAATATTAGTGTGCCACCCAAATCATGCTAAGAATTGGCACAGATACAGACAGGGTCGGCAATATTGAAGCAACCAGCAAGATTAAGCTAGATTTTGGAATTCTCGAAATGGAAAACCCAGCCCAGTGTTGCCAACTCTTTTCCAATGAAAGTAGCTGACAGCGCGAGTTCCAAAAGTCTCAAAATCTAGCGAGAAAGTCTGCAACACTGCTGACTACTACACTGAGTGCACACAAGGTAGCAGGTAGCCCGTCCAATAATATCATTCAGGCCAAACAAAATGATTGGACAGGCTTATTACGGAGGTACCAGATTTTTTGTCTCTCCTGTTTTTTTTCCCCAGAACATTGGATTTATTGTTTGCTGTCGTGGTGTAAAGCGAATATCAACAAATGTAACAAGAAGGTTTCTAAAGTACTCCCACTCTAGCTTTAAAAATAATGCTTTCTGCAGAAGGGGCAAATCGCAATTATGTTATATTTTTAAAAATCCATGGGGTACATAAACGTAATTTCTAGAAGAGCGCGCTGGAAGGAGAAGAGGTTGTTGAGAATACATGGTCAGCATCTGAAAACCCCTATAGGTCACAAGGATGCCTTACCGTGTCCCTCAGGTCCTTTCATGGCTAATTCAAACTGCATGAAGGCTGTAGTTCAAGCACCATTCACCTCTTACTGCTGAAAGGGCGACAGCAAACATGGTGTTACTAAAGAAGATGAACATATAAAGGGTTTTCCTTGGCAATGAAGAAGGAAGGCTGCCGTCTTGTTTATTTGAAGAACAGAAGCCAAGATCGATCAAACAGCATTCTTGAGAGATTCTGCACGGCAACACATAATGTCCACTGCTTAATAACATTTAAGGCTGCCAGACCCCATGGTATCATATGCACACGGTAGATGCATCAAAAACAACAATGTGCATGTGGAAATGATAAATGCAACGCTGTCTACAAAGTTTGAGCATGAGGTTTGAAGGATACGTATTCCCTTCAACACATTTCCTAACTTGTAATATGTTAAACCGGCAGTAAACAAGTCACATCTCCAGCCACTTAATAGTCCTTCCAGCTGTGTGCATCTCACAGCTTTCGGGGGGAAACGGCTCCGTTTCTTGCTGTGCCAGTTGTGATACTCTGCCAGCACTTTGCAGCTCAAACCCTCCACAGAACCCGACATTACTCCTTTCCCAAACACATCATTTACCCCCGAACGCCCCTGTCCCACCAAAGCCCACTAAGTCATTCACTCTGCTTACCCACCAGATGCACATGACTGCACATACACAGCTTGGCACAAATTATGCAAAATATAGCTTCACATAAAATAAAATAAACTACTTACATATGCCGTGTTCGAGTGCACACACGCGCACGCACACACACACACTACTTCCAAGACTAATGTCTTATGCTCCCTCATATCTTTCCCTTTTCAAGACGCATGGGCTCAGGGCGTCTTTGCCTTTTGATAAAATAAAAGTGAAATGAAAGAGACAAAGCGATTACGAGGAAGGAAGTGGCGTGCTGTGCCGTCACTCTTTCTGTTGAGGGAGGCATACGTGTGTTTACATCTGCGCTCTGCTCAACCAGTCCATCCTTTGGAAAACTGCCATCCCGATTGCTTGGCTTTTCATGTATTTGTCTAGCCTCAGCTTAATCCCACATCCTGCTCATGTTTATGCTCGCTCCTGACAAACCGATGTCACAAAACCCTCAAACATGCCATATGAGCCTATTGGGCAAGAAAGGGATAACTGTAATTCAAATGACACTGGTGGTATTTGGAGTCAAAAGTATGCTTGACCAGTCACTGCTGTTTATCAGTAATAACCGTGCACCAGTGATTACAAGTATTTGCTCTCAAGACTAAGGGGTTCAGGTGCATCTGTGTCATCCTAACCCTTTGCTCATATTAAATCCCTGACATTTACGGAAAGCCATGCTCTCCCTCACAGTTATTGACAGGAAGCATCCGATGAAGCTGTGTACACATAGGGGGATGGGAGAAAGCATTGTTTACATTGGGTTTTATTGGAGGCCCACACTGTTCCTCAGGTTTAATAAAACATCTGAAAAGTATCAGTCACAAGGTAGCGTAACCAACTGGGCAAAAGCGTGCAACTGTTCACATCGCGACTGTTTAATCAAATTACCACACAACAAACCTGGGGGCAGGCAATATTCTAGCACAGGAAAACTGGTTAGTTGAAGCTGCCGTGGGCTCCGTTTGATGGTTGCCAGAAGCTAAAGAAGTGTGAATAAATGTGCTACCAACAGGGGATCCCTTCAATTTTGTAGTAGTGACCTCCACCAGGTCAATGAAGCCCTGATGTCTGACTCAGAAGGACCAGCGGTGGAAAGAGTGAACACTGCACTGTACATCTTTAGCTTCTTGTGCTTTTATCATTTCAATCAGGAGAGACTAGTTACGGAGAAACATTATTTCTTACACAATCTAATACAATGCCTACAAATGAATTGTGCAAAGTCTTTGGCGATTGGACTCCATCCTGAATTAGGATAAGCAATGGGGTAGTGAGGCTGACATCTGCGCCCGCAGAATCCCCCTTGGAGTCCAGGCACTGGTGAAGAAGAAGAAGAAGAAGAAGAAGAAGAAGAAGAAGAAGAAGAAGAAGAAGAAGAAGAAGAAGAAGCCGAGACCCCGCTGAGGAATCAAGCATGACCCACTGCTGACTGGTGGTCCCCGGGGTGGAGGAGGGTCGCCTCGGTTAGAGCTGCAATGACAACTGACAGCCCTGCGGAGAAACCATTTAAAGTTAGACAACAACGCTGTGATTGGCTTAGGGAAACGCTCTGACAGGTTGGTTCATTCACGCCCCAATCAGCTGATGGAGTAACCGCTGTGAGACTACAGACTGGCTCTTGAATGAACCAGCGAGTAACTATGGTCTTCCTTACTGAACTTACGCTTGAGCTTCATTTCTTTTCTTTTTGACCTTGCGTTTTTTTTTATATTAACACTGACATAAAAGGAAGGAGGTGCAAATATTTAAAAGAATATTGCAAGATAATGTCTTTTTTTAAGACGCAATATGAGAAAAGCTAAGGCAGTCTTACAGCACTTCTAAAGTTCATAAATTAACAGAGATACTTTCATTTCAGTGCTAATTACTGTGCTTACTTTAGAGGTGTTAGTAATCTTTTTTTAAACTTTTTACAGAGGCATGCTAGTTGTTTTACCGCCAACCGCCTGCCTGCTGCTTCTAGATTTAGAAAAGTATCAATCCTTTCATTCTCTTTAAGGAGGTGAATGAGGACCTGAGTTTCTCGAACAAAGTTATTGTTCTTTTGGACGGAGACCGTTTGATAGAGGTGGTCTTGCCTGCAACAAAAATTGTTTTTAAAGTCTTTCAAGATAAACTGGAAGAGAAGAGATTCTTACAGACAGTTAATCGACGCAGATTCCATGAATTACTGCATAGTGGCAGCTCTCGAGACAAAAAACTATTTATATTCCCTCCTTCGAACACGCACCGCAGCATACAAAAAAGAGAAAGTGATCTGTTTTAATTTCTTCCTGTTAATCCGATCCAGACTAAATAGAAATTGAACCAAAAGTATCGATTTCACTCAGATACAGGCTGAAAAAGATCTTGCATTAAGCTTTTTGTTCTCCTTTTGTAGTCAGAGTAGTATTGACTAATCATGTTCGATAGGCTTTGGTTGAAGGCACCGAGAACTCCAACAGTCGGTGTGGAGAGCAAAAGAGGTGGAACACATTGGCCAAAATGTAATCGAGGAACCCACCGGCTGTCGTCTGATGATGATTTGGATACTTAGTTTAAAATGTGCTTGTAAACAAGCCTTTTGTGAAACAATCTGTCGTACATGTCGTCTTTCAACGCCGACTCCAGTCTAGCATCTCGAGTTGCTAATGAGACTGTAAACAATGGCCAGCACATAAAAAAAAGGCTTTTGACAGTGTAACCCCAGCAGTACAGCCCCTTGCCAACAGAGGCCTTCATCCAGATAGCCGATGGGTTCCAAGATTGGATTCAGACTAGCCAACAGACTCTGGTTTATGAAAGGGTTTGTTGTTGTTGTTGTTGTTGTTGTTGTTTTTAACCCAAACTATTCCAAAGCATAGCTCCAGTTATGTCAATGTATGTCAGTCAGCTTGTTCACCACTTTGGTTCAGACTGAAATATCTCATTGTCATGATATTGTGTTCAAACATTCAGGGTTCCCAGCCATGAATGCTTTTAACTTCCCATCTTGCACCAAAAGCAGGTCACAGTATACATTTATCCTGTGAAATATGTATTTACTCGACAAAACATGTTGTACATCCCAGATGATGTATCTGAATGACTTTGGTGAACCTCTGACTTTTCTGTGATAAAAAGAGCCATTGGTTGGATCTGGAAGATTAGGTGCGCAGACTAAGAGATGTGAGCAACTGGCGGCAGAACATGAGTCAAAACAAAGACGCATGAAAAAGAATACAAACCCCCCAAAAAATACAAATAAAGAGCACAATGCAGAATGATACTTCAAAGCTTTTGTGGCTTCTAGTGTAGGAGGTGCTGTCAAAAGGGTTCACCAGAGCCATCTTTAAATAGAATGTAATGGAGCGTTTTGTGATAGAAATGAGACTAAGCAGCATCTTTGTCGCATCCTGATGTGGCGAACGAGAGGAAAACAGAATGCTTTATATCCCTAAACAACATTTGCATATCAAAGCGCCCCATGTTTTGATATCATTACGGTGTCTGAAGTGGGCAAATGTGGTGGGATTATGTGATAAACAAATCATCGGGACTTTAAAATCTGATGTCAGGTATTCCAGATCTCTCTTTGGTTTTAAGGGCTGGTAGCAAAGTGAATTTGCATCACAATAGCCTGGCTCACAAACCTCAAACAAAATGACTCATTAGAATTCCAGTGGCAAGAGCCAATTAAGTGGGAGATCATACAGGGAGACACTCTTTAAACTCCTGAAAAAAAAGCACTGCTTCTTGCAGAATTCATAGGGCATTACTAAACCAATGGAATCAATATGGCAGAATTTACTATAATTGTTACAGGGGATAAAAAGTGTAAGTGGTAGGGATAGTGAATGTTCAGATAGTATGACAGGTATACTTTGTCAGGGCATTAGACTTTATTTGTACAGCTTGGCTTGTGATGTTTAATTGAAACACCCTCTTGTTATTTTGGATTTGGTAAAACATATCCATGTTTAGCTGAATTATTCCTTCATTTTAAAATCCAGAGCGTCTGAGAAGAGCCAAAACCCTAACTAAAGAATGGTGTTGTTATTTGGAAAACATATTAAGGTCATTGAGGTTATTATAGTAACTTTATTTATATAGCACCTTTTAAAAAACAAGTTTACAAAGTACTTTGATGGGCAAAGCAAAAGCAAGATACAAGGGAAATATAACAACAGAAAGCCTAACAGTGAAGCCAAATAAGCAAGACATGACTAAAATCAAACGTAATCATTAAACACAGATACAATAGCACAATAGATAAAACAATAAAATGCAATTCAAGCAATAGAAACATTAAAAAGAATAAAAACAGTAGAACGATGATATCAGATAACAAACAGTCTGTAAACATTGATTTTAAGAAGTGACATAAAAGAGATTACTAATTCTGCGATCCTCCTCTGGCAGGTCCATCCGAAGCAGAGGGGCCTGAGGGGAAAAGCGTGATCACCTTTAGCTTTGAGCCTCGTCCAAAAGGGCCCCACCTCAGGATCTGAGGCTGCAAACCGACTCGTATGGAGTCGGCGTGTCTGCTATGAACAGGGAGTCAAGGGAGAAAAGCCAGAATGTCATCCAACAGTTGATATCACTTAAGACTTTATAAAACCGGTGTACATCAGGGCCCAGGGAAAGGTATATCTGTGTGTCATCTGCGTAGTAATGAAATGTCAATGATTAATGCTTTCGAATAGATCTTTAACTTCTTACGTCACCTTGTTGGTGACGTAAGAAGTTACGCAACAAACGTAGAATTCGTTTAACCCAAACCATAATGCTTTCTTTCCTGAACCTGATCAAGCAGTTTTAAAGCCTAAATAAACCAAACGGCGTAGTTTTGTTGCCGAAACATAAATTGCTTCAACCACCACATAATGCAAGAGGTCGTGGTCATTTCCCAGCATTCCTGTGAGATCTCACCCTCGAATGTATCATCAACTCGTGAACTCACCACGTAAATTGACTGACTTTTTGAGCAGAAGGTCAAGTATTTATGGACTGCATGTTCATTCCAACAAGTCAAGACGATATCGTTAATTATTATTATGTCTACGGTTAGGGGACCTCTCTCGCATTGTGCCTTCCTAATAATAATTAAAATAATAATTAAAAGCTGGAGTTGCTTGTTAATTAACAGCTGAACTCTTTAAGTATTCAAACCTGCCCTGGAAGACTGCGGAGACTTCTTGCTGATATGTGCACCTTGTCACACCTGCAGTATTCACCCTCAGGTGCGTGTAGCTAGACCCATGCAGTAATTATCAATCATGTATCTCTTTCTCAACAGAAGTTTGTTTCATGAGGCTCACAGCTATGTTACACCGTGAACTTAGCTGGGAAATTTGGCAAGGCCTCCTTTTGGATGTGGGCCAATCACAGAGGAAATTGAACAGTTATTGATCAACGTTATGCCTGGTGTGGGAATTATGGGGATTTTCTTTTCGTCCACCAGCTTCAGTGTGTGTACCATCCTTTGTGTTAGAGTCCTTGCTTCACACCTTGTGAACCAGAATAAAAGGGCCTTGAGTGGTGTTTTTAACCGAGCCCCATTAAGTCCTCGTTCATTCATTCGTTGTCTATAAACATTAATTAAGGCTGTGAGGTATTGTGTACAATTACTCAAAATAGCACTTTTCATCCTTTGTAGCATGGCTTCCCACAGCCAGTCCTCATTGTTTCAGATCAGAAGCCGCATGCTCTCAGTTATTATAGTAAGAACAGGCAAGTAGAGACCACTGACAAAAAGGGACAATGTTAAAGTTACTGTGAGGAACTTTTTACTGGTTATGAAACAGTCTCGATTAATTACTGATGGCTCTATTTGACTCACATAGGTAAACAAGACCATTTGTTAAAAATAATTTCCATTCAGTTATTCTTAATCCATGTGATCGGTATCATCTCGCTGCTCCGCTGGTCCCGACATCGACACCACGCTGCTGGAGGCCGAGGCCGCGCTACTGGAGGGGAGGTACGGGAGAACCAGGACTCTGCAGTGCAGACTGTTAGACCCCGCTGCAGTAAAATGAGAAAAAAAAATGCTCAGAAACTCAAAATGTATAGGATTTAAAGCTTGAAGCTCTCGTAGCAGCTTCATATACATAAATAGTATTGTGTGTATAGTGTATAGTTTGTTGAGCGGTACCGAGGTAGATGTGAACAATCATGATATTGATCTTAGATGATATTACCCAGCTGTACTGTTCATCCCTTCAGAGCGTAAGAGACTTGCCAAGTAGCATTGAAGCTGTTCTTGAGGCTCATGATGGCCACTTTCTGTTGACTTGTCCCCGATCTGCTTGAATATAATGCATTCATACAGGCAGACGCTTTGAAGCTCTGCAATTAAAGGGACTTACCAAATGAAATGCTTGTCATACCGTATTTGACAGAACGTGCATTTTAGTATGTGTGTCCAAACATGAAAAGGATTTATAATCTTGGGACTCTGGCTCCCATGTATACAAAGCCTTTACATTTCTAATTGCTTCTCGAGAAGCCGAATGGGGAGCTGATGGGCAGAGGACACAGACTGCAAACAAGACAGGAGGAATGCATATGACAAATGTCTGATGGGAGTACCTGTAAATAAACCTTGAGGCTGGATTTTTGCCGTGGCTCCAGTGAGTAATTTACCCCAGACAGAAATCCATAAATGTGACAGATGAAGAAATGATGAGGAGTGATGCTTCTACCTGTATTAGAACCACTGAACTAGATGAGACCTCTCCATTTATCACCCTGTTCTGAAAAACACTGACAAATCCTGTGCCAGGAGGAGAGCAGCAGCGATGGTTAGTTTGAGCATATTGCACTATTCACAGCTGTACCAATGATATATTACTATTAGATTTTGTATTATACCCATTTATTTTACCGTAAGCGTCTTCCACTTATCACATAACTGCATTTTCAACATCATTCATTGAGTATTGTCTCATGCGGTGAGACAATTTAATCTAAATAGAAAATAAACTGTCATAGATCATTAGAAACAAGGACAAACAAACTGAAATGAACAGATCCAGATGAGGAGACAATATGACTTTATTGGATATTCTTAGGAGATACAGACAATTCATTCAATGGTGTCACCGCCTCAAACATTTCAGATATGTTACAAATGTAAAATAGCATTTCAAAACATTTTGGAAGAGACATGAGGCCTTCAGGATTACCTTTTTTTGAATCAACACAATAAAGAGATGTTTATTTGAGCAATAAGCCATGAGAGGCAGTGATTTTACAACAACTCCGCTCTGCGTCATGCCTAACAACGCCCCGAGCTGTTGTAAAATCACTGTGAATCATGGCCTCAAGGTGCTTATTGCTTTTATTAAAAAGTTACTACATATACTTGGAAAGGTTTTAACACACAGCAACAAAAATTCCAATGGTTTATTGCTAAAAAATATGTAATTATTATTCCGCCAAGCAACGTATCTCTTTAGATGCCAAGCAACAAACAGACGGAGTGGAAAGCATGCCGAAAGATTTGCTTGATTGTTTGTACTCATCTGTAATTCACTAATTGTGCAATTGTTGAAATAGTTCAATCATTTTAGAACTATTCTTTGGAGGTAGAGGTGAGTTTGACTTTGGACAGGTGATAATCACCACCGTGGGCTCCGTGGTATATGAGGAGAAAGAAAAACATCGTTTTCAACTTGCAGATATAACCACATATGTATCTGCTAGTTTCAATGTAATGTAATGACATCGCTGGCAAGTGGACGTGGCGAGGGGGAAGTCAGCATTTTTGTCCCAGTTTACCACTGGGACTTTGTTTGTTTGTGCAGTTTATCAGCTGGATGGAGGAAAAAATAAAATGATGGACTGGGCGGCAGCAAAGACAGATATTGTTCTGATGGAGCAGCGGCACACAGCTGGCTGCTCGAGCACACATCCCTTTAGGCTCCCTTTGTTTCCTTCCTCTGCATCTCTTCATTGTTAGTTTGTGCATTCATTAATGACGGCGCAGCGTCATCCTGACTGTTCTCGTCCAGGCGGATGATCAGGTCTGAACACAGCGGACTACTAATCTACTGCGGGGAGCACTTTTAACAGGATGGGAAACACTATTCGGTGGGGGAACAGACTTCAACACAACATCTGCTTTGTTTCTTGACTTTTCCAGCTCTTCAGTTTCTCTCTCATTAATTCTAGCGTGTAACAATAGGTGACTAAGTGGTGCAGTGATAATGTGGTACGCAGCCGTGTAATTATATTTTACAAGACGTTTGAATGTGGCTCAGCCAATCATATTCATCCGGTACTATCCGATTCATAATGGATGTATTGGCAAAGTTGCATAATGTAAATAATGAGCAGATTTGTAAAACATGCACTAATGTATTTCATTAGTTTTCACTACATTATCCACCATTACCAGTGCATAAGTAATGGTTTTCTAGGGTTACGAACTCAAAGCACATGAGTTTGGGGAAAGAATGTGGTCAAGTTTGGACTGACTTGATCCACAGTATTTCTCTAACCTTATTGATCTTCAGTGTTTCCAGGAGTCTAAACCTGAGCGCGCACTGGGCACAGGATGTTAACCCCAGCTTCCAGTGTCATAGGCCGGTGCTCTTTCTCCATCACTCTGACCACCTTTGTTTTGTTTTGCACAAGTTGCACGTTCTTGTTATCTTGAATAGATATTCAGTGCAAAACAGGTTATTTGCAGCCACAATAACCAAATATGAGTTATTTTTACTTCATAGTAGACCGAACTTTATTTGCATTGTTCTAACAAAGTGATTGCGCATTGTATGTGTTTTTGTCTGATGGTGCAATCCGGTTTACTTGAAAGTGATTACAATTTCCTTTATTCTTTTAATGAAAAAGCACGGAAGGAGGAGTCACAAAAAGGTATTGCAATACAAATTCAGCATGGACCATTTTGTTACAATTTTGTTGGGGCGGTGGGGCACGGACATTTTTCTTCCTCCAAAGTGGGGCGTGACAAAACAAGTTTGAGAAGCAGTGCACGGTGAGCCAGCATGCACAATACCACAGTCCTCACACGTTTCAGTCATTTTCTTCGCTCCACCTGAGGTTTTCCTACTATGACATGTCAGAGTATCTGCTGGGAGAAAGGTCTACTGCAAACTAATTACAGTCTGACTGGGACTGTGTGCAACATCACTCACTCTTGTACTCTACTTCCTTTTACTCTTTAGTGAACAGTAATATATTGAACATTCATGAATCAGCATTTGGTGCCATCACTGACAGGTGATGAGTCATGCCATCGTAATTTGCGCCCCCCGTAGTCCATAAAATGTGACGATGTAAATTGTGTACCCGCTATGCTCCGTTTTTCTCGGCACTGAGTTGAGTGTAAATGTCCCACTCAAAATCCAGCAGCTCAAGAAAGTGGCTGACAGTAAATATAGTGCACTGTAAGGGAGGGATCTTTGGATGGAGCCGGAGAGACTCTGACTACTGTTCATTGCTGTCAGTCAGTTCAAACTGACTGCTAACGAGCTAGCTGCTAGCTTACCTGTCAGCAGTGATATAGGCCCTTTTAAACTGCAGCCACTCTGACATGTCACAGCAAGGTAAACACAGGTATAATTGATAAAAAATGAAATTGGCTTTTGTGGGTCGCAGATAAAAAGAATGTCTTCCTTTTGAAAGTCGCACTCCTTTAAATTGCAATTTTGATGTAAAAGCAGTCATCCTTAATCCAGGCAGTAATTATGTTTCCTCCAAAATACATTTGGCAGAAAACAGGATTTACTTCAATACAAACATATCATTTTTAGGCAAACTCCCATAATTCTGCGCAGCAAATAAAAATGCAGTTTTATTATGACTACAGGTAAAAGACCAGAGCATAAACCATAAAGTTAATCTTTTTTCATGTCTCAGTTATTATTTGATGAAATACCATGCAGGTCAAGCAGGCCTGTGAAATCTAAAAGGGAAATACTGGATGATTTTACTGCTTGAGGAACTCTTGACCCTCCCCGCCTCCCTAACAGCAGGTCTGGGAGCCTGGGATTTTGCAGGGGCCTGAGCCCAGCAGCAGCCGGGTCCAGTACCTCAGAGAGTCTCTCTTCAATTAACACCCAGCTGTTCAGCGTGGCCCTCTTCTTCTCCTACATCCTACACGACACACCTCATAGTGTAGCCCCCTCCTTCCCCCCCTCAAAGTGGACCTATCCTATGGTGTTTGCATTTCAAAGATATCATCTGAAAATCAAAAGTAAAATGTCAAACTAAATTGTCAAATATTCTGTGCTAGAAAAAAAAAATATATTTCCATTATTTGTTCCGAAAATAGCAGCTGCATACTGAATCAGAATTTGGACATCCTGTGTGCAAAATGTGAAGCAATAGAAGGCGGAGAGGAGGCAAAGAGCAAGTCGGGCAGCATGAGCTAAGGAGCTTAGACGGATGGGGACAGGCTGGATCACAGCCACGCAAGGCCTCGAAGGTTGGGAGAGGCGTGCTGGCCAAAAGAGGAGGACCTGACCTAATCGACCGATTTAGTACAAATTTATATACCAAGTTGCCAAGGCTGGAAGCTTTCGCGTCACCTCGGGGAATGACGGGCAGAAATGGATCCAAATAGGCTGGCTAAGATGGAATCTAACGAGAATGCACAGATATCTGGGAGAGTGGTCAGAGCATCAGTATCTAAACAGGAATGGATCCATAGCAACCTGCAGCAGGTTGTATCGTCTTTGGAGTAAACACACACACACACACACACACACACACACACACACACACACACACACACACACACACACACACACACACACAGATAGAAAGGAGGAAAATAGCTTTTTGACCGATCTGAGAAATGCACTACTGGTGTGAACAGCTGTATATCACCAAGCTGGTCCCTTTCCTCTATTGCCTGCACTGCAGCACACATAACGGTCTGAAGAAGATACTACCATGTCAGAAGAGCAATAACTAAATGCACTATGACTATGACTTTATTCTTATTAAATCACGACTCCTATCGTAATATCACTTTTTCTCACAAAATTGTACGACTAAGAATGTGGGATTGACTTGTTTTGAAAACTTTTAGGTCCTTTAAGAAACTGGACTTTCCATAATTTTGCTATTCCTTTAACAGATCGGCAGACGTTAACATTTGACAGAAAGCTAGCTTGTTTCTAAGGAGTTGTGATGTTTTTGAGAGGACAGAGCAAACCAGACCCTTTTTGTTGTAGCTACTATTGTTTGTTTTTCATTTCTGTAAATATGTTTTCTGTTCACCGTGAAAAGGCAAAAAAAAAGTGTTAAAAAAAAGAAGAAGCTAGCTTTGAATCTATAATAACATATTTTCTGTGGGGACATTTGGGAGCAGTGAAAACAAGCATATTACGTTTAAGGTGAACATGTTAGCTAACAGTGACTTGTCTACACGGCAGGCGGACACGGAGCAACACCATCATGCATCCGTGTTTCTGTGATGAATGTCAGTCCAATGTCCCCTCTCCGTTTAGCTCAGTCTTTGGTCTCCACCAACTCCTAAAGGAGAAATATCTGTCTCTAAAAGGTGCTAAATGCTCCACTATGATCACTGCTAACTGTGTCTGCCTGCCATTATGAGCAAATAGCATCCACCTGCTTTTTACAGCTTTTTTTTGCTGAAAACAGGAAAAAAACGGTGACAGTGAACCAACATAGCTTGTTGATCCCCGCCATGAAAAACTAAATAAATCATCTAAAAGATCCTACAAAGCGCAGTTGAATGATAAGTCCCTTTCACATACAAGTGGCTGTCTTCCATGTATAATGTGGGAAAAAACACATTGATTATAGCAGCTTTAAATTTAAATTTCACAATGTAATAAAGGTTAAATTAAATTAATGGAGATGCAGTTTTTCAGAGGAAGCTTTCCACTGTCAAATTTACAGAAGAGAGTTTATAACGGCAACCTCAACAGTAGTCACAACGGCCACCTTTCAAGTTAAAGAAAGGCTCTGTAAATGGGCTTTGTCTGAAATCACATTTAAAAGACCTAAATCCTCTCTGTTTTGTCCTTGCCTGTCTTACTGTGTCTCATCTTGACAAGGATCAATGTGACCATATCCCAAATACACTGACAAATGTCTTGTTGGTAATTTTGATCCCAGCCTGGAGATGAATGGGCGATCGTTCTATCGCTGATGTCATCGGCAAACAGAAAATCATCCGTCAGTGAGTTGCGCAGGGAGAGATTTGATTGACAGGTGTACCCAGCAGGGGTTTGTCCTGGGGGTTGGAGCTTTAATGTTTTCTCACAATCTAGATTGTTCTATTGTTTTTATCTTCAGGTGTGGAGGGGAGGGAATAGCAGAATGAAAAATAATAATAAGCAGCAAAAGGAGAAGTATGATCTGCATCTCTAAATCCCACTTCGATATTTTTTTGACATGTATCTTCAAAAGAGATACCCTCGTCTTTGACTCACGATTGTTTGTAGTCATCTCAGTTGAGGAGTTTATTTGAAAACCTTCGCCCTGCAGCTGTCAAAGCTGTGGTTTTGTGTTTCCTCTATTCATGCTGGTTATCCAATTACTTAAGTGGGTTCTGCAAATCCACCCGTTAATCACACGACTTGTCCTTAAATTGTAATACATGCACTTAAAATGAAATATAGAGGCAGGAGGACACTCTGTCATTATTTTTCACTTTTCAAATCAAATACGTCATTGAGCTCTGTCCACGATATGTATTTATAAGACTTCAAACCGCGGTTGTCCTTCCAGTGCACACAAAGAGACCATTGTTATAGCAAGTGATGCAGGGTCACCGAAGACAAGACAAACATACTGTTTCCTTTTTTTTTTGCCTTTCCATGCTCCATCAGAGAGTGTGGCTCTCACCGTGGAGTCCTGCCACGGCTCCCATCCATCATCCTCTGCTCGTCTCTGACCGTGATCATCATCCTCCATGCTTCCTCTATTCCGCTGTCCCCTAAAGGAGACCCCGCTCCTCTCCCCCACGATGATCTTCTACCCTATTTTGCTTTATTAGTGCATTCACCTTGCTTCTTCTCACTGTCATGTGCACAGCTTCCTCCAAACTCCTTTGACATTCTCTATTACTTGGTACCATTACAATGTAATATACAATGTGTATGTAATCATAACAAGGCTGTGTACTATATTACATTGTGGATCATTGAAATTGTACATTATTGTAATAAAACAAGAGCATTTCTAAGTACTCTGAAATCGGGCTTATGCAATGAATATTTAAATGTGCTTTTTCCAAGACCAACAGAAGTTTATAGAAAGATCATAAGCGCAGTTTGAACTTTAATGTTCGGGGGTTTACAAAAACAATCTCAGGGTTAAATGTATCGTTCTTAATAAGGGCTTTGTTTACATACAAATTGGGCTAATCATCAAGATACCAGCAGGTGCATTTTCATATCCAGTCAATAGGATAAAGTGCCCATGAAGGCTGCTCCCAGCACTCCCCTGTGCCCCGCAAACGCTTTTCTCCCTGAAAATATGAATATGAACAATGATGAATATTGCAAAGTTACGATAGAAACCAAATTCGCACAGCCCACAAAACCCGACAGATAAACCTATCGAGTATCTAATGTGAACCCAATCATATGTTACAACACATCTCTCATACAGGTTAGTGGAAAGATCACAAAAAGTTATCTTGATGGATATTTTAACACATATAATATAAATATCCCAACATGTACTTCTGGCTGTTGCCACAAGGAGGTTGAGTGAGTTTCTTGAGCCAACCGCCCCTGTTAGAAAAAGGTATTGAATTCAACAAATCTCAAATAACTCTCAAATGGAAGGGCTTGTAAATGAATAAATAGGAGATCAACAATTATTCATATACAGTAGAAAACCTCCTAAGTCTCATTGGATTGAACCAATACTTGCCCCTCTTTGAAAGCATGTCTTGTTGTGAACATAAAGTATGAGGTGAAGTCAACAAAGACATGGAGAGACACTTTTAAGTACTGTGCGAGTGCAGATAAACCCAACTCATCTTACAATCTTGAAGTGGAGGTATTAAGATGGTAAGTAACCATAAAAACACACTGATATCAACCTTTAAAGCAACCTCATTGACATCAGTGTACTTTTGCTGTTGGATGGTGGACATACAAACGTTACAACCAAACCCGTCTTTACATCCCTGGTGTTAACAAGTGAAGGGAAACCCATTGGTTTGGGGTTGGCAGCCTTGTGTTTGGTATTTTGGTCATCAGCCTGTTGGGTTGTAGCTGTCCCCATCTTGTTTTTTTTTTTCCCAACCAGTGAAAGAAAGTGACCATATTTGGACTGCGTAGGAGTACCGCCGTGATAGAGCGGCTGTATACAGCTCTGGTTGCGACCTGTCAATCACAAGGTAGCCACGCCCCTGATTTATGATCAATTTTACTCTAAATAGGACCATCATTTACAGAACGGACATGATGCTGTATTGAAGAAGACTTGAAACTAGAGATTTAGACTCTAAACTCATGTTTATTGACTTAAACAAAAGTCAGAAGTAGGGTCATTTTCTTATAGACTAATTTTTGCAACCAGAGGAGTCGCCCCCTGATGGCCAGTAGACAGAATGCAAGTTAAGACACTTGACACTTGACACAGCCGCCTGGCTGCATGCAGCAACACCAGGAGCCAAGGAAGCAACGCTCTCTAAATGGGGCACTGCACTAGTAATATATGAAAAGAATAAGTAATACTGTCTGTCTGCCTCTGTTTGCCACACGATTATCAGGCTTTGTGCAGACAGTGATATATATATATATATATATATATATATATATATATATATATATATATATATATATATATAGCTGCCAACACAGTGATTGTTTTAAGTTTTTAACCAATCAAACAGTCAATCAAACAAAAGTTGTGTTTATATGCTTTACATTCACTGGATGTTTTGGGAGTAGGAGGCAGTTTTTGTACCTTTGCCTATAGCTTCCTGGAGTGAATAATCTATGTCTGATATCCTTCGCTAAGATGTTCCACAAGCTCATGTCAGCTTCTGTAACAAGGTGGGATTTGGGAACAGCTGGAAGGGCTTTGAAGAGGATCTGAGGGCTCATGAGGCGTTAACAAAGAACACTATGTTTTATTCTGTTATTTATTTATTTATGTACTTATTTGGCGGGATGCACAGCCATAAGATCAACAGGCTGCTGACTCAGTCTCAGCGATAGTCTCAGAGGTGTTATCGGATGCATTTATGCTGTTTAGGCATCTTTTGCTTTTACAGAGTGCCCAAAAAGTAGTTTTGTATATTAAGTTGTATTTATATAATCGTTAGGTAAAAAGTTCCAATGATGTGTTGGAACACGCTGATACAGAATTCCTGTTTAAATGGGATGTTGCCATATAGTGTAACTTCAAAGCTAATGAAGTAACTAGACGTGAGGGTCTAACCAGGGTTTGAGGCTATGTTGTGTATTCTGCTCTGCTCACCAAGCTTTAATTGGTGGCAGTTAATTATGTAATAACACAGGCAAAAAGCCATCATGCAACACATATTCAAAATAATCTAGTGCATATTTCATATGTTTATTGCCTAAACTGTACAGATGGGGTTTTCAAAATTAACTACTACCGGTTTTAGTTGTGTGGATACTGAGTACATGTTGATGGAAAGGTTGATTAATATTAGGTCTGGATTAGCCATATTTTTTTAATTATGAAATTCAGTTTATTGCCTTGTATGCCATGTTTGACATTTGGAGTATTTGTGTTATTATTTCATTATTTAAAAGGGAGACACTATGGGCAAAAACATACATTTTTGTGTGTATTTTACTACTTTATCTTTATGCGTTTGGAGTTTTTTCCTAAATTCACCTTAAGTCAGCATTAGATAAGGCCTAATTTTCATATTCAAACATAACTTTTCAGAAAACATGTAATATAGTAATCAACTTGAGAATTTTGATCTATTAGTGACATTTCTCACAATCCGCCTGTAGAAAAATTTCATTTTACAATCATAGCTAAAGGTTGTTTTCACAAAATGAAAAGTAGCATTTAGGGAAACAACAATTTCCAGTTTCATTCTTTCTATATATATTCTGAAGGTTTTTACAAGGGGTTTGTGCATAAATCATTCATACCCGGATTTATAGAACATGTTATTCCTAAAAAATATGCCGAACATGTTTTTTTCATGGACAGTATTTTCTAATTGTTGAAGTTATAAAAAAAGATATCCAAAGAGTTCCCTTTACAAAACCTTTAACTCTAATATGTCGACAAAAAGAAACAAGAATTGTCAACCTGGCTTTATCCAATGTTCAGATTTCTGCTCTGGAAATATATGCAAATTAGCACGAATTTATCAAGAGAATGCTTAGTTTGTATATTTAAACATAACATGTTTTAAAAAGAATAGTGTCTCAATGTAAGTAATTAACAGGGGAAGTTTCATGGTGATATGTATTAGTTAAATGTGTTTTTTCTCTATTCACATAGGGTGTCTCCCCTTAACAATCAGGCTTCTACAAGCAGATCTGACTTATGCTAACAAAGAGCTTCGCGCTAACAAGCAAAGATGGATTCATTCATCAAACAACGATGGAGAGGAAATCTGGGGAGAGTCTTAGGAAAAAGAAGATTTTGAAGCTCATTCATTGGTCATTGGACATCTTTGCAGGACGTGTTATGCAAACAATTACTTCATACACCAAACTCCAAAAGTGATTAATGACCTTTTGTAAACTAATTTCGAAGCTCTACTCAACCATGCTTGTTCAGGTTTATTTCGTTGGGGAACCACAGCTCCCAGTGTGTGAAAGAGTCGGTTTATGTCAGTTTGAAAGACTAATGTTGTGGATGAAGAGATGTTTCAATGCCTTTAGTGAATCAACATCCTCACAGAAGACAACACAAAGCCAGCTGATGTGCTGCATTTACTGAACAACCAGCTTTTGTGCAACTGGGACCTATAATTATTAATTCAACACATTTTATTTACAACAAGAGGAAACAAACTAATCCGGTTCAGACACGTGTCTGTCTGTCTTTCTGAGACTGAAGCTTTGGTCCAGTGATCAGAGCGCTCTACTGGAGCCTTATTATATCAAAAAGTGCTTATATACAGTACGGCTACTTCTTTACACAACATTCCAACCGATTGCCCCAGCTTCATGGTTCAACTGACCCACTGGATAAAAAGGGATGGAATTGAACTATTTATATTCTTGCAATGAAAAATCGTTATTTAAATAGAGAAGCAATGCCTTAAATTGTGGATTAAACCAATACAGGATCCATTCCATTCTTCAAACCGATCATCCTATTTAGGGTCGGGGGAGCCGAACCCAGCTGACATTGGGACAGACAAACATTCAAGCTCACATTCACACCTACAGGCACTTTTTTAGAGTCTCCAATTAACCTGAGCTGCTCTTTGGACTGTGGGAAGAAGCCGGAGAACCCGGAGGGACCCCACGCTGCCACGGAGAGAACGTGCAAGCTCCACACAGAAAGACCGCCCGGGAATCGGGGATCG
Organism: Taurulus bubalis; assembly: GCF_910589615.1. NCBI lineage: Eukaryota > Metazoa > Chordata > Actinopteri > Perciformes > Cottidae > Taurulus > Taurulus bubalis. The sequence goes on along the minus strand of NC_136603.1, from coordinate 18,989,294 downwards.
AATCTCTCGCTGTGAGGCGACAGCCCCCCAATACAAGATTAATCTCAATAATTATTTAGCAGCTCGCAATAGCACCAGAGGTCACCAAGACAGTTAAAAAAGCAATTCAGCCCTGGAGTAGGAAAGTGTCTCAGAGAGGGAAAAGAAAGCAAGCTGGATGTCGTGTCAGTTGAGTTTGCAGGGGACAGAGTTTTAGTGGTTATTTCGGAGAGAGCTTGAAACTCTGCAAAGACGACCCCGTGGCCGGGCAACAGCAATATATTGGCTGGTTGCGAAGAAGCCGACTTCAGACAAGAGAGAGTAAAAGAGCTGTCAGCTGAGGGGAAGGAGGCCTGATTACACCCGCATACCCACACCTGAGCCTCTCTCAGCCTGATACACATGGCCAAGTGCCGGTGGGTGCACACATGCTCACAGTCACGCGGGTTTATGCACAGTATGCGTGAACACACATCATTGGGGATCTTACTGTGCTTTTGAGATTACCTTTATGAGCGAGGCCACACACATGGCGGTACTGTAATGTTATTTTTAAACAACAGAATACTGTAGAGCAGAGAGAGAGAGAGAGAGAGAGAGAGGTACACACACATATACACAACATCCCACGGCCTCTTTGAAGACGAACATTAGGGCCGACCACGCTTGCCTGCACACACAACAGTGCAGCAATGCAATGGGGGTTTTTCCAGGTGAAGATAATATCCGGGAAAACATTTTTTTGTGTGTATCCAACACAGGCAGTAGTAACTTAATTTACTCGTCAAGATCTATACTGAATGGCCTGCTCCTACACCAGGTTGCTGTTGGCACAGCAGATCTACTCATACCCAATTTCAGACATCTCAGGAAAATAAGATAAGCCAGATGTTCTCCCAATCACATCGGCCATTGTTGGTTCCCAGGTTGCAGTTGATTTTACCTGGTTTAAAATCTAACACTGTTGCAAACATATCTTTCGCTCGGGTTGTGTATTTGACAACAGTCCAGGGTTATGGTTCAGCGGGGGGTTAAAAGACGCAGCGACATCACAATGAGAGTTATTCAGCAAACACAGAGATCAAGCGTAATGCAGAGTGACAGCCACTAGCATCTAAATAAAGATAAGACCATTCAATGTGGCTCTAGCATTTGAGTAATTGTAAGTGTTTAAATCAAAATCTGCGGTAGTAATAACACAGCGGTGCAGCAAATTACATGCTGCTTGTTAAGTGCAGTTCATGGAAACCACAAAACTATATTCTTGAGTAAAAATGTCACACTTTACTGCTGCCACTTCTACTTCATCTGACTGAACCGTTCATGTATTAAGTATGGTATGTTTGTGGTAGGAATGGTATTGGAATGCCAAGAAACAGTAACGGGGCAAAGGACTTTTATTCCATAGAGCCACATGGAGAATTACTATGTTTTGGATTGGTGGCCATGAAATTAGCAACACAATCAAGGTCCCCTCACAATTACTTGTAACGACATTCGTGTTTTCCAATTTTCCCAAAAAAAATAAAAAATAAAACTTTCCATCCATTACCATTATTGTCAAAATATGCATTTGTCCAATACTATGCTGGCTCATGATTAAATAAGATAATGACATGTTGAACATGGTAAACATTACCTTCCACATCAGAATGTTAGCATTAAAGCTTGGGGAGTTATAATTGGAGAAACCAGCAACATTAAGCTACATTTTGAAAAGTACCCAACTGGAAAACCGAGCCCTGTGTTGCCAACTCTTTCCCAACAAAAGGAGCTAGCATCAAAAGTTGCTAAATCTAGCTCGAAGGTCTGCTCGCCACTTCCGGGTTTCCTCCAAAGTCATCATTTTGAATGGACACAACGACCATTGCTATACTTAGTACTCACAGAAGTCATGCTAGGAGCTTGTGGAGGGCGCGAAATGAACGCACGGGCGGAGTGTACGCAGGTAGCCCATCCAATCATCTCATTCGAATGACAAGATTGGGCGAGTTTAGCCACGGATACTGGAGTTTATTATTTTTTCTTTCTTTTTTTGTCAGAGCATTTGATTTATTGATTGCTCTCGGAATGAAAAGAGAATTTCAACAAATTTAAGTCACACTAGTTCTAAGATACATTAGTCACCGTAGCTTTAGCATGGTGAACATGCCAGGATGCTAATGGCATGTGATACTTAGCTGCATGTGGCTTTCCTGAGAACAGCCTAACAAATCTGACTAGCATTACTGCAGACTGTATTTATAGACAAAACAGCAACTATTTCATAATTCAGTGAAGCCTCTGGTAATTCCAGAAAGGTCTGGCCAATTCTTAAGCGCTGGCAACTGTGTCTTTATTACATTGATGTAAGACCAGCACTTAATAGATATTGAAGGCTGCATTTGTATTGTATGTTGGACAGCAGGATATAATGTGGTGAAAACAAGCCAGACACATTTTTCAATATGAACATCTAAACCATGTAGTTCTCAACCTTCTTAATCACCTCCCATCAATTAAAATGTGGGCTAATAGCCTCCCCTGGATATTAATGTTGATTATGTTGGGTTATATAATTAAATTTATTCATTTATTTATTCAAATAACAGATTTCATAAAACTGGGCACTTGTAGTATCTGCCCCATTTGTTTCCCAGGGAGCGAATTGTTAATCAGATGCAACCGTTGACTTTGACTTTCAAATTTGAATTAGATTGTGTTATTGATCGCAAACAGCAGCCAATCAGAAAGCCACTTCATAAACTGTGGGTTGTCTGGGTTTAAGCACCAAACCCTTCATTTCCTGCCTGGTGATTTTTGTATGCACCCATTTATGGTGGAAATGTCTTTGTTTATGCTAAGAGGCAACCTCTTTAACTCTGCGTGATGAATGAATGAATCATTTATAAAGCCTTGGACTTTAATAGCTCCTATGTGTTTCAGCAGCCGCTCTGCACGTGTCCCAAAACGTTCTGCTCATTCAAACCACATCCCTCGCCTCTGCGCTCTCTGTGAGAACAACTCTACCTGTCTTAATAGTCTGCTGCGCTTTGCACTACATTATTGTTCGTCTGTTATGCTGTATTCCCATCAGACCATCTGACAGACTCTTTCAGGCTGCGGGACTCTCTGGATGAGACAAAGTTGAGAGCAGCGGCTGTGTGCCACTCGTTCATGGTATTTGGAAACAGAAAACACTAAAAGCTCCAATAAAGTGCAGCTCAAAGCTGCTTCGACAAGCGCTACTGTATCACCATTACTAGGCAACCAGAACCTGCATGATGCAAACTAAAAAAAGTCAAAACAAAAGTAAGTGTATTTCCAGCATTTCCAGCTCGTAGTACCTTTTACTGCTTGATTCGTCTGCGTCAGTTCGGCTGACCTTTCAACAGGACGTTGTGACGTGCTCAGACGGAAAGAGTGAAGCAAGTGAAATAGTCTGTCGCACAAATGATAAAGCTCCAGGTTGTCCTGCACTAAAATGATTAGCTTCTCCATTTATTTACCGTTGAGAAAGAAAAGATATCTGCCAGCTCTAATTGGGAGTTTCTTGTCAAATGAAATGCTCTGCGTGCTGCAGCGTTCCAAAAGTCAAACTATTTTTTATTATTATTACATTATTACATTCTGGAGGGGAGAACAAAACAACAACAATGTCAGCCAAGCAGCAGCGAGTGACATCAATACTTTCAACACAGGTCCTTTTTCATGGAGGTTTCAGCGGAGCGCTCTGAGTGAGCGAGGTACCTCAAACCTCTCCAGGTGTGTGTAATTGAGCAGGACAAGAGGAACGGAGTACGGCAGACATCAAGTACCTCTGCAACTCAGAAATAAGACAATGAAATGCAAACCCCTCAGTGTCAACACAGTGGGAGACAAGTTTGCTATTTTGAGTCAGGATGTAGTAAAAGTGGTGGAAAGGTTATTTTGGCTGAGATTTGAAACTTAGGGGTCATCCGCAGCACGCAATTCACTTTCAGTGTGCTCAACCGTTTGTGGGACTAAAGCGGGATATCAAGGCACGAATGGAGCAGAAAACCTACATGGATATACCACCAGCTTACTAAGCACTCAGCTGCTTAATAAGCTGGTGATAGGTATATCCTTCTTCTAGTTGTGTATAATGCTTTTGTCATGTCAGTGTAGTCCAAAACAAATAAGATGTATGTTTCTAATGCTGCTTTGAGAGAAGCTGTCAATAACAACTGGTTTGTTCTTCTTTGTGGACATGTTCTTTGGAAACATACAAACAGGTCGCAGAAACGGATAAAGTGCACAATGCATTCTCATGTGACATGCAGAATGTAAACAGTATTTCATGTTGGAAACGTAAACCTGCCTGGCATCGTGTCATTAGGTAGAGGCAATTAAGCATTCTCCAGCTGCCCATTACAGCACTGGGGATAAGCAGAAAGATGGCCACCTTCCATAGAACTTTCATGTGCTCGAGCTGAATTTATTGATCAATAAGATGTTCCATCACTTAGCAGCTTGCTTGGTGCGCATCCCCTCCTATGCTCCCATTGCATAGCTGCGTGCACACTATAGTGTTTAGGCAGCCTATAATTGCTCCGCCGGCAGCGTGCTTTGAAGCCTGTCTTCGTCTCCCACAGTTTCTCATTTCCATAAAGACACCTTCTCAGAGACCGTTCACACACACACACACACACGCGCGTTAATATCAAAGCTGTTAAACCCTCCAAGAGACTCGTACACTTTGAATACACACTGAAGGAATACACACTTAAATGCAGTAAATGGTACGTGTAAAATCAGGGGTACACATACTGTGAGTAAACCTATGCAAACTACAAACGAGCAACTTCCCTCGCCACTATCTCTGCGTGTTCACAATTCCCGTTCAGTTTTATACCCAATTATACCTCACCAGCATGTATCACCTGGGGAGAAGAAGAGGCCTTTAGGTCATCTTCCTCATCAGCCTTTCCTCTCATCAAAATACTGACACGCGTAGTATTCACACTAATGCAAAGGGGTTTGTTGCAGCTCTCCACACTCTGGTAATTGTCGTGTTAGCTGCAGATGTTGAGTGATTAGATGGTTTACGCCTGTGATTCTATTGTTCTTATCTCGAGCTTGTTTGGTATCTTCGTGAGGTGTATTTCTGGTTTCCAGAAGTAGCTGAGCACCTGGCATTGAATAAGTGCAACACATTCTTCCTCCCAACTCATCAAACTGACAGGCGGAAGTCCCGCCCCTTTCCAGTTGGCTGATCACCATGCGCCCGTTTGAATTGCGCCAAGAATAGCAGGTGTGGTGTTTTTCCACTTACAGAGATGTATTTGCACCTTGAGAAAGTTGCAGTGTGTTGTAAGAGACTGTGGAAGAATACTTCATTAGAAAGACTACAAACCCAGAAGTCACGTATTCTTGCTGAAGCTACAACGGCTGTGGGTTTGGAACCGGGATATAAACAGAGGAATGGTTTATTATGTACTGTATGCATGGTAAAGACGGTCGAGGAGACAAAGCAGCTCTTGCAGGGGGCCATTCTGAGCCAGCAGTACTACATAAATGCAGAACAACAGGAATTAACCACAGGGAGCAGATGAACGTAGCTGTTGATCGCCTCTTCAATTATCGCTGCTTTGAGGTACCTGTTAATTGCCTCTTCTCGTCTATTCAGAGGCCTATTAAGGAAGTGTGAGGCGCCACGTCATGTTACGTTTCAACACAAATTCTGACTACTGCAGCCGTGATAATTGGGTGACCTTCTGTTGAACCTCGTTTCATGTCAAATGAAAGACAAAATCATGATGGTGTATATAGACATAAAACTATTTAGACATGGAATATAATGTCTATTTTATACATGTGATATAAACGACTGTAATGTGACAAACCGCTTTTCAAAAAATGTCAATAAAATAAAAATTGCTCGGTTTCTGTTGTTTTAGAGGCTGTAGCTCGTGGTGCTGTTGACCTGTATCACATCACACAGGTAGAGGTGATTTATAAGAATAAGGTGGACTAAATCTATCCTATGTGTGCTTCCATTGTATCGCCGTATGTTAACAGGGTGGCCCAAGGTCTTATTGTTATAAATAATATAATTTTCACACCTAAAGGTATTAGCATCCCTAAACTGTCTGTTTTTCTCAGCTGTCGTTAAATCAAGTGTTGTTACAGTAAATATTGTCCTGATAATTCTTTTACAAATTAAGAGATCCTTGATCTGCTACTACTTGTTTCAATCATTAGTCTTAAGTTGTCTTGATACACACCAAACCAACTTAATTATGAATAACCTTTTCTCATATTTGTATGTATATGATGTACATACTGTCAGTAAACCTCTACACACAGCCCTGTATGTATATCTATATAACATATATAACTAATGTTCCTTTAAATAAATGTGCTCATTTATTACTTTGAACTCATCTGGTCTCCCATTTTTGTTGCAACTTTTTTAGCCACAGTGGCACAATATAGTTGTTATTGCTATTAAGTTTCCAAGAACTGTAAGAGTGACTTATTATCTGTAAAATCATTTTTCTAGCGTACATTTTTTTTAAAAACACCTTTGTTCTACACACACAGCGTGCTACCTTCCAGGTCGAGCCACATCTGTGGGTGTCACTGCGTTATGAAGCAACAGCGACTGTTTTGTTCTGAGTCTCTCCAACGTCTGTTCGCGTGAGATGAGGGTCACCAAGGCTCTCTCCTACGTCGTACTTCTTTAACAATGAAAGGCCGTGACCTGAGTGGTACTTAAGAGAGCTAACGCAGCCTCATCAGGTACTGTGTTCCATTGTGGGTTTTCACTGTGCGTGGTCCAGGATTCAGCGTTTCAGCACTACTTCACATTCACCCACAATCGTCGAAGGAACACTTTACGAAGCTGAAAATTCTGCCATTGTGTAATCTTTCTCACATCCCCCAAGTGGAATCATATCATTTGTTTGCTTTGTGATTGTCAGTGTCATCGTGTCAAACAAATATTATAGATAGAGAAACATGTCTGTGATCAAAGGGAATTCATGATGGAAACAATGGATTCCAATGGTTTCTACTGCATGAAAAAACATTGCGTGTCTACAGCTGTGCTAGCTGCTCTGTGAGACGGTGGTGGTTAAAGCTAAATGCTAACATGTCTTAATATAGCTCGTCAATGTTTCTGAATAGCTCTAAACAGGAACTACTACTTATTGATTCCCAATGATTCCCAAATTACAGAGATTAGTCAGTATTTTTGTGTTCCCTCGTCGTGTTTTTTTTAAAATTATTTTTCCGATAGATGCTTGAAATAAGGTATTTGTTTAACACAAGCTTAAGATATTTTAATGTTTGGTTCTACATCATAAAACACGTCAGTTCCAAACGTCCTCACGCGGAGACGCCTTCACAGCCTCGTTGTAATAACTTACACATGTGACTGTGGTGTAGTTTGTTCATCGCTGTTAACGTTGCATTTCCGCTTCAAAAATAGTATAAGTGGTGTTCATTTGTGAAGATTATGAACAAATGCTGAAAAAAACGCGTAAATATCATAAACTTGTGTTTTCCGCAAAGCTTATTTTCTCCAAAACTCAATGGTAATAGTCGTTCCCTCCGAAAGTAGCACCTTAGTAGCACTGTAGTAGCTCTTAAATGGCACTTACTTATAGCACTTTGTAGTTCGGCTTTTTTGAAGAAATTGTACTTTCTTGATTCTCGTTGTTCTGAGTTTGTACTCATGGTTGAATGCACTTATTATAAGTCTCTTTGGATAAAAGCGTCAGTTAAAGGAAATGTAATGTAATATCCTATCAGCTTTTTGGAAGCAACGTTTGATAACATATACTGTACATTGATTGACAATCAAGTCAAAACTTTTTAAACACCTCAACAACTTTATCCTTGCAAAGATTTCTTTTCCACATACAATGTAAATTAAGTTTTAATTTCTCAACCTATCCCTTTTCACTGCCTTCCTCTTGACATGTTCCGTATTCATGCAAAAGCAAACTATATAAAGGTTGATTTATTAATATTGTTGTACTTGCCTCACAGAGGACAAACTCCACATCCTACAGTATGCCTACACTAAGGATTCCTCTGAAACCCATCTGTCAGCATGTGATGACAGCAGGAGCTCTCCTTTCATCAACTGTCACACTGGATGCCTCTCGCTGCAATATGAAAATGGAGAGGAAAATTTAATTATCCTTAGCTTTGTTGTTGCATATTAATTATGCTTCAAAGTGGGAGCAGCAATGGAAAGTGTGATAATGGATTTAAATAGATTCCAGAGCTACTGGCTGAATGTATTATAGTGCTGAGTAAGAGTAGTATACACATTTGTTTAACAAAACCAAGAAGACACTGTTGCAGTTCTATCAGGCATTGTGATGAATATTTTGTTCTCAAACGTGAACATTGTTTCTTTAAAAGAGAGCTCAAGAGAGTAATACATTTAGATTTCCTGACAATGAACTCTGGTGGTTGTGTATACTGTATAGCAGCCATTATATATACAGTATATATCACCCATTGGTTTGTCGCCATCTTGGTTTTTGGCTTTCCCCATCTTGGTGAAAACACATTCTGAAAGAGTTCAACTTAATAAATACGGACTACGCCATGGTAGGGTCCTTTCAATCACAAGTATTGTTTTGTATTGAAGAAGACTTGAAACTAGCGATTGAGAACATAAGCTCACATTTACAATAAATCGAGTGAGAAGTCGGGTCATTTTCTCATAGACTTTCATACAATCTGACTTATTTTTGCAACCAGAAGAGTCGCCCCCTGATGGCCAGTAGAAATAATGCAAGTTGAAGGCAGTTCCACATTGGCCTCAGGTTGCCACCTGTTCAGTAGCAAAGGTGAAAGTAAATTGTGTTGCTTTATGTCACAACAAAACTAATAGTGGGCCTTAAATAACATGTGACATGTACTGCAGTTTGAATCCTGTCTGATACCAACACTCAATATTAGTTTATGTGTGTAACTTGGAAGCGGATCTTTTTTTCTCACCAAATAGTTTCAGTTGCATAAATGTAAAGGATTACTCAATTAGAGAGTCATGAGAGTCTGTCTACAGGTGTTGGAAATATTTGGCAAAAGTTGTAAAAAGCTTTGTTGACTTTACTTAGGTAAAGTTTGATTGGGGCTGAAAAAATGAATAATTTGAAAATGAATTAATTTATTAGCCGCAGTTAAAAGTAATATTAATAATAATCAAATACCTGGCCGATCAAATAAAGGGTTTTGGCATCTAATACGTCTACGGACTTGTAGATTTTCTGAATTTGCATTGAATGGGAACATCGTTTTCCGACTTCAATCCTGTCATAAAACTGAAAACAACATTTTCAACAAGCCCAATACTAATGCTTTGGCCTTCCAGGAATTCATAATTTGACAGAAACCATCATCAGAAATCCATCACTGCTCACAAAAACAAAGTATGAATAAAGATTTTCTTAATTACATTTTTTCTTTCTTAACAATATGCTCATTCATATGTTGAGTTATATTTCTTACATACAAGAACACCAGCACACATATTTGGTGATTTCTGAGAACTAGGGTTAGGAGCTAACTCTGTTTTGCTTGGAAGCAGTGACGCGCTAGTAATATGTGTCTTACTAATGTGAACAAGGATCAGCGTCAAGAACCTTTGACATAACCTAGCAAAAGGTATTTCGATGACCTGGCAGCCTGAGGTCACATGTTATAGGGACTAAATGCTTACCAGACATGCCGCAGGGAATGGAGACCTGAAAGACAAGCCCCGCTCATATCGACACTTCACTGGTAGTGAACCCTGATGAACCCTGATTTTAGGGTTCATCAAAGGTCTGCGCGTACATGCAGGGCATCACTTATACCGCATTTTATTCATGAGCAGGGGCAGCAGACATTGCACTTTTTGCAACTTGAAATCAGTTAGTCAAGGTATGCTTCAATTTAGATGGTCTTAAGCTTCCTAACCTCATTCATCCATATAAAACACTGATTTGCCGTCTCTAGATAGCTACAGAAACCATCTAATTAATTAACTGGTACCATAAAGCCTTAAGTAGCTGTTTCCCTTTACCACCTACTTACAGTGTTGTTTTATTCATTAGATATAATGGAGAAAGTCTATGAAGAGACTTTTCATCACCTCACAATGATGTTCTATTGCGTCTTTCCACAAGTATTTACAGTTCAACTTGGAGGCCTTTTTTACGAGAAGCACACTAATCAATATCTGCTTTCGTTGCCTCCCTCTGTGTAGATTTCCAGACAAGTTTAGGCTAAGGTGATATCATGGATGGAACAAAGTCACTTGAAAGTATTCCAAACTTTGCCGGAGGCAACCAAACTGTCTGACAACTCTGCTCTGTGGAGAAGTGCTGCACAGGAGAAGAGATATAAAGTTTCTCCCCAGCGTTGGGGAAAAAAACAACCTTTGTCAGTTTAGCAGCGTTCGAGTGAACAATTCAAGTGTGCATAGTTCCGTGGCTGAATCTGAACTTCGTATCATATATCTGTCTGTCTATCCATCGATCAATCTATCTACATATCTGTATTCATGCACATGTGATCACTTCAGTCCTCGACAGATGCCCCACCTTCCTTACGCATGTGCTGATTGACTATTTGGTGGACAGGTTACGTTTGCATGCTGGAATGTGCTTCTGAGGTGCAACTCAACCTGCCCCACGTTTCAGATAAACATCCTCTGAGTGGTGTTGCCTTAGGCTCGGCTCCTCTGGAGGTCAGGTCTGGGCCTGCAGCTCTCGGGCGCCAAAGCCTCCTGAAAGTCTCAGTCATATGCCAAGAACTGAAAATAGTTTATTTATTCTTGTGCTGCTTTTCCTTTTCTTCCTCTCATTCCTGAGACAAATTTCACGGGTGTTACATATCTTAGGTGATTGCAGAGTCTATGCAATCACTTGAGACAAACGCGTTGCGGTTTCATTTAAAGAGGCACACTCTGCTGATTTCTGGACGAACTTGGGTCGGAGAGTTGTTTTCTTGCCCTCAAGGCCCTTTTATTTAATTTATGATCATAATCATTCCAAGGCATCAGCTGGGATGCTCACTTTTCAAAAGGGAGGCAGGCAGCGCTACAATTACTCTTGTTCCCTATGGGAGGGAAAAGAATGCTGACATAACGCACACTTTTCTTTCAGGGGAGTGCGTTTGACTGGAAATGAAACCTTTGGACTGTGGAAAAATGCATTCTATTAAATTATTTGATTACTGGCCAAGAAGTTTCAAATGGAATGGCGTCTTTCTGGAAGCAACTGGTAAAAGCTCTGCTTGTGTATAAGGAGAGAAAAGATAAAACAGGTCACTGTTTGTCTGTGTGGGTTGTTGCACCCAAAGTGACTAAACAAATTGAGCAGCAATTAATCTTTACTGAATAATTACATTTACTAATCACATATGCTATTTATTATTGACCATTTACCATTGATACATTTTCTGCTATAATGTAAACTTATATAGTTTTGATTCTCTTTATCTAAATAATCACATCTAAATCACAAAAGTGAGGTTCATCAGTGCCAGTGTTTCAGTAAATATTATACCGCTTATACATACAGCAATAGTTGAACCAAACGGAATATGTTGTTTACAGTATGAAAATGTATCTACTAGACTATACATTTACTCTATGTTATTATATTTTTGTGTGGAAACAATGACTTTCCTGGCCTTATAACACCCGGCCAAGAAATATTACCCGGCAAAACAAATGATCGCACTGTGTCATTTTACACTTTGGTTTGTCATCCACATTAAAGAACGAGATAAACCGTGCTAATTAGTCATCTATAGAAGTTCCTTCAGGTGGATTTGTTTACCTTTGGACAGGGCCAGGCTAGTTGTTTCCACACTTCCAGTAAAGGTGCTAAGCTAAGCTAACCTGCTGCTGGCTATAGCTTCATTTAGGGTACTTATATGCTGTATGTCTCTTTGTAAATGATTGCTTTTATAGAATGCTTGCAATGAAATGTAGTATGGAAATTCATGGTGGTGATAATATAAATCTGTATATTCTGCAGACACACGCTAACAGTGGTATTGTGACTTTTCATGGAGCCCCAACATAATACTATAGATGCGATTTGTCCTAAACTTAAAAAATACCTGCACACTAACAGTATTCCCATCAGCCTCGGCCATACATTGTGTTTAATGCTAATTAGCAAATGTTACCATGCTAATGTGCAAAAATAAGACGGTAAACATGTCAGAGTTCAGAGTTTTAGTCACTCACATTAGCGTAACAAACTTTTTTTTCTAAGTCAAACCATTATAAACACAGCTCAGTTAAATGGTGTTAATTAGATTGAGGTAAGTTACAGCATGTGTTTAGAGGATAAATAAAGAGTGCAGTGGGAATGTAATACTTTTTCTTGTGAGGCAATTTATTTTTGCTTTTAAAATGGGTGCTTGGCAAAGAAATACAAGTAATCAACCTTTACTACACTGGTCAGTGTGTTTCCTGCCAAGGTGTCAGAAGAGCAAGCCGAGTTAAACCAGTGTTCAAGACCTCTGACAACATCTGCATTCACCCTCGGATCACATGCTGTTTAGCCCAGGAGCACTAATTAAATTTGGAATCCAATTATGGAAATGGTAATGAAATTTCCAAATGGGGAAACTCGTAATCTGTTCATTGAGGTGTTTAATTACAAGCGGGCCTGTGCACTGCAGATATGTTACACTTCTGGATTTGGCGGACAATGACATGGACACGAGTTTGACGGAGAGTGTGTGAGGGGGTTGGGGGGGGGGGGGGAGAGAGACAAAATACTGAATGGGTGTGGTTGTGTATTGGATTTAATTGTAGTTTAGCTTTTGATGACATCTCAAAACCACAGAACAAATACTGTCACTCCTACTCGTCTGCTCTCTCAAATGCTCAGAGGTCTTGTTTAGTGGTCTCACTTGTCTCTGTAGTTTCTGGGTCGCCTTCAATTTTGCCTGCTTTCTCCACGCCCCCTGCAGATGTGCAGCCCTCCTCTGCTGGAGAGAACACTGAGTTTAAGTACAGAATGTTCCTTCAAGTGTGCACTTCAGTCAGTCCATAGTGCGGGTCCTGTGTAGAGAGCACAAGCTGTTTAGGAATTATCCACTGCCCCGCCTGTTACTCCAATGGATGAACCTCCAGAGGTACAGAGAGCTACTTTAAAGTGACAGCCCATTACATCAGTCCTGAGTGGTAAATAAAATGTCCTGTTCTGCAAACTTGCCCCTTGTATGAGCGGCGGACAAACATAAATCTGGCAGAGAAACTAAAGGAGGTACTGTTGGTTGGAAAAGTGATACATTTAATAATGAAAATAACTACAAAGGTGTGGATCTACGACCATGAAGCTGTGTGACCGCGTATCACCGGCTGAGTGGCGGCAATGTACTCCGCAGTATGTGCTCTGGTTGTTCCGTTAGCTGGCAGTCAATGACAGTATAAAACAGCTATAAAAGGTGTTCTGAGGAAATGTGAGACACTGCAACCAGGAGAGCTCCTTGAGCATGCAGTCATAACTAGCCAGCTGAATGCGAGATTAGCCGTGGACGGACACAGAGGTGCACACTCAATCACGGCTGCACGCACACGACTGATTGCATGATCCTCCCCGTGGAGATAATAATAATAATAATAATGAAAATCCTCTCTCTCAAAACCATGATCCTGAATTCCAATTAATTAGTTTTATGTAACCCGGGTTCTGGGGACTTCCTCCACAAATGCCAGTGGTGGAATGTCAGCACAATTAGTACTGCACTTTCAATTTCATACTTTTACATTTCAGATGGGGTGTCTCTAAAAATGTTTGACAGCTTTAGCAGGGCTCTCAAGTGTCACGCATTGAGCGTGATTGTCACGCATTTCGGTCTTAAGTCACGCCCTCACGCCACACATCGTATTTCTCACGCTGACCTGGTCATGACCTGGTCGCGCTGCCCTCACCATGGAGGAATCAAGCACGTCTCCCCCTGAATCCTCTGGAGCTCTGCCGCGAGGTGCCACTCATCAGCCAATCAAAAAAAAGCTACATGAATAGCCAATCAGAAAAACGTATCTGTTGTATCTGGGTGAAATGTAATGTTTACTGGCCCGGCCGAGCCTCTGTCCGGGGGGGTTGAGAGACAGAGAGAGAGAGAGATATATGTCACTCTTACCTGTCTTAAAAACTTGAGAGCCCTGGCTTTAGTTACTTTACTTTTACCTATGATGAGTTCATAAAATGTGAGGGTTGGGGAGAAGGGTGTCTACAGACACCTCATTTCCTTCATTCTGCACCAATTTATGGTGACAAAGTCGCTATTTTTGTCGGAAAACCCAACATTCAGGTAACAGTTGACAAAAAAAAGATATACTTTGCAGTGGAAAGCATCCTGGAGCAGAGAGACAGTCTCAAACAAGGAAAATGTGCCATGCCGTTGTATCGGTCAGCCTCATCATTACACAGACTGAAGTCCAGAAGCTTGTTCCTGTGAGGAGGAATCATTTGTGGAAGGGTCTGACCCGGGGGAAGGAGTTAAGGAGAAAATGCGATAAAGAGATGACTGTGTGAAGTCAGTAGGCGGAGAGGCCGTGATGAGCAAGAGGTAAACATCGAACTCGGGTTGGAACAAAAATAATTTGTTCATTTGTTTCTTTTTTTTTGTTTACTGGCCCGGTTAGAGCTCATTCCTTTGATCAGTGCCTCAAAGGTTGTAATAGTGCAAAGCACGGCATTTGTGAGATTACTGCGGAAGGGCTGCAGGGGCATAACCAACTCCACTATCCCACAGAGCTGCCGCCTCAAAGGGTTCAGCTTGTTCTGAGAGACGATCCGGTGTCAACTTTCTGCCCACTGACTAGCATCTTGATTTTGGGGAGCCACCGACGGTATGCATTTTGGTTAAAGACAGCGGCAGCGGCATGGACCTTAAATGTGCAAAAAGAGTGTTCACACCTCTACAGGGCAGACTGCATCGGTGCACAGGGAATGCAGAGCTTCCTCCGATACAGTATCAAGTCTCCGACATTCAACAGAGAGTGGATATTGGCCCTGGTAGTGGTCGGTTGTCTGTTGGATAAAAATACAAAATGAAGGGGAAATCCTCTTTCTCCCAAGTGCTGTAAATATTTTACAGCTGAAGCTGTTGATGGAGTAATATGAGAAGGGCGAGCTCCATTTCAGGAGCTGGACAATTGCTTTGTACTGTTAATCTCTTTATTGAAAGCCAGCCTGGTGTGTTGGAAGGCCGTTCAACTGATCTTGTATGCACCTATTACATCCACACTACCATTTTGCATGGGACTTGTTAAGATAAATAACAGCCACACTGAGTTGAAGCTGTGGATAGCTTAATACGCATTGCCTCACCTCTGCTTATATGTCAACTTTAGCTACTGAACTGCTGTGAACTGCACCGCTTTAAATTAACAATTCTGCCTTGTATTCATCTGCATTTAAGTTCAAGTCAAACATTTGGCTGCCACACATTTAATCACCTCCCAGGAGGTGTCTGAGTCTGTTCTTTGAAGATGAAGATACAGAAGAAAAGGAGACAGTTAGCTTAGCTTTGCAGCTAGCCTTGCTCCTTCTTTAGATAGAACAAACTATGCCATTGTTTTTCACACTGGTCTTTGTTTGTTACGAATTAAACAAACAAGATACTGCTTGCTGATTAGGGAGCTTAAGAGGCGCTGGAAGGAGGATTTTATTTTGGACGGAGCCAAGCCAGCCACTTCTACTCTTTATGCTAAGCTAAGCTATTTGCCTGCTGGTTCGAGCTTCAAACTTTGCATATAGACATGATGAGTAGTATCGATCTTCTCATCTCACTCTCAGTAAGCAGGAAAATAAAAGTATTTCCCAAATTGTCGGACTGTTTCTTTCAAGTTATAGGGACATCAAACAAGAGGTCTATGACGCAACTCTGTCACTGAATGTATGGGGGGGAAATGTTGAGGTAACGTTGATAGAATTAAAGAGAACAGGTGTTTGACAGATAAAGGTTATTTGGATAAACTTAATATTTGGATGAACGCTCCTTACTTTCTTACCAGTTATTACTTGATTCCTCAATCAACGCGTAAACCCCACAATACATCACCACATTTTCATTGTTTTGACATCTTTCGCCTATCATGTGGTTTAAGGACAGCTTCACTGCACATTCAGCCAGCATGCGGTTACAATGTGTGCCATCGGTCTCCTCCGAGCCATTTGTGAAAACTACATTTAATTTGAGTTTATAATTACTCACTCCTCCTATCCCCAGTAGCTGGCAAAATCAGCTAGGAAGCCAAATGAACTCTGCCTTACCAATTAGCCGAGTGGGCTGCTCAAGCTAATGACATGAACCACAGTCTGTGGCTGCTTCATTGCTGCAGGAGGCCCTAAGGTCTGCAGGATTCCTCCCTCGCAGATGAGAAGATTTAAGAAGGATTTCAGTTACTGAGCCAACTGCAACATTAATTACTTTCAGGGCCCCGGAAGTATGATGTAGCCTCTCTGCCCTCTGGGGCCACAATTGGATTTATTTAATTGACCTGTACAAGAACAGCTGACTTTAACAAAAGCACTACTTGAAGAGTTTTAGATGGCCAAGAGGATTGAGGAAAGATTGTGAAGCTTTTACTTATCACTACATAATGATGCAATTCAGACCTATTATAGCTGCAATTTAGACCTCTGCTTAAGCACCAAGTGGATAGGTCATTATGCAATTCTTCCTCTTGCTATGTTCTTGCATTGGCCCAGAATGTGGGGATAAGTGGTCTCCAGAAGGTGTAAAGATTTTTGTTGATTTATTCAACAGCTATGAAATGTATATTGTTGTCATCTGGAGAAGCCTCATAAAGTGAGAACAATGCCCTGCTAGGGTTCATATACATTTTCTATTATGCACTTATTACTGTGAACTATGCAACTCCCTCATCGGGAATGAGCACGACATATTGTCAAGGTTGATCAAATGTGAATAGAGACTTGCTTTATTTTATAAATTGTATTAAATATAACCTCAACAGGCCTAAGAAAACTGTACAATTATTAGGACAATTACAGTCTATTTCCAATTGAGGTAAATTGTATACTGTAAAAAAGGTTTCTGAAAATATCACTTCAACCTCAGTCAAAGTGCAATTGTAACAAAATTATTTAAGATTTTGTCTTCTACAATATACAATTCACCTCAATGGTAAAAGGCACTGTAATTGTAATATTTGTGCAGTTTTAGTCTATATTTTCTAGAAGGTTCTTCTTATGGCGTCAGTGAGTGATGGAAAGGTAAAGATAAAATAAAATGACAGGTCTACAGTATGTTTCTGTTTGTAATTCTTTATTCAAATTGTATCAACCATGACAACATAATGTTCACTCCAGCTGGGGGGAACTGCGAAAAGCATGAGTAGCTTTTAATAAATGCATAAAGAATATAATGTTTTATTTTTTAAAGCAACAGAAAAAGCCTAATCTTTTTATACCAGCAGCCGGCCCTGCGTGTACGAGGAGGCTGCAGCAAAGACTTTTGAAATCTGCTGGTGGTGAACAGTTTAAAGTGGGGTCATGGTCACCTAGTGGGTAGTCACCTGACACCACAAACATAATGATCGAGCATACTACACACTGCTCAGGTGATGTGACTCCCTGAATGCCAGAGTGCATCCTTTTGGCTGCACCAAATGTATCTTGTGCTGTATTTTGACTGTGAGCTTCACAGTGTGCTGTCCTGAACATAAAGGGTAGAGTAAAGACTGCTGCGGCAGTGCATAGGTGTTTTCCGCTCCTCAGTTGGACTCCAAAATAAAATTCCAACTCAACAAAACATGACCTTCATGCAAATTGCATTTTGAAAAAGACTTTCAAAATCTGGGTCAAATTACTAGCACACGTAAACACGCTTGGTTCTGGTCCTGGAATGCTGTGTACAGTGTGATGGCTCCACAGGGCTTTTCTCCTTTGAGTTGTGTGAGCCTCAAGGGGAGCTGGATGTTGTTGAAGAAATTGCTATGCTCAGTATGTCCCTGACCTTGGAGCAAACCTCTGTACGCCAAATATGTTGTCATTGAATCATTAGCTCAAACCTCCACTTCTTCTTTTTCTTACTCTACCTAGATGTTGGAACCATAGCAAGTTCATCAGTGGCAGAGACTGTCAGGTTTTTCTCGGTATCACCTTAGTACATTAAATTATGTTAAATATACTATTGTCATCAATGTGAACATTTTGTTAAGATCTCACAATGACTTTTCACAGACTTTTCTCACCACAACCTAAAATGACCTACTACGTGTGAATGACCTATCGTAATCCAACATGACGTCATCGTTTCTCGTCTACGCTGATTTATTTGTCACATAGTAACGTGACTTATTTGAACTAACTTCTAACAAAGTAGTTTTGTTGCCTGAACCTAACTAAGCCGTTTCCTGTGGAGACTAAAGTTTATTTTGGCTGCATGCGTGTAACATTTGACACGTGTTGCTGGACCTTTGTAGGAAAGAGTAACTTCTTTGTAAGATATCATAGGAACCAGTGTGTGAGTATATGATGGTTTGTTTGACCTCTCCAAAAGACTTTCTTGTGATGAGTGTGTTGCTCTGAGCGTCTAATAAGGACACCGATGGGTTTGGTCTGTATCAAAGCGCCGCGGGCCACTGCCCAAGCGTCCCGAATTTGGCGTGAGACCAGGCCGAGAGATCGAGCTGTACACGAGGGATGTTCAATATGGCCCCGCAACAAAGAGAAACAAACACACTCACCTACCCTGCATTCTCTTTAAGCCTCAGGGGAACGAGTGTCTGTCTCTCATACCGCGTCCATCAGGGTGAGAAATGAGTTCGGGTCAGCTGTGCCAAAAACAAATCAACCAGATCAACCCCGAAAATGAAGATACAAGCTTGACAGATTCCTTCTCCCTCCCTCTGCATTGTAGCCTAGATAGCATCCTCTCAATATAGTGCTTTCCTTTTGCCATTGGCTATTGCACTAATTTCTCATAAGTGCCTGCTGTCACTCAAAACTTGAGTGCCCTACAAACCTTATTAGAGCTGCAGTGAAGGTGATACTGCAGAAGCATTTATGTCGTTACGTAGCCATCGGGCTCACATCTACACATGCTAGTCTCATGAGTCTCGGCCAATGTATTGGAAAAATAGAATATATCACTTTTATTATTTTTTTCTTTCGTTTGGTATTGTGGTCACACACTTTTCCCACACATGACATTATCTCATACCCACAATGTACCGCAAAAAAGTTCTTCTCTAAGTGACAAAACCGCTGTTACTCAAAATGTCCTCTGTGATCACAGCCAGTCGTATTGATTTTGGTTCACTCCTGTCCTCGCTGACCTTTCAGGATTTGGTTTCAGGGCTGTCGAGGCCTGACAAGGTTATCTTGGCTGATAAGCAAATTAAAAATACAAAAAGTGGAGAGCGACAGTGACTAGAGGTGGTTGAGTTATCATCTGGGCAATAATCAACATACTTGTCCCTTCGCAAACCGCTTACGTACTTCAATAGTTTCATGATGTATATTTTATACAATATATAAAGACATACTGTATATGACCATGGGCGTGCAACATTATTGATCTGCTTCAGCTACTGTATTAGGCACCATCTGTTGTTGTTGTTGTTGTTTTTGCATGGTGTCACTAACCAGAAGGCACTGTTCTGAATTTCATTTGCCACTATTAAAATAATTGGTCTTCCCATCTCCAATTTGTATGACCTTATCTCCTGAGCCTTTACACAGGAAGCATAAATGATTATACTGTCAGCTCAAGTATTTTTAGATTCACTTTGAGTCACTTCAAAACATATTAGTCTACATGCCAATCAACACTGTTGGAATTAGCATTTTATGGTATGGATTCAATGTGTTATTTGTATGCAGGTTAATATAAGAATAACATTAATAACATCTCTCTCTAAGTGAGGAAGGTGATACAGAAATGCATCATTAATGAGCATATTAAAGCCTCCAGAAATGCAAAAGTCATGAGCAAACCTTTTTTTTTTTTTTACAAGGAAGGGGTTTCTTGTTCCTTGTTGATGAAAACACTAATAGAATATCATTATGAAATCAGCAAGACATCTGGTATTTTAATCCCCTGACAACCATGAACGCTTATATGAATATAAGAAAGTGCACTCAGAGAGATGTAAACATCTCAACAGTGCTGCAGTGGCAATGTGCACTTGAAAAGACATTTAAACAAGATGCCCGACGGTGTGTTCGTGTTGCTATAAGTGTGAGAGCAAAGAAATGGACAAAAGGTGTCTGCTCTCGCGGTGAGCTGCTGCAGCTGCGATTAGCGCGCCCCGTCTCGCCAGCTAACCACCTGCAGGGCCTCCTCCACTTCCAACGCCGAGAGGCGGCAGAGCATTGGCTAACTGCATCGTGTTGTTGGGTTGCGTGAGGTTGTGTTTGAACTTGTCCCTGTCAGGACTGAAACACTTAAGACTCTTTTTCGTCTAGGTAGTTTTTTTTTAGTTTGATTCGTTCGGTGTCCACTGGTACTTACGCCTCCAGGAAACCGCCATACGCTGACACTCTATAGTCTGACACTGACTTACGCCTTCTTCCACCCACTCTGCATCTATATGTTATCAAACTAACCGCCAGCCGTACAAATGGAAGCATACACAACCTGTGCCACAAATTCTCTCAGTACTGCATGTACTGTGAGTGATGAAGTTTAGCTTGCTGTAAGCTCGACTGAGACGCACGGTACTACGGACCTGTACACTCCACTCGACCCGACTCTGCTGCCGATACCAGGACAACTTATAGTGTCTGTTAGTGTCAAAAACTGTGTCGCACATTGATTTAAATACTTTTAACATCGACAGGTCATTTCTTCCTTCTACTACTGTCATGACCAGAGGTGTCAAAGGTATTCACATTCATTACTCAAGTAGAAGTATAGATACTAGAGTTTAAAAATACTTCTGTAAAAGTTGAAGTATCAACTCAAGCTTTTTACTTTTTACAAAAGTATAGATACCCAAAATTTCTACTTAAGTAAAGGTACGAAGTATTTGTACTTCGTTACTTGACACCTCTGGTCATGATCCAACACAGGCCTACACCAGTTGGTATGTTTATTTGTTTAGCATCAAGATAACTTATGTAGCATCGACAGAATTATCAAAGTGAGTAAAGTAAATCTCTTGATGTCATATGTTCTGAGCTTCATGTATGTAGGATACAGCTTCATATACTTTGAAGGGACAGTGAAGCATATTGCTTTGATTGTCTGCAGTGTAACGTGTGAAGAGGAGGGGAGCCAGATCTGCTCCCTGTGGGACCCCCGTGCTGCAGATAGACAGTCTAGACAGATAGACAGTCTTTTCCATTTCATAGAGAGGGATCTATGCTGATGACAGCTTCATCAACCTTAATGCCATGTTGACAGGCGAACTGTACAACATTTAGTTAGGTCCTGAATGGTTGGAGATACACACACGCAAAAGTGTTTTTTGAATGCCATCAGATCTGAAATGTAATTCCTTCATTTAGCGTGTGGATTTCAAAGGTGGCAGAAAAAACTTCAGAGGGGAAAACAAACAAACAAAAAAACGTTGCAGCAAAATGCTCCTGGGTTCTAAATCCACAGTCTGAAGACATGGTTAGGTCAAATGTCAACTTTTATTGTGCGAATGTGAGCGTGAACGGCTGTCCCTCTCTCTGTGTGTGTCAGCCCTGTGATTGACTGGTGAGCTGTCCGAGGCGAACCCAGCCTTTGACGTCAGCTGGAAATAAGCTGCAGCCACCCGCTCCCCTCTAAGGGTAAGCTGTTATAGATAATGGATGGATCCACCTAAAGAATGCCTTTCATACGCTCTTCTAATATGATCAGCAGACTGGTTAAAGAGTGTCTTTGAAATTAATTACATATGGATTTATGCTTTTATATTTGACAGCATCACCTCTCTCTCTCTTTCTCTCTCTATTTCTTGCCGATGCACTTCGTCATATCATTGTCTATCATTGTCTGCATTATGGCTTTTTTATTTTAATAATCTACCTTTTTGCTTCTTTCGGTAGCATTCGTGTCATTGTGACATTTTTCTCTGAATTTCTTTTGTCTGACAGACTGTTTGTAATCCTTTGCTCACTCGTGTTTTTATTATTTGCGCGAGGGAAATGAAACTGTTACATCTCAAGCAAACAACTAAAGGAACAGATCATGAACTCCATCAGTAGAATTTTCTGCTTCTTGGTTCTGATGCTACCGATGCCCTCACTGACATTACCAGCGATGTTATGAGTAATAACGCATGACATTTTCCACTCTTTGTTCCTGGAGTGATTCAACATATAGCCAGTTCATGAATGCTTTCTCATTTGCATATATAGGAAGGCATCTTTTCACAGTGAAAATCTGGTGATGCACACAAGGAGATGCCTTTTATTTTCATGGAAGTAGCAGCGCTGTTGGGAATTAATTTAATTAAAAAAGACAAATGTGCAGTTTTGTGTTCACTAATTCTACCTACTTTGAAAAAGTCGTAATTTTTTTTAGATTTATTATTATGTTTGGCTAGTGCCCACATTAAGCTGCAGCTTCGAAGCCCTCTTAAGTTATATTGAAGGATAATAATAATAATAATGTTTTGAGCAGTCACAGCTTTAAAATCACTGTTGCATCTATCATTAAGGTCCCCGCGGTCTGGAGTTGGGTAACTTTTACTGGAGGCTACTTATTTGTTCACCCAGCAGTACATACTGTACTACTCTAATTTCAAATGAACTATAAAATAAAGTTAACCCTGAATTATATATGAATATGCAAACTCTTACTGTAGATATGTACAAGAACCATCAGTAAAGGCACTTGTAAATAGTGCAACTCGTTATGGTACTCTTTATGGCACTGATCTTTTTGAATTTGTGGTATTATAATTCATTTTAAATGTGTGTGACGACTGGTTGTTATTCTAAAGGATTATGAATAATGCAATCAAACAGAAGGTGACACACACTGAGCAGAGACCCAGGGAGAAGGGTGGATAGGACAGGTTTATCCCTCCCTCGGCATCGAACTCAGACGAGCACGGCTGCCTGCAATCAGGAGAGACGAGCTGCTGAACGCCTCTTGTCCCTCTGCCCAGCACCTGCTCATTAAATTCACTGTTCAAAGGGAGAGGTAGCCGGTTTGCAGGTATGGGTGGCACACTCTGAATGCAAGTTGCTGATGCTCTGAGTCACAGATTTGTGTCCACATTTGTTCCTATGTGATTACTCTGTATGCACATACATACACATACGAAGAAAGATATGCTGCGAGTGCCGGTACGGCCAGCGGTGAGTGTGAATGATGGAGGGTATAAAGTAGTGTTCAAGCACCAGTGAATGGATGTGCCACATCGAACCATTATCGTACCACATTTCAAATTATATTTGACAATGTATGTTTGGAAAACTTGGTCTTTTCAATTGAGACAACTTGTCAACCAAAAAATCTGTGTAGTTAAAATAAGTTGTGTGTGGAAAGACGAGACCCCAACCTCTCGGTTGTATGCCTCCGCCAAGCAGTCAAGTTGCAGTTCACATCCTAGTCTGTCCATGTACATCTCTCCATAATTGTATCCTTTTAGCCATTTGTGAAATTGTCATTATTTGCGTTTGAATTCTTGAGTTATGGCCAAAAAAATAAATGTTTTGTGAGATCACAGTGACCTTGACCTTTGACCTCCCCTCCCAAATGTTACCAGTTTATCCTGGAGTACCAGCGGACGACTGTGCCACATTTGAAGACATTCCCTCCAGGCGTTCCAATGATATCACGTACGTCCAAAATAAATGGAAGTAGTGAGTTGAGGAAAAGAAGAGGGGATGGATTCACATAAGGAAAGAGAAAAGTTCAGTACAAAACTAAAGAGGTACATCACATGTCGACTGACGGAAGCAAACAAATCGACGTTCTCAGATTTGGAGAAACAAAGCATTACCGTGTGGGCCTGTGCATCCCTATAGGTAGATGCTGCCTGGAGCAGAGGCTTTACTGCACTGGTACCCTCCACACTTAACATATGAGGGATCATCTTTCGTTGTGGTGCTTTAGTTGCAAGAATCCACCAAGTGGTATAGTTTGCAGCAACCACAGTGCTGCAGCGGCCTTGATCCTCTCCTACAGGCTTTTACCCTGAGGCTAACTCTATTAGTTCCCATGAGTGGGGAAGAGGAAAACGCTCCTTCCTCATTCATTCCTTCCAGCGCACACCAGACTGAAAGCACTGGGATATTTATGATGGGTATTTCATGGACTGAATGGCTTTGTGTCAGGGATGGATGCCCTCGTTCCTGTTTTTATTCATGTACAGAGCATACCTACTTGTGGGGGGAGGGGGGATTTCTTTGATACACTTCTTTTCTACTTAAAAAGTTCAAATTCTATAGCATTTTATTTTCATTTGCAATGTTTAAGAGCTCATCATATCAAAGAGAACATTTTCGAAATTACACAAATTATTAAGTCTTCTATTTGTATTGAGGGTGTCAGCAGAAGAATGTCAAAGTTAAAACCAAAAGAATATTTCTCAGTCAAACTTTTTATCCTGCAACGACAACTTTATTGTTGCCACTTGGGGAAAGTATAGAAACAAGTTGTGAACACAACAATGACATTTCACCTTTTTAAGTTGATGAGACAAACTTGTTGGCAAACTGTTGCTCTTGTACCCATCCAGCAGTTACGGAGCAACATTGTCTTTGGAGTCGTGTGTCTGGCCACTTGATGAATGAAAGATCAATCTTAGCTCTTCTTTTAGCTCTGTTTTAATCTCCACCAATTCCTCAGGGAAATATCCCTATACACAAATCCATTATGTCCTCCAGCTACTCGCTAACTGTGAGCCAACCCGGTCTCACTCCCAACTCATCAAATATGGGTCAAACAAACACACAAACCCACAAACACAAACCCAGGAGACCGCTGTTCATGCCCTGTGTGAAACCATGTTGATTATTTGACCTTAGATATGTACTTGTATAAATGTAAAATGTAGCTATTTTACATAAGAAAGTTATTTTAAGCCAAAACTGACACTGGAGATGAGATGTGCATGGCGTGTCATAGTTTCAAGTGTATAAGGCCACTGACCAAGCGTCGGTTGACAAGTTGCCCATAAACAACACTTTGAGACTGGAAGGCGTGAACGCAGTAATGTTGTGGGCCGGATACCTGATCAGTAAACTGAAACTCACTATGGAGCTCCATAAAGCCAAGCGGAGCTGCAGATTGAGTGGATAATTCTCTGTACGGACGACCACTTTCCCATTGTCACATTGCTTTCACATTGTCATTTGATACATTGTTATGATAAAAATATCGATTTTTAGCCACTTTGACTCCGGTATATTAAGTCATGGCAGTCCAGTAGGTAATGAAAGCAGAACGAGTACAAA
The DNA here is from genome assembly GCF_910589615.1 of Taurulus bubalis. NCBI lineage: Eukaryota > Metazoa > Chordata > Actinopteri > Perciformes > Cottidae > Taurulus > Taurulus bubalis. Next base: position 18,963,960 of record NC_136603.1, on the reverse strand, counting down.
TGACATGGAGGTGAGATAATTAAGTTGGAGAATTTGTCATGTTTGGGGACTAGTTATTAATTCAGAGCACAGTCTTACTAATTTAAGAATAAAAAACTTCCATCAAGACACTTTCTGCTCTGAGCTCTGGAACCAACCCTGTCTGATTAAAACTGCATTAATGCACCACTAATTCACAACAGCAAGTACATTTTGAAAGAGACATAATGCAGACAAGGTTACATTTTCTAAAATGCTCCTTTGTTAATGTATAGTCTAATTCACAGAAATGGAATACATCAGCAAAATGTTCCCTGACTACACATTTCATTTGTCGTTCTAAAATATCCAGTCCTTGCAACAAAAACAATATCCAGTCCTTGCAACAAAAGCAATTACTTTTTATGGTTAATTTATTTACATTTAACCAAAACCACAAGCTTTCCCAGTTTCAAGTATCCTTTTGAACGGCCTCCAACCAGCCAGACCTCCCTCTTACGACTCGCATGCGGTACAGAAAAGTGCTTATACGAGAAAAAATGTTGCCAGGGAACATGATCTGGGCCGCATTTACCTTCCCTTCAAAGCACAATTGGGAAAACAGATCAGTAGTATATACAGGTCATTTCTGGGAGACAGTGTTGCCTTGACAATGAGTTTTCTGTTACGCTAATAGCAGCAGCATAAAGCCAGTTTTATATTGGAGCACACAAAATCAACAAACACAGACACACACATTTATTGTACGCTCGCATAATATACGGAGTAGTTTCTTTCCATTCCAAAGCAAATAATAATAACAACGATGATGCATTTGGGTGCTGCCCTTGGTGTACAAGTACAATTGCCTACGAGCCAAATGAGAGCGAGTTTTGGAAATGTGTTGCGTTATTGTCATCAGCAGCAATAAACCTTTTGAATCAATACATCGACGATGACAGATACTTTGGCCAGTAGGACCTGAAGAAGAAGAAGAAGAAGAAGAATGATTGAGGAGGTGGGAAGCAAATTACAATAAACATGGCAATGATGATGAATAATAAATCCTTGAGGTGATGATGATGATGATGATAATTATTGGAACAGCAGCTCTGCACATGGTAGACAACTCACTTCTCAAGAACTTGCACGTAATCACAACCGAGAAACTCACACACTGGAATGGTGACAAAAGTTTAATTTGACAAGCGCTTGACTCACCAGTAACACCCCCCACACACACACACACACGCACACACACACACACACACACACACTGCTTCTGTGAGCCCAGTGCCATGTTGTAATAATGCATCATAGCAATCACTGCATCATGCCGTCCCCCTTCCATACCATACGCCTGTATATGCACTTTAACCTTTCAACGTCAGGCGTGGGTAATATACACCGGCAAATGCTTCCCGTGACATTGTCATCCCCTCGATTTACTCAAGAAATGGATGATTTATTAATACATTAGAGTAATTATGAGCTAAAAAATCAATCATCAGATATCTGATACAGGGTTGAGTGTTATTCCAGAATGCTCTCTCAGGAGACGGTGTGCATTTCAGAAAGTCAGAAATGTAATTAGCCCTTAGCTCGGGGCTAGGCTGCGTTTAGGCCGACCTCCTCTTCACAATGCCCGCATGGGCGTCAATGATACCGGACTAGGTATTCAGTCAGACTAATGGATGAATAAATGAGTCACAGACAGAAGAGGAACGCTTCAGAAATGACTGTTTTGCAGCAGTGTTAAACCTTGATATACTTCTAAATTCTGCAGCTAGCACAGAACATTTTTCTTTCGCAGGAATCAAGAGCAGACTTGGAGCAACTCGATCTGTTCTGTGCTGCCCTGTTATCAACTTTTGTCACTGGAGTTGAGTGGGATAGCAGAGAACTCTCACTGGCCTTGAGATAACGCTCATCCAAAACCAAGATGGTTCATTTTACGCCCAGCGAATCAATGTGGGTGAAGTTTTGCACAAAGATTGACTCAATCACGGCTGGCACTGCAAGGGTCCACCTACACAGACCAGACGAGTTCTCTTGACCGCTTGAGGAATGTGAATGTGAGCTTCGTCTTTCACTCCTGGCCGTAAGGTTCACATGAAAACAAGTAGCTGTGTCTACTAAAGTAGAACATGTGAAATGAGAAAACCTCAATTCCTTTAGCTTCCTGTGTGCATTTGTATAATACAAGGTTGGCCAATACCCTTTGCATTGGCTTACCACCAAGGTGAATCTCCTCAAAATGGCAAGACCAGACACATCAAGTGCTCTGTTGTTGTCTGCAAGTATACGAATGAGGGCCAGGATGAATTTGCTCCTTAAAGATATATTTATCTCTCTGCATGACTCAATGATATAAATGTGTCTCTTTTAGGAAACGTCTGATCTAATGTTCTCATCCTCAGCTAGCCTGGTGCACTCAACCAACCTTTTTTTGTTGTGTAAGCTTGCTTGGAACAAAGGTATTCACCACTCAAGGTGTGCTCTGCTTCTCTATCAGAAAAAGAGAGACAACTGTCTGAGGGTAGCCTAAGGAAGATGGATGGTTTAGCTTCTAGCAAGTAGGGCACCACTGACCTTGAGCCAGGATGATACAGTATGTGTGTGTGTGACAAATTGGTTTCTGGTCAACCATCAACTGGCCTAGAAAGCCCTTCCAGAGCTACTATAGACAAGATGCAACAAAATGCTGATGGGGCAAAACTACGGCGTTAGCCAGGGGCCAAACCCCGCTGCCGCCGCCAATGTCATTATTAACCCATTTATCATCGCTTTAGCTGGGTTGGTACATGTTACTCTCGAAGGGGGGCGGCTGCGGTTCAGGACGTAGAGCAGGTCGTCACAAGGTAATCACAAGGTTGGCGGTTTGATCCCCGACACCCCCTGTCGTCATGTTGAGGTGTCCTTAGGCAAGACACTGAACCCCAAGTCGCTCCCGATGGGCAAGACACTTGGATGGCAGCTCTGCTACCGTCGCTGTGTGAGTGGGTGTGTGACTTGAAAAGAGCTTTTGTCAGTTGAGGTAGAGAAGCGCTGTATAAATGCAGTCCATTCACCGTTTTAACTAACATGGCTCTTCTGACAAAGCAAACCGGAAACTGGCTTTTAAAAGAAAATCAGCAACAAGTCACACACCGCAGTAAATAAAACAGGTGCGTCTCTGGAAAGTTGATGTGTGTTAACGTTGGTAAATAGGACAGTGGTATATCCCGGAGAGACGACATGCATTAAGCCGCAATCACGCGATTAAAGACACCACCAATTGCGGGCTTGTTTTTTACAGATTTTTACAAATCAGTTTTTCTCCAACAGGAAGGGAGATCGAGAATGAGGTCCAACAAACAAAGGACTTTCACCCAGGAGACCGCTGTTCATGTGCCGAAGTCAACGTTGACGGATTTTAATTTATGTCTGTAACTTAAATGTGTAACAAACAAGAAGATTTTACTAAATCTAACCAAGTACTTTGTTGTATTTTGGTTGCGTTTCTTTAAAAAATGATTTCTCACATGTTTAAAACTGTAAACCGGGAGGAAGTACGAAAGCTAAACAGGATGGGCTGGGAATGAAAATGACTCCTGGGCCTTCAACTCAGACCCGGCAACATTCACTAACATGGCCTTGTGGTAAATAGACTGTATTGAAAGCAGCTGAGTTATGACCACACGCTAAAATATAGTCTGATCATGACCTCTGTCCATGTGATAGCTTTCTCCACCACTACAGCCAGTCTGGGCTGGTCCTCAGTGTGACGGCCCCCGGGAGTTGAGATTGTTCTGTCTTTCTTTTTGCATCAGCCAAAACGGTCAAAACTGCCCACTAGAAAAACTGGTCCAAAATGACCAGTCTGGTCCTGTTGGTGATTGCTCCAAAAACAGAACGCTGGCAAGTTGCTTTTTTTCCTCCTTCTGCCAGGACTCACAGTGAAAAGAAAGTTTGGCAACTGTGTTACAGGTGTCACTGGTGGAAGCGGGGACAAAAGCTTCTTCTCCACAGCTGTGCTACTGAAAAAAAAACAAAGACTTAATATGAAGTCCTCTATTGCCAACAGAGAACTGGTTTAACCAGCTTCTCAAAATGTCATTACAATAAAACTTCTATCTAACTCCTGTTTCTCCTATTGTACTTCTATTTCACACAGCAGATTATACACAAGGTTGCCTGGAAAGCAGCGACTGTACAGTATGCTCAAATGCTTCAGTGGACAAATGAAGACTGCTGGAAGGGAAAAGAGAAATCTTGCTTTGAATTCCAAATAAGCTCCGGGCTGCTGGTCCATTATTCTGCTCGTTAGCCTTCTCCTTTCCTCTCCCTTGTCATACTTTCAGACTGATGCTATACATAATCAACTTGTATTGCTGTCCGTCTCTGAAGACTTCCGGTACACGTCTTTTGTTTTGTGCTCATTCTAAACATTGCATTTGTCTGGCAGATGCTTTTGCTTTTCACTCCCACATACATGCACATTGGGAGAAATGTTGGTTGCTAGTGATCAAACCAGCATCTCTTTAATTAATGGCCAGGCTGCTCTAACATCTGGCCACACGTTTATATTTTTATCTCTGTAAATTGAAACCTGAGCACAAGGCTGCAGAGCTTCTCGGCCGGCTCGCGGTCCTCAGCGATAGTTTTGGCAACTGCTCTTTTTTGGGGGCAATCTAGCAAGAAAACACACCGATAATCAAATATAAACGACATTTTATATATGATATACATTATCTAATTCTGATAAATAATACAATCTGCAACCTACACTTTAGAATCTCCTCCCTGCTCCCCCTGCTGTTCTGCTAGAGTTTCAAATGTAGTAGTCATCATTACCAAGATCTCAGCTGGGCCCTAGTGCACCTCTGGGTCCCATCCACCTCTGTGTGTGTGTGTATGTGTGAGAAGAAATCCATATTGTTTTCTTCATGGCGATGCCACAGAAGACCTCCAGCATGCAGGTGTGTATGATTTAACGTCTCTTGTTGCTGTTGCACTGCAGCTGATAAAACACGTGTTGCGAACCCCCCTGAGCAGAGACAAAACAGTGGATATTCTCGAGTAATGAGCTTTAATTCAGTGAAAGGCAATAAAAAGGATTATTTGTTTACAGGCAGCTGCAGCGCTGCTTCCTTGTAATCATGAGGTCAAGTATCTTTATAGTCGTGTCAGGCCCCAACAGCAGCCCCTTTGTCTCCTATGGGCTTTTCCATGCGCATGGCTTCCAATTTCCTTGGTTCAAAGAGGGTGAGTGTTCTCAACGGTGCTGCACTTGGCCCTTTTTTTTTTCTCGCGCAGATGCTGCACACTTTCTGGGGTTTTCGTGGCCGAAAGCGTGTCAATTACTAGCCGCATCCTGCCCCCCGCGTGAAAGCGACAGGTCATGTCTAAAATATGAATAATATTGAGGTCTCTCTGGAGTGCCTGGAGGCAGAGACCCAGGAATAGCGTCCGTGTCGTTTCAAAGCGGAGCAATTATCCAAAGCCAGGCTGGACGAATCGATTCCTGCAGACTTTTAAAAAATGCTCCGGCCAATTATAAAAGGCAGTGCATCCTCCCTTTTAGGCCTCTCCTTGGTGTAGCCACCACCGACTGACAGAACTACACCTGGAGCACTCTGTCTTTTATCTTTTGCTTTCTTTCCCTCTTTATTTCTTTGACCCTATCTCTCTCATTCCATCTCCTTCTCGTTTGCCTACTCCACCAGTAAGATATTACAATTATTACTGGAGGCGCACCCCCTCCTTTCTTCGCATCATACTCCACCACGTGATCATAACCACTGTAGGAACCAGCTGCTGGTGAGGGGTAGAGAGCTGGACATACACAGAGAGAGAGAGAGAGAGAGAGAGAGAGAGAGAGAGAGAGAGAGAGAGAGAGAGAGAGAGAGGGAGAGAGAGAGAGACCAACTCGCTGCGACTCTGAAGCGCCGCACATAGCCGACAAAGTAAACGGGAGGACCGCTCCGCTCGCGCAGCAGAGCCGCGCGTCTCACCAGTGGATACTATCACGCACTTCATCGTCGTCTCCACACCCCCCCTTGTCCGTGGGATACTCCGACTCCATCCTCTCGCTTTCAGTTTTTTTTTCTTCCGGATAACCCCTCACCCCTGCCACCTTTTTGTTTGTTTTTCTTTCTCATGTTTCCTCCCTTTCTCCTCATCCTCGAGCATCCTCTCCTTCTCCGCAAGTCGCCTTGCCCGCCCGGCTAACTTTTCCCACCCGCCTCCATCCCTCACACTACCTCCTCCATCGCTCCCCCGCTTCCCGCCCCAGCTCCCCCCCACCCCACCAGGTCCTTCTCTTATTGCGGCAGCCTCCCACCCCCCACCCCACCCCTCCTGGATCGGGCGGAACCCAATTTTGGCCAGACTACACCGGGGCACTGCTACATGGGGCGCACGGTCTCGCACGGAAGATGGTCCGCACGCGCCGGTCTCTAGGCGCCCCGCTGAACGTGCCGGGATTGGAGTTGTCGGTGCGAGTCCGCGTCTCTTCCGCACCTCGCCCGTGCTGTCGGGGCCAGTGAGACTATGGGTCCCTCCGCGGCGGCGCGGGCACCGCTCGAGGAGCCCCGACGGCTGCGCCAGTGGAGCGCGACGGCGGGAGGCTGGCTCCGGATCACCCTCGTCTCGTTCCTCGCCACTTTACCTGTGGAGCAGCTGCGCGCCTTCCCTTCGTCCCTCAGCGACTGCCAGACGCCGACCGGCTGGAACTGCTCCGGTGAGAGTTTTGTGCCTCACCGACATATAGTGCGCCCTTGTTGTCCAGGTGCAGCACGCGCGGCCGGTAGACCGGCACGCGGCAATATGGTAGAGAGGACAGGCGTCAAAGTTTAGAGGGGACTCGCTCTCATTAGTGTGTGTGTGTGTGTGTGTGTGTGTGTGTGTGTGTGTGTGTGTGTGTGTGTGTGTGTGTGTGTGTGTGTGTGTGTGTGTGTGTGTTATCCAGCAACCACGCCAGGGTTCGGCGTCGGTTCTGTGGGGCATAGCTGCAGATTCTTAACACCGCAAAGCCCCGCGAGGATGCAGAGTTTTTCAGTGTGTGTGTGTGCGTGTGCGCGCGTGTGTGTGTGAGTGACGTGCATTTATCCTTGTGTAGAGTTTGCCTCGGAGCATGACGGCGAGGCATTCGCCGCCTTTCATGTCAAAACAAAAAACAAAAAATGTCACCTGGCAGGGGGAGAAAATAAAAGACAGAAGGGGGTCAGTGATGTCGATGGAGGCAAAGTGGAAATAATGACTGCTCATTTGAACCGGAGACCGAGCGAGGAGACGCGTTGGGAGAAGAACCGTCGCGTGCGCCACAATAATAATAATAATATCAATATCAACTGTTAGTGCTATGCCACATATAGTCGTTAAGTCGTCGGCTTTACTTCATGTAGACGCTGTGTAACTTGATGTTTCCGGCTCAGTTTGAGTTTAATCCCCTCCCTCTCCAAAAAAAATAATTGCACCGAGAAATGATAAATCTAGTTCAATTGGCGTATTTTTGGCATCGTTTCGTCAAGTGTCACTTTAAATACAAACGCAGTCGTTTCCTTTTATAGGCCACCGAGCTGTAAACTTGTTTTCTCTCCTCGCTTTACCCAAAGAGATAAAAAAAAAGAAAGAAAAGAAAAGAAGCGGACCGGGCTGCAGCACAGCGCCTCGCCTCCCTTTGTAAACCAGCCGACTGTGCCGCCATATATTTCCCCTGTCGCCTGTCCAAGTCTGAACCCTTAAAATAGCTCCAAGCCGATTCCACACACTCACGGGCAGAGGCAGTATTGATATAATAGCTCATAACGGCCACGCATCAATATGGAGTCACCGCCGCTTTGCAGCCAGAATACTTGGATGTTGATCCAAACGGAGGGGAAACATTTCCATGAGAAATAACACCCGTCATGAGAATATTCTGTGACAGGACAGCTGGCAGGAGATTTGTAATAAACACATTTAAACACATTTATAATCAAATCAAAGTCAGACACAGGGACCTCATTTAGAAAAATGTTCTTTTCTAAAGAATTTGATAACAATGCTATGGCTAATCGAGAGATTCAACACAAATGAGAAATATTGTTTTTGTGATGGTGATTTGTAACATTTGGAAGATAGCTGTCTTCATTGTAATCATCTTTGGTATTTCAATTAATTAGAATCCAGTGATGAATTAGCTCACCTTTTTTTTTTTTTTATATGTTCCTTCGCAGTGATTCACCCTCGTCTGTGGATTCAGATCCTCCATATTATATGTATTGTTTTATATTGGAGGATCATCTTGCGCTGCTGCTTGCTGATGGTGGTGATGAGTTGCTCATGACGACCGATAATGGTATACATCCTGTCCAAATGCACACTTGCCCACCTCCCCTACTTCCTGACACACTCTCGTATGTGTTTCAGGCTTTTATCCAACACGCCTTGAGGAGGCTTAAGTGCATATATATATATATATATATATATATATATATATATATATATATATATATATCCTACTGAGAATAAAGACTCAGACACTTGCACCCAGCATCAATTAGAATTAATAGGACGGAACAAGTCGCACGTGATCCATCGTGAAAAACAGAAACCCCTCTCACTAATGATCATAATAATAATAAAAAAACAGGCGGTAATTGCACAGGGCTTTATTATCTACTCCCTTCATGCACACCATGCATGTGTGACATTCTTTCAGCTCCACAGAGAATAAGGCAAACTGAAAAAAATGTTCAGTGTCACCTCAGTGCTAAGACACAGATAATTATGGGCAGCAGTGTGATGAAAATGGGATTCAGCTGTGCTGCCTTTTGAACCGATGCTGAATGAGATTCTGTTCCGTGGAATAAAACAGACGGGAGGGGAAGAAAAAAAACAAGACAAAGATTGTCATTCTGTTTGGTTTGCATCTGTGGACGTCCGCAAAACAACTGCCGTCGAAGGCTTCTCTCAGGCAGAGCCGAGGATCCCAAAGTCATCCCGACACTGACTTGGTCTTTGTTCTATTGTGCGTGCAGAGAGACAGACTTGGTCTTGAGATGCATGTGGTGAACCCCGGTGTGTCATTGGGATACATGTAACATGTACATGTGTGTAAAGATGTAATGGGCTTAATGTACATACCCTTCTCCCTCCAAACCCGCCGAATACGGACATATGGTCAGTGCCCGTCTGCGTCATATACCGACGCAACACGCGTCCAACGAACTCCAATGTAAACCCACGTGCGTCGTGTCTTTAATCATGTGACTCAAGTGTGTTGCTCGTCACGTGACTCTTTTGTCTCTTGCAGTTGAGTGAAGTTATTGTCAACGCGCTCTTCATTTGTTTGTTTTGAAACCAAACGTAGTGATTCTGTGGCCCAAACCTCACTTCCTGTGGAGACGGAAGTTTATTTTGAGAAGTGTTCGCCTGCGCCCGAGAGTTGCTAATTGACGAGGCGGGAGTGAGAACGCGTTGGATGTCAGGCGGCGTACAACATTGAAACCGTAAAGGCACACGTGTGCATGGGAACCTGCGATGCATGGGACGTGTCGAAGTCAAACTTCACAAGGCTTTAAGAGGGATCACACAGCTGTGAAATGTTTTTTTTTGTCGCCAGCTATCGTTTCAACTGGGTGATATAATAGAAAGAGTGTTAAAGGAGAAGTGTTAATTTGAGAATTTTCTCCATCTTTAGTCCATAAACTTCCAGTTTAGATAAAACGATATGTTATGATTAATAAGGAGCTTCTAGCCCCTTTTTTTTTTTTACAGAAGACGTGTTGACAAGCGTAAAAAAATAATCAAATTAACGAGGGCTGAATTCCACTTCGCTGCTTCAGTTTCGGGTGTTGCGCATGCTGGCTCACTGTCATTTACTTCCTGTGATGCTAACGGATACTCAGTAACCAGATATTCAGTCACACCTGTGCTTTTTCTACTGCGACCAGTTTGAAAAAGGAAGATTGTATGTCGGTAGGTGCGTTACACAGGAAAGGATTATCTCCTACCTTCATACCTCCTACACCTGCTCCATCATGTGGCGCGGTTTGTTCTTTAATAACAAAGTTGGCGGTTCAATCCCTCCAAATGTCAAAGTTTCCTTGAGCAAGACACTGAGCCCCAAGTGGCTCCTGACATCGTAACCTCATTTAATGGTGTGTATGATATCCTACGAAAAGCAATTTCTCAGTTTTGGTCCTTTCCCTGGTGGCAAGCGGGTTATTTTTCTGGATATCAGGGTCAAGACGTCCTTTTCTGTGTTCTTTTTTAAAAACGTTTGCCGCTCATTGTTTACAGGCAGATTAGCATCTCGAGATGCGAGAGCAGAGTTGGAGTTGAGAGACCAAGTAGCGAGTTTATAAGCACATTTTTAAGCAATAAAAATCGAAATCAGTGGCCCAGATTGCATTTTGAACAATGCGTAAACGGAAATACAAACAAAACTACAAACGGAAACCAAAACTCTTCAGATGGTCCTGTTGCATACAGATTCTGCATAGATGTCAATGCAGAATGTATCATAGAGATTACATGCATACATCTTCTCAAATACAACTTCCTTCTTCTCAGGAAACAAATGACTTAGGTCTAGGCAACACATCTACTTAGCTGTAGGAAAAGGTTGTGGTTTTGGGTTAAAATAACTACAGAAGTGCCTCCTGGGTCCTGCCAAGGTGCCCTTGAGTAGGACCCCCCCAAAATACTCCACGGGGCCCACTGCTCCTAATACTAGAATGGGTTAAATGCACTTGCCTAGCAGTTTCTATGCAGGCATATGAAAATTAAAAGCCAATACTTTTCAAATAGTTTTTGTATATCCATCCAGCACAGTTGACTGTATTTAACATTTTGTCTAATTATCACAGTCAACCCATGGGTGGCAGTTTGCCTGTCATTTTTGGCTTGTACTACTTTAGATAAATGAGCTAAGGCTGTGTTATCTTTAATAGGTGCACTTGAAGACTTTGGCCAAAAATCAGCTCGTCTTTTTTTTCTCAATTTTGTTCATCCATTTAAAAAACAAGTTGAGGCGGAGAATATTAATATTCATCTCTTGCTGAATGCCTCCCAGAGTACCAGTTTCAGTCAGTCTAATTCCTTTTTTCTTGTATTATCACAATTGGAATAGCTGCATACGTTGTAGTATGATAATGGTGGTACTGCATGAATGTCTACCCAAAACGTGTTTTCCCCATGAAATAACTCTCCTGTGGAAGAATTTCCAAGCTGGGGGGAAAATCCCTTCTTCACTGAACCCTCCTGCTATTGTTCACTCTTGTGCCATGTGATGCTTTGATAGTTGAAGTGACAGGGGTGAGTGCCGAATATGCAAAGCCCTCTGTAAATCCCATCAAGTGGAGAGAATTACCAGTAGTCTGGGGAGAATCGGCCATCTGCTTCCAAGATTTGTCAACACGGAGGTCAAAAGTGCCTCCCTTGCATGTAGGCCCACACCTCTGAGAGGAAACAGCAGCAGAACGCTGTGTAATAGAATAAGACATGGCAGTGAAAGGGAGGTCTAATCAAAAGTTACTAATTAGCAACTGGCTGCTTTGAGGGAGTCGTTTACCTGAAAATGCTTTATTTTCAGACTTGCTGCAATTAAAGTCGTCATTCTAATTATGATTTGGGGGCTTTTAATGCTTTGAGTTATTGTGCTTTTTCAATAACATAATGAGGGCTCTCTTTGTGTCAAACATTTGAAAACCTGTTGCAAAGTTATAGAAAAAAAAGCCCTCTAGCATTAGAGAGGTCAGGAAAGGATGTCTCACCGCTGTGGTTGTTCAGCCTTCATTATTAATTTAGTCTACTTAATTATTGATCAGAACAATGCTTAAAACAGGGGGAAGGACTCCTCGTTCTTCTTAGTGTTGTGAAATTCCAGGTAGGTAGGAGGAGATGCATTTGGCTGACAAGCTCTCTCTTTTAGACAAGTAAGTGCTTGGCTTGCCATCTTAATCTTTAGCATATAAACATTACCTTTTCAATATTTGATGTTTGCCAGCTTGTTTTCGTTAATTATTCAGCTCACTGTAATCTCCTCCTGGAACTGCAGGGCAGGAGCAGGAAGTGTACGTTTTCCAAGCCTCTGACATGTGCAACTCGGGCTGTGCACAGAACCCACATCAACCAGCACCTTTTAACATTGTGCGGAAGACGTTAAGACGTTATTCGAGAGACAGATTTGATTTGAAGCTGTATTTTTTGGTTTAAAAAAATAAATCGACATGAGCAAGAATCATGCACAGCCAAAATATTCAGATAACGGGAACATCGTACCACGTATAGCGTATTAAATGCTACAATTAGTTAAGAATTAAGAGTATGTTTTATTTCATTTTAAATGTTAAAAGAAATGATTAAATAGCTACTTCCCGTTAGAACGACTGATTTTTCTGGGGATTACTCAATATTTACTTTAGGAAAGGACAGAATATATTACATGTCAGTGTGCCAGTAGGTTTTTAGTTTGTCTTTTTAGTATTTATAATGGCAAATATGTTCAGCCTGCACAAATTCCAGCCTGTCAGGACATGGAGTCCACAGTTCTCCCAAACAGACAAGAAATGATGCTAGCTTTTGCTCAAGGCTACATCTGAAACATCATTTCTCTTCTCCCCCCTCGCTCTCAGTCGGTCTCTTTCTCTTACTTGTCTTTGTCTCTTTCTGTCCCTTGTGACACACGCCATAAAAGTAGCCTGGAGTCTGGTATGGGTAAGACTGGTCTTACTGTAGCTAGCTAGCTGCTTCTTGAGCGTTAATTTGCAGAAGCTGTGACATTTTACATGCATATTTTGGCTAATATGTTACGTATCGTTAGCTAACATGTCAGGTTATGAATTAAACATGCCCACTTTTCCACTGGTTCTCCTGACACTACAACTCAGTTATTTCTTCCCATCCTTGCCTGCTCATGGTCCACTAAAAGGCTTATAAGAATGTGCTCCGTCATGTGTGTATGGATGGGCTACATATTTTCATCAGTGTGACAGCTAGCATTAGGATTCAGATTTCTTAGCCTGGTTGCCAGCTAAAACCCTTGTGTGTTACTTTCCCCTCACATGAATTAACTCAGGCTGCCAACCATTTGGGCGGAAACTATCCCAATATGGCAACACTGCCAAAAAAGTTTCTCTTAAAGCTGATGATTTTGAATCAGGTTTTTGTATTTAGCAATTATGACATTGTGCCGCCTTTCACATCATTCTAAACAATTGAATACAGATGAATTGACTTATCATGACCTCTTTGATATTCAGTATTTCCAAAGCTTGTTTCCATCAAAAAGACTTAGCTCACAGATTCTGACAGTTTCATGTCTGTGGGTGATTCTATTTCTGCAAACTGGAAATGCTCATCTTTAAAGATAATTCTTAACATAAGGATGTTGTTTAATCATTTGTTAAAGTTTTGGAGCTCTAAGCCCAAGCGTTGGAAGGAAAGTGAACATTTACTGTCATTCTTCTGATTTATTTTCTTTCACTACACAGGCACTCAGTTTTTTTAGACTGGCAATCTGTAGTTGTTGGAACTGAATTCCAGCTCAGAAATGGATCCCGAGGAGACAGAACAATAACAGTAAATGCTTTTCTTTGTCAAATGCTGCGGATGTTGATGTTGCACTCTCTGAAAACGTAATTGATGTGTAGAGCTGTCAGGGTTAGTATCTTAACATGCTCAACAAAGACATGATTTGTGTTGGACAAACCTAGAAGCGTGAGTAGTGAGAGTGGACATTTGAAAAGAAGCTTTCGGGAAAAAAAATGAATTATCATGTTTGAATTTAAACTATGCTTTGAGCTATTACAAACACAATAAGTCTCACTCCAAAGAACAATGTCCCTTATTTTAGCACATGACATATGTTCATGTTTTGATGCCATGAAGAAATTGCTTTTTTACCACAAATCTTGTAAATAACGATGCTGATGAACGTATGCACTCGAATTGCAGAATTCAACACAGCTGCCACTTGAAAGAATCTGATAAGGGATTGTAGCAATGACTAAATTAGTTTCATGGGTAAAAGACAACGTCGCTAGGATGATGAAAATGAACTTTCATGTCGGGGTGATTGTACGTCATTTATTACTGTGACAGTAACGACATTTTTTAAGAATATTGCATTCCCTAAGCCCTTAACTGACAAGTATGAGAAATTGCCTCTCAGGTTGTACCATTACTGTAAATCTATATTTGCACTCGCTTTAAGGCAATCATTGTCATACAACTAATTGAGATTTGTGCTGACTTTTCTTTGTAGCCAAAACCCTGTTGGCCGTGATGTTTCTGAGTGCTGATCATCTGGGACATTTATTCTATTATGTTTTGTACTTGTTTCTTTCAGAGGCTTGACATCCATAACAAAAGCTGGTGCGTCACTTGCATCCTTGTAAACAGTTCACAGAAACTATCGTTTTTTTTGTGTTGTCATTACAGTGTAGAAAAAAGGTCTCGATTGCGCTGTTACTCATGAGGATGACTCCATCGGTAACGAATCCCTCTATGTTGTTGTTTACCACTGATGCATGTGTTCCTCTTTCTTAGTGGCTCCTGCCGATGTCCAAGCTCCACATCTGTTTCTTGATAAAGCAGACAGTTTAATGGCATAAATAGGACACCACGTTCTCTCTTTTTCCTTTCATTTATTGTTTTCCATATCCTGCTCTCCAGTGAACCCTGCAAAACAAAAGCGAAAATATCAAAACTCAAATTAGTTGCTTGGAATGATTTCACACACACAAGAAAACATTTCCCATTTCATAAAGACTCTCCAGCTGGTGTGAAAAGTAGGTGATATGTTCCAGTCATTTATATGCACCTGGCCAGTAGTATGATGGTCTTCATAACAAGGCCTCTCTCTAGTGGGTATACCCATGTCAGTTTCCTCCTGTGCCAAATGTTTTTATTTTCTGTGGCTTTCCAGATTGCCTCGTACAATATGGCCCTCTTCTGTCTGAGGGCTTTGTTCCATCCATGCACTCCAAGCGCCGAGACCTCTCATGTCACTGTTCTTGGCTCCATGATTGTATATTTGCACAGAGAGCTTGCACTTTATGGTCATTCAGGACCCTGGCAAATAGCAGGTTCCCTTTGAACCACAAAATATGGGCCTCTCTTCCATGGGGTATTATTACCTGATAGGTTGTTCCATGCCAAGGAAGGCTTTTAGAAGTGGAAAGGGCCATCGGTTATTACACTGGGTCTGCGGAAGGTGCTGACTATAAGTGTCCATTATAATAAGACTGTCTATGAATAGAAAATAAAACCTCCGGCTCATAATGTCGATGGTAAAGAGTCGAAAGCTGAGGACATTGAGAACTTTTGTGGGTGATAAAATCTGCCTGTTTTCTACCAGGGTATTGGGGTTAATTTTGAGTTAAATTAAACTTTTTTATTTGAGTACAGCACTTGTGGGGTGTTGTATCAATAGCACCTGGAACCTTCCTGGAGATTAAATATATAAAGGAGGTTTTAAAGTTCTTTTTGATGAAGTGGAAGTGATTATCATGGTGCACATTTCTTTTTTGTCTCTTTTTTTAATTGTGTTTTTGCTGACGGATATTGCATTGGGACTGTCTTTCGAATGCAATTATCAGAAATGATGTTCCATCTCTTGGCAAGTGTGACTGAAACACACAGTAGAGCTGCAGGAGTTTATCCAAGATTTGTGTTCATATTGTCGTTGTCTAGTTAAATCAAGTTAATCAAAATAACCTGAAAGTTAGTTATATTACTTTGATGAGATGTTTGTACCTCAACATTTCCAATTCATATTCTCTTCTTCTGACTTACACCGGTAAAATATTTTGCATGCGTAGCTGTAAACAATTTTCCATAAGGCTAGAAAGCGTGAACTGAGACATATAATGGGACAAGCCGCACATTGTTCATAGTTGAACATCAAAGATAGGTATCTTTTACATCCTCTGCTTCACATTCCAACTATACCACGCATCCCAGACTTTGTGCTCTTGTCAAGTTACAATATATATATTTTTTTCAATGCTTCATTAGAATATGACCTGCAGAAAGAAGGATCTACAAAATGTGTTTGGAGGATATGTGCGGGATGTCAAACTGATGCAGGAGTGAAAACCAGTTAGAAAGATAGAAGTCTACAGATCACAGGGTCAAAGTGACCTTGGTGAGAGTTAGCTGAAGCTACGCTATGTCTGCGTTCGATGGCGGAATTTAGTGTCGGGTCAGTTGAAGTAAAACTATATTTTAGAATTCCGTTGATAACACAATAACAAGGTGTTGCTTTTGTTATCCAGTCATCTTATTAGTCAGTACCCACAGTTGTCTGGGTTCCTTTTCTATGTTGGGCTTTATTTGCAAGCATGGTTGGGAGACAGCTTTGTCATTTTTTCAGAAATTTGAATATTCAATTTGTTTATTTGTGCGAGCATGTCGTGCTTTGGAAAAAAAGAGCGTGTGCATTCATCATAACAGTTATATTCTGTATTGTTCAGACCTGTAGCTAAAGGTTAATCTGTCTGTTTCTTTGCCCATCATGTGCACTTGATCCAGGCAGACGTCTGGCGCTTGACCAATGGCCTTCAGGGCAAACAGGAATATTCCCTTGTGAAAATCACAGACCTTATATTTCTTTGTCATTAACACGTTCATAAAGTATTTTTGACAAGGATGCTTAAAATGAGACCGTTGTATTGTTATCAAAGATGATGCTTAACTTTACTGGAAATAACATACTATGAATGCTCAACAAAAACATAGGGAAACAATATGTTAATCTTAGCATGAGAAGAACAGAATAAGGATTAGCTCCAAACAGCCGAGGCGATCATTCATGAATGTACCGTAATTTTGTTTTGCATATCTGTGATAAGCCTATATAACTGGTATATCAGTCAGGCTCTGGTGTCTCCTAAAGCTGATGAAGCACATTTTAGATGCATAATAATTACTTTTACACTAAGCCCTCCAAATGCATAAGCAGTATAAACAAACTGTGAATCCTGGGAAAAACATTATTATTTTTTTTACTACACTGCATTCCAAAGCATGGTGTAATCAAACCCATTCGTGTTATCATCAGAACATTTGTAATCCATCATCATCCCTATTAAGAACTGAAGTCATAGGGTTTGATGATAAATAATGCTCCGAGCAATGTTTTGTGCCAATATTTTCAGTATCACATCATGATATGAGTTCAACTTTCCTACCAGTAATTTGTATTTATATATTCTGCAAACTTGGAGAAAAACCCTTGCTTCTTTTACCTTGAAATGAATGAGATGATACTGTAAGGTATACAGGTCCCAATTATATATCATAATGCTATAACAATCATATGTTCTGCTCTACGACAGCTAGAATTCAGGCAAATGTAGACCTTTGTACTTTAAAATGGAAAAGCCTGCATGCACATGTTTTTTTTTTTCCCCTTCTTTTTTCGAGCAATCAGTTCAGGTAGACTGATAGCCCCGAGCTCCGTCTAGTCTCATGCCCATGTGACTCTTTGATTTGATTCAGAATGCTTTGTTGGAGTCATTTGAGATCCCTAACGGAGCCTGAATCGGATAAAATCCCAGGTTTGCCTCTCCATCTCCAGGACAACGCCCCGGAGTCGGCCCTGTTGTACACAAACAAATGTCACAGAAACAACCTGAACGAATGAGTGGAGAAGCGTAACTAATGCAGACGCTTCCATAGATGTGAATCACATGCAACGGCCTCTACAGTCACCACATGCCACCCTCACTGAAAACCCTACGGGAGATTGGAGAACGACGTATTAAGCTCTGTTCACCACCTCCATCATCTCAACAACAAATGAAGAAATTCCTTTTGTTCATGCCTCTAGGAGAGAATTTTACATGTGTTTCATCATTCTGGCAGCCAAGGACAAGAACTTGTACTAGCATTGTATTTTTAAAAGTGCACAGTGTGTGATCAAAAAGTGCCTTGTGCTGTGGGAGCCATGACTAATGGTGGACACTCACTATGGCCGACCCTGGACTGGGCTCAGGTTAGAGTTGCTTGAGGGCTGAACAGAGAAAACACTTACTCACTGATGTCTCTTGTTGGCTTTGGTCCTCCAGGTTTTGATGACCGGGACACAGACCTGTTCTTGTGCGACACCAACACATGCAAGTTCGACGGGGAATGTCTACGAATTGGGAACATGGTGACGTGCATTTGTGACTTCAAGGTAAGAGGTGTGATGTTACTATTTGATGTTGTTATCTTTCCTTTTGAGGTGTGTTTGGTGTTTGGTGTCTCCAAACCGAGACTGTCCAATCATAGCTTAGAAATTGAAGAAGTGTGCATGGAGCTGTAGTTACAACAATACTCTGCATTTAGTTAAAACAAAAATATGTAATAAGTGGATTAAACAGGGTTGTATTTGCTCCAACATAAGATGCAATAGCATGATTTACCAACTAACTACCTACAGTTATGTTAAAGTGTTCCTACCAGGGCCATTTCAGCTATACAGTATTAGTGTGTGGGGTTACAGGTTACAAAAAAAAGTCATGTTCATGACAGGCACATCCACTCAGTATTTCTCAACCATTGTCTGGAATCTCTGGAACGCCTTTATGCTATCAGTGTCACTTAATTTGGGGAGGTTTACTCAAATGATGTGTTTTAGTCCATTTGTTGGACACATTGGTTAGTCATCATCTTAAAACCTTTCTTTTGTGATGTTAAATGTGAAGACTTGTTAGGTGCATGATATGAGGAAAATATGGAATGATATGAGGAAATTATGGAATAACATTGTGGAATATCGCATCACGATTTGACTTGCTCTAAACTGATATTAAAATGTTCTCAGTTCTGCTGCTGTCAGCACACTGCTTGGAAATGATTTCACACATTCTTTTATTGAATAAATTGAACATTGAGCTGAGCACAAAAGGCACCAATACAAAACGAATAATGGTTACATTTTAAAGTGACTTTTTCTATCGATGTAGCAATATCTCAATTCCAATCAGAAAAAAAAACTATATATCTTGCAGCCCTAGTATGAAAATATGAACAAGCGAGTGGCAGACAGCATTTTAAACCTGTCCATAGAGCTAACGTCAACTTAATTACGTAGCTAGCTTCAGACAAAAATCGCAATTTCAGCCGACAAAATGGACGACTGCTGGCTTGAAATGTGTCGGGTAGGTTGGCGAGTGTTGTGGGTGGCAGCAGTATTGAGTCGTACAGTATTCTAGTCAAGAAGTTCAATCGCTTTTTGTGTAGTCTAAAAAATATATCAACAACAGAGAAGAGGCATGAAAGACAGTGAGCTTGGATAAGCACGTCCTGGACGTCTTAAAACGCTGCCATGTACTTAAAATGATTCAGATGTGAAGTGCTCACATGGTGTGATTCACAGAACTTTAAAGTGCTCTCCAAAACTTCTCCAGGCACAGCACATAATAAAAACAAATGTAACTGGGAAGACATGTTGCGCTGAAAGGTGATGTATTATTAAAGTGAAACAACAGTTTAAAGAGTTATCTATATAATCAACGGGATCGAAGTCCATTGTCTTGATTGGACAATAGCAGCCCCCCTGGGGCGGAGCTTTATGGCTCCCTGTGAAACCCCATGTCGCTCTTCTGGACCACTGCGCGCTCTCTCCACATTCATAAACAAGACTGCCACTGATGAGACCGAAGACTGAAAGGCCCGCGTTAATGGCATAAATCTGGGAAATTATGCTCTTCTTGATAATGACTCATACTTAACTTTACGACCAGACCTATAATAAAAAAGGAGCAAACCAGTCCGCCGAGTATTGATTTCAGTATAGCGTTTGCATGCTTTGCCGACTTGCGTGCCACGCAGGGCCCCAGATGAATGGAGCCACTGAGATCTGAAGACGGAGCATGTGTTCTCATCCGTCGCCTTTATCGGCGCGTCATCAGCGCAGCCAGGCACTAGGCGGGCTGGCACTCGATTGGTCAACAGCTTTTATCTCAATTTCGTACTTCCCTGAGAGCAAACGTTAACAGATAAATGACATTACAGCTCCATTCCTCTCCAGGAGATCTCACACTGATACGGCTGTCGCTGTGTACCGAGGCGGCGCTCTGCGGCGGCGGGAAAAGAGCAGTTCGTAACGCAATTGCCGGCTTAATACCGCGAGTCTGAGGCGAGCTCGTCTGTGCATCTTCAGTTTGTTTGTGCGGACAGTTTCATCAGTCAACGTAAACGTGACCTTCCGAACCGATGAGCCGTCGCCGTGCCCTGAAATAATCAGTCAGTCGCTCTCAATCTGCCTCAAATCAGCCGGTCCGAGATTTCTCTCCGTGTTGGCAGTTCATTCAGGACCGTCGGAGGAGACATGAAAGTTGTATAAATTCTCATCTTGGATGGATTTCCTTTGTTCTAACAGCATCTATGGACGTGCACACTCTCACACACGGAGAAGGGAAAAAAAAGGAGAAAAAAAAACCAAAGGAAGAGACATGCAAGAGGCTCTGTGAAGAGGAAGTGAGTTTGATGTGGTGGAATCAATGGACACTATTCATTGCCAAGATGCATTAGATTCGTCTCACACTGGCTCTTGAAAGAGCCAAACTTCCACTCACTAGAGTCAAACTGCTACAAAGCAACATGTCCTCATTCACCTAAAAACGAGCATGCTTTTCTTTCTTTTTTTGCCAACTAGCACCTTGCCCTGACTAATCACATACCATTTCTTTGTAATTCGTCTCCCAGTAGCTGCTGGGAGAAGCTATTGTTGCCAGTTTGGTTTCGTTAATGTCAGGTCACGCTGCCGATTCCCCGAAGAGCCGACCGTTCTAAAAATACGTGCGCTCGTGGCGCTGTGAAAACACTTCAACTAAAACTCTCTGCACCAAAGGCTAAATGGCACATTTCATTGCTTTCCGAAAATGGTGCTTAGTAATATATTCTTGGGGTTTGGGGAGTCACAGGCATTGTTTATCATAATACACACTGGGCATGCAGCTCCGATTTCCTGCTGTCTTTCGTACAGTGTCTGGGACAGAAGACCTCTGCTAACAGTTATCAATGAATGCAGCTTACATACAGAAATTGCCAAAAGAGTTTTTTTTTTCCAAGACAACGAAAGACACATTTTTGAAGTTCATTGCCAGAACCAAAGTATCCAATAAAAAAAGATCAGTTGGCTGGGTAATTGTGCTTTTAGAGTCAGATATTAACATAGTAATACTTCTTAAGTAAACTTCTGTTGCTTATTAATGCAACAGGGCAGTCAAGGTATGGAGAATGGGGGAAGCGGAAGGAGTCCCTTTACCTGGCAGGAGCATAGTAATCCATAGACGCATGCAGTTCTGGAAGAGGACTAAATAATATCCATAATTCTCAATTACCATTTCAAAACACCCATGACACTGGCACACTCGTGGCCCATACGTTATCAATCATTGTTTATTTAACCTTTGTTTGCATCTGTAAGTGGATTAATATGACAATCGGCCGACAGTAAATTAAAATGGCCGACGGCCGAAAAACTCATAAAAATGCGTCACATGAGTTTCCCGAGGAGAGAGAGTTGGCAGCAGACGCAACCAGAGCCTCCAACAAGCCGAGTGCCAGCACATCCTTTGGAAGTTCAATTGGCAGAAAGGCGCCTCGATGTCGATAATTCTTTTGAAAGGCGTTCAAGTCGTAAAGGCCGGGGAGTTGGACGACCCTGCGTGTACGTCGGGGACAGATGCAGCAGGTTTGTTCACAAGCGAGATGCTTCTCTGCAGCAGATTGGTCCGCTAACCGCGTCCAAGTTCTGAGGAGACACCCGCGGATGAATGGGAGGCAGATGTGAACACGGCAGATGTAAGTAATGTGATGGGTCGTTTAGGTCAAAGAAGTGTTTGCAGTCCTCCAGATACAATGGGTAAAGTACATTGTATCAATATCTCAAGAAGTTCAGAGTCACTGCAAATCATTTTCTCGATGCTTGGCACCAGTAACCTCAAACACCACCTTTATTGTCCGGATACAGTGAGAGAGAATAATGCCTTCGGCAGGTTTGGTTCCCAGTCAGGACATAACATCCCTGTCGGAAATCTCTTGGTTTGATCTCTGGGTCTTGTTTTGAATGTCTTTCCAGGATAAACAAGACAAACACCCAGTTGCCCGTAGTGATTCACTGGCTCGTGTTGGTGTTGCTTGATTAGCCAGCCCTGTCTATGGCTGCGGGCTTATAGAGAGGAAGCTCACTGTGGGCTGGGACATGACATCCAGCTTGTTTGTTCGGATTGTCTCCGGAACAGTTCAGTTCATAACCCCGCGCTGAATGATATCGTCGAAACGTTATATCAGAGTTGTAATTGTGGAAAAAGCGGCTGCTGACTTGTCGGTGATGGACATGCGAGAACGATCCGAAAAGCACAACGTGTGCTGTGCCGTGTTACAAATACAGATACACAAGACGCTCGGGTATAACTCCATTATTCCACCCATGAAAAATACAAAAAGCAATCATTGCTTTGACTGCAGACTGCAAGAATGACGGTTCACCCTTTCAAAATGAAACTAAAATATCCAGCACATTGTGAGGGTGCAGGAAAGTGTTTAAACGGTAGTTACATTTAAATGAAAAGTCAATAAAATCAACATAACTCTGCGGAATTTATGTCTTCTCCTGCAGGCTGTTTTTAAAAACACACCAGCTCCGAGGATCTCATTGAACGCTTCTAATAGTGTCTGAAAACATCATTGGCATTATCGACATTGCAGCTGCAAAAATGTATCTTTAATGTTCTCTTATTGGCACATTTAACAAAAATGCGAAATTTAAAACGTTCTTTAGTTGGGCCCAAATCTTCAATATTGCATTTGAGACCCTCCAACACCAGAAACATAACAGCAATGATTACCTGCCGGCTGGCAACGCTGGTTTCATTTATCAAAGTAACTAAGACCTTTTAGTTGCCCAACACCTAGAGCCTCTTAAGTTGTCACTTAGTTTGGATGACTTGTCGTACATTAACACAAAGCCTGCCTTTTGAAAATGTCAGAGATGTTAGCTTAACTAATCTCACTGGTGTTCAATTATAATCGTTTATTTTCTGCAAAAGAAATTATAAATAAAAAATGCAGATGCTTATATTATCAAAATGGAAGCTGATTGCAGGTAATTGTATCAGTATCTGTGTGCGTCAGTCAACAACTATCAAGACATTGCAGTGTACAGAAATGGAAAAGGTTTAAGTGTGACGGCGTGGCTTCAGAGAGGACCCAAACGCCGACAACAGAAAGTCATTTATTTCACGAACATGGCGGCTTCCAAAAACAGGTCTGAACAGGAACATAAACGGACACTGGGGCAGGAGACAAACAGGGTTTAAATACACGGGGACGGTGATAATATAAATCATTTACTTATTCTTCATGTCTATGACAGTTCAGGTTGTGCGAGGTCAATTTAACAAATACTGTCTGGGAGAAACGTTCCTCAAGGTTCCACGCGTTGCACCACAACACTCACACCTGTTTATCAGTATGTTGACATTAGAGAAGCAGACCTTGTGAGAAAAGATGAGGACACGATTCTCCTCCTCTTAGACGGGTTACAGCCAATAGAAATTTTAGATGTTCATGACGGAAAACCGTGCATCAAAGAGCCGACCTTCCGGCTGTTCGGGGTGTTTTTGGACGGTCTCCCTGCGTGTTGACTGGACGACTCCCTGCTATCGCGATTGCAGCGCTTGTTACTCTGTTTGTGATCAAGGAAAATAAATTCAGAGAATGAGAGAAGTTGTTTGGCTAAGTTCTTCCCGGAGGCTACGCCAGGCATCCAATCATTATTAGCCGCTAACGACGGTGCAGGTGATTAGACACAGGTGGAAACAATGAGGGCGGGGCTTTACAATCACCGGGGCAGGGAAACAGAGGACACAAGAGACAAGGACTTCAAAATAAAACAGAAAAACAACCCAATACTGTGACATGAAGGGCATTTAGAGTCACTAATACACAGTTGATCCACATTGTGAAGTCGTTCAACCAGATGTAAAACGTCCCGACCAGCACAGTGTTTATCACTTCTTTAATATCACATTTACTTTTTTGTGTTCTGTGTTCATGTGAAAGAAATTAGTTTTCCCCGAATATATCCCACATTTTTATATCAGCGTCATTAGAATCCAGCATATTGGTTTATGATGGACCCCCGGAAGAATAATTGTTCTTGCGGTAACAACTGGTGGGGATCCTAGACAAAGTAAAGTCTGCTCATAACGCAGTTGGTGCGCAGCCATTCATTTTGGGCTGCGTCCCAACCTGAGTGAATTCAGCGGCTGCAGGGACTGGGCAAAGCACCACCTCAGTGTGTGTGTGTTACGGTCACTCCTCCTCGTGCAGACGGGCTCCTCTGGCATCCTAATGATGTGCATTCAGGCAGCGGAGCAGGTATTGACTTGATAGAAAAAGAACTTGGGATAATGTCGGCGGCCCATTTTGGTCTTCAGTATGCTCCCTGCTGGTTATGTGGCTACTATTCGCTGTAATGTCCAACCTCAAATTGCTCTCTCCCGCCTTTCACTGCCAGAAGCCCGCCTAATGTTTGGGGATGTGATGGCCGGGGCCCGCTGGTGCTCGCGGCACTTCAAAGAGGGATGAGAGCTAAGTGTGGGTTCATATGATGTTGATGGTGGGGGGGGAGGGCAGCGCGTCCTTCACATTGCACTAAACATGGACCTGTGAAAACGCTTTGGGACACACCTTTATAAAAAATACACACACACACACACAGAGGCCACAAAGTATGCTGCTCAAAGTGCAGGAGCACGACTGACCCGCCCACCTTGCCCTCTCTTACTCTCCACACAAACAGGCTTATATAATAAGAGTGTACAATAATGAAATACACATCATTTCACAGACACACACACTGTGATGGGAAAATATGTATATGCTATATGTTTAATATACATTTCCTGTTAAAATGAGGTTTTAATACTAATGTATGTTCAGATTAATAATTAACGTACAAGTAGACTGATAAACATGGGTTTTTCAAATTCATGAAGGTATTCCGGTTCAGGCCAGCTAAGGACCTGGCTCTGAGGGGCTGAGGACCTGGCTCTGAGGGGCTGAGGACCTGGCTCTGAGGGGCTAAGGACCTGGTTTAAGGCTGATGACCTGTTTACGGAACGTTCACGAAGCTACCTGTTGACAGAATGTTCAAAGTACAAGCCAAGTAGAAGATCTTCCAAAAATATGCAGACGTGGGCCCAACGTACATCACATCTTCGTTCTAACGGGAACCAATCAGGGATGAGATGCATCGTGAGGGGGTGGTCATCTGAAATTGTATATAACTGACTGTTTTAGCAAATGATCTTTGTGAAAACCCTGACAGACATCGATGATTCATGGCTGTTTAGATTTCGCCCTGCTTGCGCAAGCATGAATAAACGAACGGAGCCATTTTGTTTTTTGACCAGAGAAACTTTGTTTGTTTGTTTGTCATATTTGATTGAAACCTTTGAACTCTCCTCCAGAGACAGAGAATTATTTCTATTACAACACACACACACACACACACACACACAGGTGGTGCTGACACAGCTCCTGATGCAAACCCCATTCCATATATTTGCATTTATTCATCCTCCTTTCATCCAGAGCCATGTGAACCGGACTGGGACAGGGATTCTGAGTAATGGTGAACTCGTTTAAACGGCTGTAGCGGCAGGGACCACACACACACACATATATACACACACACACACACACACATACAAACGCACACACAAAAACGATGATTGGCGTCCATCTGTGACGAAGGTGACGGAACGGAAAATGCCGATCTCATCTCAGGGTTGCTTATCAGACTTTTCATGAACCTGAATGCACTTTTTGTTTTCATACGATACAAAATCAAAATCATTCACAGCAACTGATAGTGAGCGGTAATGAGATCGCTGAAGAGGCCCTTCACACAGCCAAAGGCTAAAGGCAATAATGGATAAGCGCCGCATTTTAAAAGAAAGTCATTTTTGAACAACCTTTGGAGTATTATTTTTGCGATTGGATTTGTTTATGGACACATTTACACTATAGTAGTTGGATCCCTATGAGATTGCGATGTAATAAAAAATAAGTTTCTCTTCAGTACCAACAGTCACCTCTGTAAGAACAACCCTCATCCTGGCTCCTGGCGACAAGACCCCAGAAATATGACATGTGTCACACCTGTTCATTTCCATCATTACAAATCCATTTCATTACCTTTTCAATAAATGCATTCCTAATGTCTCCATATCACTGCTTTATGTTTTAATTAGTGCTTATTAAATAATAATTATAAATACCAGTGTCATAAGTACCCAATATGCGGCTTCAATACATAAAATAGAACAGATAGATCAAATGTTTGCCATGAGTCATGATTTAATGTCTGACACTAGCAGGGTAGCGGGACACAGTAGCAAGCATTATGTATTATTTCCTGAAAATATAAATATTTTCTTTTCTTCAGATGACATTAATTACATAAATCATAATGTTTTGATGCGAAACATATTTGCTGTGATGTTTTTTGTTGTTTACAGAGACTTCAGTTGAAAGTCCTCTCATTACTTCATAAGTAGTATTAAATAGCTTAACAAAAAAACTATTATTATAAAGTGCTCCCTTGAAGGCATTTTCATATACAGTATATATATATATATATATAGATATATATAAATATATATATATATAATTTCCTTTTGTTTGTGCGTGCCTGCGACAGAAGCGCGATTCCTCACAGTCGGGTGTCTGAGACGACTGCTCTGTATTTTTGAATTGTCTGTCAGGCTTTTATTCGCATAAAGTCCTCTTTACAAATAGGTGTTATTATGTGTGAAGGGTTTGCTTTGTACACAAAGAACAAACTGTCCGACGGTTCAACCAGACGGACGATTGAAAAGGCAGAAAGAGACAAATAACCGTCTGAGCAACAGCTCAATAAAAAATAGCAGAAATCATCGTCAGTGGTGAAAGAAACTGGAAACTGAGCATCAAAAGTGCACAATAATGAAGACTACAGCCAGATGGAATATTAGCAGCTGTGTTGCCGAAAGCAACGCTATTGGTAAAACGTCACGATATAAATAATAGTTTAGCAACACTGCAGTAAAAGAAAAAAAGGCTGACCAAAATATCTAGAGTGCAAATTCAAGGGCTGTTGCGGTTCAATCGTGATCCAGGGTCACTTTTGCTTTTGTAAGCTGGAAAAACAAAATTATAAATAATTATAAAATTTAGAGCAAAAGCATTGTATTCTCCCCTGGCATGTACCACTGCGGGGACATCGGCAAAAGGGGAGTTTTATTCATTTATTTCTTCCTCTTCTGGGGCCAAAACTATTTCAAATGTAAATTATACATTTGGTGTCTGAATCATACTAATACATAATGCGTCTCTGCTTTTCCAGGCATTTCTCCTGTGAACAGTGTGTGGTCCTCTTGTGATTTTCCTTTTGTGCTTCGTAGGAGAGTTAAACTGTTAAAGATTCAGTTCGTCCAAATTACATTAATAAAAGCCCATGTTTTACCATTTACTGCTAGTGGCTTCTGTCTATGCAGATAGATTGAGTTTTATGTGCTCAGGCTTTGCGATAACCATCTGAGATTTCTGCTGCAACTGCAATATAATAGTGGTGAATGGAAATGTGTAGCTCTCAGCATTTTGTCCCGCTTCAAACTGTACTTCATACAGACAAAAAATACTCCAATCTTCGAATTATCTTGAGTAGTTTCTGTAAAGGTAAAGTTTTTTTTCTCACTGCTAAAAGGAGACGAGCAAAATTACTTCTTTTTTTCATTAGAGTGAGGGAGTGTGTTTGCTTTCGTTTGTAATTTGGGTCAATTAATTGTTCTCAGGTTCTCACAGTCCTGTCTGTGCGGAGGCACCACCACCTCTTGTGCATGATAAATACGCCAATTAAAATCAGCAAGATGAGTTAGCACAGGAAGCAACTTCCTGAGCCACGTTCACTGATTATGAATATGTGAGATCTTGCAGCTCAAGCGAAGCAGGTGATGATGAAGGAGTCGAGGGTTTGACACTCGCTAGATTGTTTCACGGAGTGAACTCTTAAGATAATGATGTTTTTGCAGCATGCGCTAATACAGTATGTGTGCTATTTAATATAGTTCATTTTTTATCTCTCACAGGAATTCCTAAGTTATTTATTTATTACTTAAGAAACAGCATGTATGAGCTTTGTGAATGTGGAAGGTACGGTGGCCTTGAGGTGGAAAATCACAGCAAATCAACTGAATTTCTCCGACAGTTGTGCTGCACTGTGTATTATGTGGAATTAATTATGGGCTGTAATCAACTATAATTTGTATTATATTTTTTTCCATGCAAATTAATTCATTCAATTAACTCATTATTTTGCCTATGAAATGTCTGAAATGAATATTCTCCCTGTCGTCATAGTGGATGTTTTTCGAATACCGTGTTTTGTCCACGTTGAGTTTAAAATGATATGGATCAAAAAGAAGCACATCTTTACATTCAAGAAGCTGCAACAAATGACTTTATTATCCAAATAGTTAACGAGTAATTTTCTGTCAACCAACTAACTGATTAATCTTTTCACCTCTAGACTCTATGTGACTGTATTTTCTGATTTCTCTGATGCTCAAATGTTTTGCAGCTCAGGGCTGCCGTACCGGGGCTCTGTACGCCTTCACGTTTTGAGCATTATGAACGGATCATTCTAATCATAACTTGCCCTTCCTGATCAGAATCTGCTTAAAAACACAACAGCCTAGCTAAACGTGCTGAAGGGGCAGGCTGTTCCTCCCCGCCTCCTCTCCATCCATCCCAAATCCACCCCTTGGGGTGTTACATTCAGACCATTTAGTGGAGGCGGAAAAGGGAGATGCAGGACTCAGGGAGGAATTGTGTCGGGCATTTCTACTGGAAGAAAAGAAAAGCGGAGCATCTGTGTCAGCTCCTCTGTTGCTCTGGCTGGCCTGTCAGACACCATTACAGAGGAGCCTGTCTCCCGTGACTCGGCTGGGGAGCCTCCGCGGGACCGGCGGGCCGGGCCCTAATCAAGAGAAGACTGCCAAGCGGTTAAAGAGCAGAAGCACAAGCCAGCCACCTCCCAGTCGCCCTCTATCTCGCTCCATCTTCCCGTTGTCACAGTAACTCCCGTTGCTCTCCGACTGTCTCTTTTCTCTCCCTCGCTTGTCCAAATAGCTCACCCCTCCCCTTCCTTTCCGCCGCCTGCCGCTCTCTCGTTGTCTTCCCCTCCGTCGCGAGGACTTGACCGGTGTTCGTAAACAGGACGAGGCGTCATGGGAGAAGAGTTTGTCACTTACCCAGACAACGTTTGACAAACCCTCTGTCCAAGAGGTCTGTGGAATACAACGCAGTGGCAGGCGCCGAACACATTAGTCACTCCGACGGCACTCCTCAGGGATCTATTGTTGGTTTCTTGCTCTTTTTTATTTTTTCTCCATCCACCTTCTCTGACATCAACTGCCTCCAAGTGCCTGGGGATATGTGGTGGCGTTGCTTTGCTCCAAGTTGTTCTCAAACTAAATACAACTTTTGTCTGCAGCTGTTTTTCAGTCGGTAGCAACGCCGGTGAAAAAAATCAAGGCCAATCGCTCCAAGGATACCAAGTTTCATTGATTAATATAATTGACCCAGCTCTGTCGGTGACCATTATCTCAGACACACCAGTGCTTTTCTTCCTCAGTGAGCCATCATTAGGGCGTTGGTTGTCCTGGTTTTCCACATGAAAGAAGGTCAGTCCCCCAGCAGGAGGCTAATAATCTGACAAATAGCTGTTTCAAGACAGTGACACAGGATAAACCAGGTTGACCTAAATGAGCTTAACACCTGTTATCCAGTTCTGGCTTTATGACTCTTATCCCAACCTACACAGGTTTTTTTATGGATGAAACAGTGGCGATAGTTTGTTTGATTTTTTTATAATTTTTTTCTAGCCACTTGACTTCACTCCATTTTGTTGCAAAAGGCCATTGATGTGCCTTTTTGTCTTGTTTTTAGATACATTCTTCACATTCAAGACAAATTGCACTGCGGCCAGGTAGAATTATTAACCAGAACATTTCTGAGGGATTAATTGGCTTTGGGATAATGGATATTGGATCATTCAAATGTATAAAATACAATAGGCATTCGGTTTTTGCTTTGATGAAAACTTTATTTTAATAAATAATTAATAATAATTAATAAGCTTTGGACATGCTGCAGCAACACAGCCAATCCATTTAGATTTTTGAAATATATATTTATCATCGCAGGTATATGTAGTTGTATTATGCAAATAAATCACTTAAAATTGCTCCTGCTATCCCCATGGATTATTCAACAAATGGCCCAAAACACATGTTATAAATGTTGCATAACAAGCAAATTAGCATAAATTATGTATCTCCATCATGTTTTCCCACATTTCCCCTGTTTGAGGTTTGACTGCATGGTGATTATTTTTTTAATTGGGTCATCTCATTTCACCCTCTTCCTCTGCGCTGGTTTGATGGCACCAACTGCTTATCTTGATCTGCCAGACTCCTAATAATCACACAACGCCAGTTTCTTTTGCCTACTTTCTGTCAAATTTAAAAAAGAGATTAACCTGTGACAGTCGCCTCTGAACAAAGGTTCAAACAGAACGCGTTGCACCGAGACATAAAACACTCTCCCTCCTCTCTGAGCTCCCTTCACTACCCCTCCCCCGGTACCACGTCACAAACCCCGCACAGGACGTCGATCGTGTCAATCACGACGCGGGGGGGTGTGGGACGGGGCGAGCCGACGGAAAGTCAAGAGACGGGGAGGAATCTTGGGTCGAGAGCGTCTGCCTCTTGTCACGAGCCACAGGTGCTCTCTGCCACCAACACAACTGTCTCCGTCAGAGCTGATAAAGCCGATGATTTTTGAAGACGTGCGAGGAGGCATAAGTAAAGATTGTGCCCGCGGGTGTCGGCCCCTGAAGACAAGTCGCGTGGAAAGCGAAGGCAGCGCTCTGACTTCTGATGAAACCAGAGAGCGTTACATCAGAAGTAGAACGTGCTGGGCGGTGTCGTCTCCATCCTCCGAGGCGAGCCCTAGTTTCGTGGAGATGTTTATTATTGATAGAGGTGGATGATAGCCTTGGGATGAATTGCATAATCTAGAGCCTCTAATGGATACAGGAAATGGATCAGGTCATCAGTCAGGTCTCTGCGGATGAAGGATGTGTCTTTGTTTGTATGTCTCTCCCTTTGTGCGTGCATACATGCATACATACATGTGTGTGTGTGTGTGTTCCCACTAAGGCCGGGCAACCTAACCATCAGCACACACTCAAAGTCTCTGATAACATGCCTCGTGCGGATGGGGTTATTTAAACTCAAATGCATCTTTTAAATTGGCTTTAAAAAGGGCCATTTTTACATTTTTAAGGCTATAACTCGGCACAGCGCTGAAAACAAAGATAGAGGATTGCGGCGCATTCCCAGTGGGAGCCTAGAGCACATACTGAAATGTACACACACACACACACAGGAAAACAAAAACAGCCGTCTCAGAGGAATGCTCTGTGAAAATGTCAGTTTACGCTTCTTTATGAGCCAAGCTCGAAATACATTTGAAATCAGCATGAACACAATCGCTGTTCCTGCATTCGCTTCCGTATTTAAATGATGTGCGCTGCAGACATTTAGATCAATAAAGGGGTGAATTCGTAATTTGATCTCTCTGAATACTGTCGATGCATTCATGGGCGTGGTCTGCGAAAGACATCTGACCGGGGCTCACCGTTAATACTGATGATAAACATCTGATGAATAAAATATTGTTTCGAGCAATTCTGAGCTTTAAATGCAGCCAATATTCAACTGCAAGGCGGTGTCATAAAAGACATTAGTTCAAACAATTCAGAGAATTACAACCAAATGTCAGAAATCTAAGCGAATGGAATAGATGTTAACCGGTGCAGTAACATGAAATGTTTCTTCTTTTTTTAAATTAGAGATGTCAATCAAGCACAGTCCTCAGAAGAGGTCCGACCAGACATGATAAGATAACGCTAATCCACTCAATGACGCAAATAACAAAAGCAAAAAGCTCAGACTATCTGCATTGTACCGCGCTGCCAAGCATTGCACATCAAGGTTGTTTTTTTTATGAAAATACCTGGCGGAAAACATACAGGGAAGAGTTGACTGAGACGTACACTATCATGAGCATGCACCTCCAACTAAGGCTGTTTGCCTCAGCAACACGTTGTAACGCACCTCAAGCATTCATGATGAAGGTTTTGCAGCAGGTGAGAATCAACAGAGGCGTGTTAAATGTCAGACCACTAATTGTTTCGGTCAGAGCAGCGTGTGCTGCCATTAACTACGTGAAGTGACAGATAAAGCAGCGGTTTGATTAAAAACTCTCCCAATTGCCTTCAAATGGATCGCTGAATAAACCTGAGGAGTTAACGGCTAATTAACTAACAACTACCTACAATTTTCTGCAAAAGTGGTTACTTTGCTCCGGGGTGTGGCTAATTGTGGGTTCCGTTGCATTAAGTAGAAAAGGTAGAAGAACGGGGAGTTTTTAATCCAGCCGGTGGAACAAACCCTGCAGAGTGCAGACATTAGTGAACCGCGTTGTTGTGGGTAGC
This sequence comes from Taurulus bubalis, assembly GCF_910589615.1. Taxonomy (NCBI): domain Eukaryota; kingdom Metazoa; phylum Chordata; class Actinopteri; order Perciformes; family Cottidae; genus Taurulus; species Taurulus bubalis. The sequence goes on along the minus strand of NC_136603.1, from coordinate 18,931,421 downwards.
TATTGATTCTTTATCGATGCCATAATGCTTCCATTTTCTTTTGGCTGCTCTGCTGCTATTTAAAGATAAGGGGGGGGGGGGGGAAGAAGAAAATAATTCACAAACCGGCCGGATCACAGTGATATCTTCCCACATAATGTCTGTTTTGGCCAGAGTGGAGCAATACAGTCAAGTGTGAATTCAAGGGTACTGTGGAAAGTATTGGTCATTTGGTGTACAGATGTTACCAGTATGAGTGGCGAGAGTGAGCACGGAGAAGCTCCGGGTCTTACAGACTAATGTTTTTTTTTCAAACTGCAGAAAAGCTGTATGTGTGTTTGGATTAAATGAAAATACAGTTTAAAAATGACGGAGTTATTGGAGTAATTTGTTAATATCAAACACTAGTTGTTCTGGTTTAGAGCATATCCAGACATCAGTGCATCGATTAGGTATTGGGCCACAATAATTCCCTCGACCATCACCATTTGAACTTCTCTTATCCAAAATGTATTTTCATGAGTTGTAACTACTTTATTTTCAAACTGAAATACAACAAGTCTTCAGAGTTACATTTAGAGATAAGGCCACATAGTTGACCTGAGTCAGCAATTGGATTAAAGTCCAGTAAAAGAAAATAAAAATAAAAGATTGACAAAACACCTGTTTCTGCTGCTCCACATCACCCCCAGCCATGGTAATAATGGACTGGACCGTCTTCCACGTGTTGCGTTCAGGCAGGAACAGTCCGGTCAAAATGTATACCTGTTGTTAAATGTTTCTGTTGCTACGTCCCAAATATTGCAGTTATTGCTAATATTTTATCTGCGCAACGTTAGTTGCCAGTTAGCAACATGTTAACCTCGCACTAGCGTTAGCTAGCATAAAGCTAGCTGTGTGCAGTTGTGTTAATACAACGTTACTGTCATAGTTACTGGACCAATTTGTGTGGTAAATATTGAGTCTTTGTTTTTCATATTGAGGTTATTATTTGTCCACATGTTTGTGACACATGTTCTGCTGAAATGGTTTGTTGGAAAACCCCGCGGAGCGATAATTAATGCAGTTTTGTTGGCAATTTAGGCGACTCTCTATCTATCAGCACTCTCAGGCAGCTAAGTGACCGGTATATTAGTTTCCCTGTGGCTCCATCTATATATATATATATATTCTGTGGATACATGCGTTTGTCTGTCTGCACTGACTGTTCTGCGGAGGCTCTCGTCTCGGTAAAGCAGAGATAGCGAACGGCGATTGTAAACAGCGTCTCGGGCCTTGTTTTGACGGACACCAGCACCAACTGACTTCTCTGACGTCTCGACATCGTCTATGGGCCTTGGTGGGGCTCCTGAGGGCGCATGTATCTGCATTGCACAAAGGAAACTTATCTTGTTCTCCTGTCAGGAACCTAATTATGAATGAAACGGATTAACTTTAGTAATTTCTGCAGTGTAAGTAGGTCTTTGGTTAGCCACTTAATACTTTCCTCCTTCTAATTGTACAAGTATGGCCACTATTTATGTTTATGAGGCTGTGCAGTGATGATTGATGAGTCCAAAAGGGCATTGCCAGATAGTATACAGTGGATCCATAGAAGTCTATTGCTTCTTACGCTTTGTTATATTGCACCATTTCTACCTCAATTTATCACAAATTGGTAGTTTTCTATACTTCTTAGTCTGTCTGTGGCCTCCACACAACAAAAGCTAGAGTGCATGACCCACCATACATCTTATACTTGGAGCAGATTATTATTTTATTTTTTTTTCAAAAAGAATACCTGAACAAGATGGGGAAAAAAAGAGAAAGCCTGAAATGACATTTTGAATTATAAACGAGTGCTGTCTGAGAAGTTTATTGCAAAAGCATCAAAGAATAAAAGTCTGAGCGTAATGGCTGTAGAGGCTCAGCCTTGTCTTCCTCTACACTTGAAGTAATTAGTAACTGGGGAAAGAAAAACTGTGTTTTATAGATCCATAGCCACTATGTAAGAAAAAAAAGAAGAAGTGCAGAGCTAAAATCAGAGGTTAACAGAGGTTGCACTGACTTGCATTATCACACATTCAAGCTGTATTGGAAAAGCAATTTATAATTCTACCACGATGTGCTCAAATGTAATCGAGAAACACGAATCAAATAGTTTGAAGGAGATGTTTTCACAGCAATATATGGTGGATATTAGAGAGGGGATTATCAGCATCAACACAAGCTCTTAGCGGCTTATAGTACATAATTAAAATGACTAACGCCAAGATTTTTTATTCAAAGAAAATATTTAAGTACCAATACAATCATTCATTTCCTAATCATTTAAATTGTGTGTTTTTTGCAAATAACCACAAAGATTACAACAAGTAAAAAGGATAACATTTATAATTGTTGACAGTTTCCCGGGACTGAGGTGAAAAACATTAGTCTGGAACCATGCTGTCAATTGCGGTTCTTGGAAAATAAAATCCTAACTGGCAAATATTTGCCAAGTCAGGCTTTAAAACTAAATAAAAAATGTGATTCGGCGAAGAAAATAGCAGTCGGTGCATCTCTAACTCCGACGAAAGGAAGCGTTTGAAGGTCCGTGTAATACATTCTTGCATAGCACCTTAGCTTTCAGCTGTATCAGTGGATTCCATCCTCTTGAAACAGTTCTCTTTGCCCTCCGAAAATGTCAAAGTGGTTATTGAAATTCATTCTATATGCCACACATGCTGATGAAGGGATAGCAGCGTGGTGAAGCGTTTCATACCCCTGCCTTGTGTTGGGGAAGTGCTTGAGATGCTTGCACAGAAAGGTTCCCGGGAGTGTCCTTCAGGGGAAGGAAATCCCTTTTCAGCAGTTCTGAGCCACTGACTCTGTATTTAGGAGGATACTCAACAGGCCCGCATATGCACAGCCATTCTCTGGAGACGTGAGCAATTGAGTAAAAGTTGTTGAGTTGGCCTTCTTGTGCAAGTTATAGTACTATCATCCAGACTGTTGGTTTCTGGGTGTTTTTTTTGGGCTCCTTTATAGTGGTGTCCCTCTGTTACAGTGTTTTGTCACATGAAGGGGCGGTCCTAAACAAGTCACTGACCAACATTGGGTTTTTAAAATTATGTTGATGCTGATTTCACCACGCACTTTTAAGGATGAGGAGCCCTTAAATGTGTCTGTTCAAGAGTTTTACTAAGAGGGAAGTAAAATACGTTTACTAAGAGGGAAGTAACAATGCTAATAGCAGATATCCCTGTAAAACTGTTTTATGGGGTGATCTTTACTGAGTATCGAGCCGATACCGACCCAAATAGCTGGATCTGCTAACAGTGACAAAGGGGCCGATCCATTCAATTCAACTTTTATGTTCAAAGACCATATATATATATATATATATATATATATATATTATATTGACCTTTTAACTCCTGTCTTGACCAAGTTTTGTTGCATTACATCGTAATATCGTAATGCTGCTGCATGATTCATTAGTTTAATAATGAATAACAATTCAGTACATTAATTTATCTATGTATTTATTTGTCACATTTTGTTTTTACAAAGTTAGGAAAAGCAATGCTGACGTCAAGCCTGCTGTTGCCTTACACATAAAAGAAATATCCCAGTCACTCCCACAGAGTGAGGCAGGCATAGAGTTTATTAATTAAACACTGGTTTCAGATCAGTACTTATTTTTGGCCCAAACCAAAGATGTGTATATATATATATATATATATATATATATATATATATATATATATATATACATATATATACATATATTTATATATATATATACATATGTGTATATATATACATATATATGTATATATGTATATATATACAGCTGCGACCTTGTATGATCTCTCTTACACGTAGTGCTTGTAGAAATATAGTAACGTCTTTGATTGTTCCGAGTCGGCCATCGGGGTGACGGAGAGTGCTTTCGATGGAGATTGAAAGCCAGCATGGACTTTGCGCCAGTTTTAAGTTGCAGGCCCGTTATTGAGATAGATGGACCTAGTTAGACGCCGGTCTTTGCCTGAGCGTGAGCCACTGGCAGTGGAGGCGTTCAGCCTCGCTGTAAGCCCAGAGCAGTAAGCTGTCCTGGGACTAAGAGTCGATGACAGAAAAGGCTGCCGCCGTAAGTCCATTTTAGTGAAGGCCTTCTCAGTGAATAACATCTGCCACGTTGCCTGCATGTACAACAGTGCCTTGCTGTGCACTTTAAATTTGCCCGACTGAGCCAGTCATATCATTAGCTTGTGATACGGTCTCTGTTGATACTTGTGCAGCTGCTGTCTGAATGCAACGTGACAGCGGGATCTGTAGACCTCGTGTTTGAGGACACAGTTAAGAGTTTCTTTTCAGGAATCGCCTGTACTCCCTTGTGGGTGACAATTATCCAATTATTTACAACGTACATTTTGTTACAACGGGGGCGTCTGTACAGTGACACAATGCTTCGCTCAGTCGTGGAACATAATCTATATTAATACAAACTGTTATTTATCTTGCCATTCATACAGTGTTTTGAAACTCAAGGGGTTTAATGTTTTTTTATAAGATGTTGTGTACGATTGATTATCTCATAATATAGTCATAGTCACTCCTTCAATCATTTATTCATGGTCATATCTTTAAGTACTGCGTTGTATTTTTCGACCGTCATACCAGCCTGGAAAAGATGACCTTGAGGAAATATATTCCTAATAAATATCTTCATGCATATTTCTCATCTAATCTGTATTGCTTTACAAAGTGAGAGAGGACTTAAGATGACATTTGGAAATTACCGTTGGACCGACGCCATGTCAATATTAGGACGTCCTCTCTTGGAGCGTCATTTTAAGGGTTTTGCCCAATCGCCGATTAGCTTGTAAAAAAACAAAAAAGCATGACATTAAAATCAGGGAGGAGGTCCGGCCCCCGAGGGAGGACAGCAGGAGCTCATCCTCCGCTCCTCACCGTCTCTGCTGCAGTTTAGTCAAAATGTCAACGATTGATTTATTTTTCCAAAGAAGAGAGGATTTTATTAATGATACTGAGATTTGGTAATGGTTCATTTCAACCAATTACTTCTTTATTACATTTTTTTCTCCCCGTCCCCCTTAAAATCAAACCAGGAGCAACCTCCTCTGCCTCGATGCTTTTTCTGATACACATATACCACATTTTGTTTTTCTCTTTCCACTTCTAGAGTCACTAAAACCTTTGGCATTGGGGATGTGAATAAAGAAGAGACTCTTTTCGTGGCGCTCGTTTACTGCTTAGCAACCTTGTGTGAGTGTTTCGCGCCTGGCAGCGGGTACTTCATGATTAGCCATAATTGGCTAACAGCAGCTTATTAGTATATCAATGGTTTTACTGGTGGTTTGATTGGTCTGATGGCTTAATGGGAAGACGTGGTCCTCCTTAGGGTAAACATACTGTTAGGTGAGAGTTTTGTCTCCGATTCTTTTTTCCTCACCCCTATAGAATGTGTATGGAAGGGTGAAACTGAAGGGTATCACTTTTTTTCCCTCAATACCTTGTGAGGACATCATGATCCTGGCATGCAGAGCACATACTTGTGGTATTTCTGTCCCGCTGCTAACACTGTATGAAAGACTTTCAAGATTGACTTCTGAAAATGGTGGAACAATTTCACGCCAAATTCCACGCCAGAGCACGGGCGTGAAGTACAACATGGCGGGTTCTCCCGGCCCTGCACCCAAACCCAACCGTGGCTCTTTGCCTCGTCGGTCCGGAGCCCAGTGTCTGTGTGAGTTTCACTGGATTGGACAGGCTTCATACTCGAGCCGTGCTTTGAAGTTTCACCCATGGATTTTCCAAAATGTCTGTGTATTGTAACCCTTTATGTAATGATCACACACTGGAACCTCTAACAGGGCTCCAGAGGCTCAACCGCTCATCTTTATGCATCTGTGCACGGAAAATTAGCCCTGAATTTTTGGGCTCTTCCGGAGTGTGTTGCTGCTGACTTTCCCGGCAATTAGCCTAGTGCCCGGGAAGGGTACAAATACTGTCGAGCACCTGCTGTCTTGGTGCAGTGCTTTATAGATGCAGCTGTTGGGTTCAGTTTTCTGCCCGGTTCTTCGTATGTAAAACCGTGTAGAAGCAACGCTGCTGCTCTGGTTTAGTCATTTTAACTTGGCATCAACAGAAATTAAACAGGTACTTGGAAGGACATCGGGGTCAGAAAATGTGAAGCAATCATTCAAGAGGGGAAGTCCGTTGGACAGCCGGGCAATAAACCGGGCCAGCTTGGGTGCTGAGTCCACAGTGGAGTGAGGGGGGGGGGGGGTCAGCTGTGGTGAGCCAGCCAAAGGCAGAAAGAGTGGAGATATCTGCCAGTATTGTGAATGTTGTCTGGTATAATATATTGCGGTTGTGTCTTTTTTATTTTTTTGCAAAAGCGAGGGTGAAATTGATCCCGGGATGAAACGATAGCTCGATCCGATGACTGCAGTAATGTGGGCGTCGTACAGGACGGAGGTTTGCTTTAAAAACAAACACTTGAGTTGAGACACTCCATCTGAAATAGGGTTGCATCGACCACAAGGAGCCCAGGGATCTTGAAGGACTTTGGAATCTGCTCCTCTACATTGACAAACGTGGCTTCAGGCAGTTCAGGCACTTGGTGAAGTTTTTCCCCTGGGTGCCTCCCTTTAAAGGTATTTAAAGTGCCTGTAAACTGGCATCAGACCCACGGGGCGGGCCAAGGCCACACTGCAGGGACCCACAGTCTGTAGGGACTGAAGGCAGGGCTTTAAGCTAAGGTACTTTAGGATCCCTCATGAGAAGCTTAAAGATTCTAATACCTACTTTGTTGCCATCTTCATCCGGACAGATGGATTGCAAATGAGCTATGTTATGTAGTATCTATAGCAGCTATTTATTGATAGTCGTAAAGTGTATTATTATTACACTGAATTAATAATGTGGGGAGACATAACACAATTTACTAATTTGTCTCTAGTAAAAGTCTCTCTGGCAATGGCAGCTGTAATATTGGGGTACGATTCCAGATCTATGTGTTTTTGACAATGCCGCCAGGGGGAGAAATGTTACTCGACGAGACGTCGGCTCAGCAAGGACGCTGCCGCGAGATTTCAGTGGAGCCACGCGCTCGTCAAAGGCAATCTGAAGGCAGTGAAGTGAGAGGCAGCGTTCACTCAAACCTTTCTTCTTTTTAATGATTGCTTTCCAACATATCAAGCTTTGTTTGTTAGCGGCTAGACCTCGAGCTCCGACTTTCACTTTGCATCTAAACCGAGCGGGGTTTAAATCCAAAAGCGTGCATCAATCTAATCTACAGTCATTCAACGTACAATCCTGTACATCTAGTACATCTTGTACATCTAGTATAGTGGATATCTAACTCTGGAATGCCCCTCCCCCTTCTCCTTGTGCTGCAATCACATACCTCCGAGTATCACATGTCTGACTAATTGTTGCATGGAATGATCTTTTTTTTTTTTTTTGTGGAGATTGCAGGGTTTTGGGGCGGAGGGGAGCTCCATTGGGGGGACGGAGGACTCGTTTGTTCTGTCGCTCATTGGCGCTGATGTCCTGTCATGTTTGCTCACGCTGCGTTTCGCAGAGCTCTACCCCTCAAATTGGCATGCTCCTTCCCTCCGCCACATAGTCACGCACCGATGGCTGCACTCGCCTTCACTTCGCATCTCTCCTCTCCTTTGTCTCCCGCTCGCCGTGCTTCCTCCTCCCCCACCCCTCCCCCGCACTGTTCTCCTCATCCCTGTCGCCGCCGTCCGTCCGTCCGCCTCCATCACTTACACTTTTTCACCTCTCAGTCTCTTACCTCCTCTACTCCCTCAGCCCGCCGGGCCTCCCTGCATCTCTGCTCTCCGCATTCCCCCTCCGCCTCCTCCCACCACCTGTCTTTGTTCCACCCCTGTCAGCCGGCGGTTATGTCGGACGCTCTCCGAAGTCAGCGTTTGGGAGCTGCTACAGAGGCACAGGATGAATGATGATGGTTCTGCTTGTTTTGCAAGGTTGTTGTGTGTTGTTGTGACCTGGTATGGCATGGGTGCTTCTTTTTTTTTTGTCGTGCAAAGTGCTCAGACGGTGGAATGCGTTGGTTGTTTTGTGTGTGTGTGTGTGTGTGTGTTGTGTTTGTGTGTGTGTGTGTGTGTGTCTGTGCATGCGTGAGATGCACCGATCCCAGGCAGGTAGAGAGACAACAGGTCCTGGCTGCAGTCCCAAAGCTTAGCTTTAGGAACTTTGATGAAGAGAGTGGAAGGTAGGCAGATCCACAGCAGCCCCTGCAGGAGGATTATGGAAACTAAATTCTAGTGACAACAAAACAAACAAAAAAACAAACAGAATGGGTGTGAAGGGATACGAAAGAATGGAAACAAACCTAAATGCATACAAGATGCTGCAAATTGAACTCCGAAGAACATAAACGTGCACGGACGTGCACCTCCATGCACAGCGTGCATTCTCCTCCATATTTCCTGTCCCTAAGCCACTCCAGTCACACAGAAGGACACACAGACATAGACACACACACGGGTCCGTCGACACCTCCGCTGTCTCTGCGCTCTCGGGTCGAAACGCCGCACGACTGTCCAGGTTTTGTCACAGCGGAGGTGCGGGCCGATGTCTGCGACTTTTAGCAAAGCCCGAGCCAGCGGGCACATAAGGCCGTGCCATATGGCCCCGCTACCCTGTCTGCACCGGACTGGAGCATCACATGTTCTCACCGCCCGTCTTGCCCCTCATTAACATACCCAATTCATTTGGTATCTCCTCCACGATCAAACATCTCCCATTTATTATCGTTTTCCTTTGCCCCTTTGTCTCGTTTCCTTTACATTTATTTCCGCTGACAGGGATCCGGCCGACGTGCGGTAAAATGCAACAGCTGACGAAGCTTACGCGAGCAGACCGCCGACATCACTCGCTGGTATTCATCAAGGCCTTCGAGGATCAAAGCCCGACAATAGGGCTATAACAAGAACGTCTTTGTCTCTAATATGGTCATGAGCTGATGTGTAAAGAAGTGCTCTGTGTAGAAATACCAGACAGTTTGAAGAAGTTTGAAACCCGTAACCTCCGCTCCGCTCTCCCCCTCACGTCAAGAGAAGTCCCAGATGAGTAAATAAGAACTTGGCAGATAGGTGTCAAGGTTTTTTTTGTTTTTTTTTGTTGACGAGACCGGTTGAAGATCAGTTAAAAAGCGCCAGTCGCGATGAAGACGCGCCGTGTTTCACGTCTTGACTCATTTTATGTTTGGCAATCTGTTTCCGCCACAGTTGCTCCCTCCTTGGTCCTCGTCACCCGGAGCATGAGAGAGACGCACCTTAAGGGCGACACCCAGGATCCTCCTTCATGCCCACGCACCGCAGTTTTACTGGATGAGACTGGAATACTCACACTGTAAACACAGCTGCCTCCTTTTGCATCTCCTCTGAGGAAGACGGAGGTTTCAAATCACCCATCCTCCCGTCACTCCTCTCCTCTCTGCGTGGTTGAGAGCCAAAAAAACGGTGAAGATCAAGAGATGGGGGGATGGTTGAGGGGAGGGGGGAGGGGTTTCACGGAAAAAAGAAGACACTCTTAAAAGACACCCGCAGGGCTCTGCCGGGCAGCTTTCCCTTCCGTTGCATCATGCCTGGCATAAAGCGAGAGTCCCCAGGTTAAGAACAGCCTGAGCCAGATGGGAGAGAGTGTGAGAGTGAGGGGAAGCGAGTGGGAGACAGAGGGGAAGGATAGAGGATGGCAACAAAAAAAGCGCGGGCCCTGCAGTAAGCTATTCCAAGAGCCTTTGTGGGGTTGCCATTTTTTCATTCTCTCCCACTCTCCTTTGTGGGATTTTCTATTCCTCTCTCTCTCTCTCTCTCTGTCCCCATTTATGCTTCTTGTTTTTTTTATTTTATAATGTTCTTTTTTATTTTTTTGTGCCTTGGTTTCTTCAGGCGCTGTGTTTCTGTTTTATCGTGCCAAGTGTGTTGAGCCAGGGCTCCGTCTCTCTCTCTTCGTCTCTCTCTCTCCATCTCTCTCCCTCTCTTTCTCTCCTGCTCTGCAGCCGTCTGCGTCTCACGTCGGTATCTTTCTTTACTCTCATTGCCCCTCGGTTCCCTTCTGTCTCACTCTCATCCATTTCCGCTGACTTCTTCTCCACCCCACGTCCAATTCCACTCATCGTGTTTGCCTCCCTTCTGCTCTGCAGCCATCCCTTCCTGCATCTCAATCCCTTTGATCAAGAGCCAGTGTGCCGTTTCTCTTTCCATTCCATACTCCTCCTCCCTTTACTGTCTTTATGTGCATTCTGCCATCTCTCCCTCTCAGCTGCTGTTCACACTTGAGCGTTCTGATGCTCCCGGGCTCCTGAATCGATGGCGTGGTTATTTTCTGCGCTTCCATCCCCCCGCGGCCAACAGTCCTTGTGTGTGTCTGCGTGTCTCGGATGACATTGTCGCCAAGCCAGCTGAATTTATGTGTGAAAACGATGTCCTTTCCTTAAAGGTCTCTGTCCACACTCAAACACCTAAACAATCTCAACCAACACCCGTGGAGTCTCAGAGGGTGACGTCAGCTGGTGACGTCTCTGTTGGGTCTCCTCCTGCTCTCGGGTGATCACCTAGAGCAGTTTAGCTGCCGCCATGTACACATGTTTATGCTGTCTGACCTGAACGAAGCATGATAATCATCTCCTCAAATCATTAAGCTGAATATTCTTGTTTTCCTTTTCTGGCTGGCCTTTGGATGGCTCAAGACAAAGGTTTGAAGTCGTCATTAAATATAGTTCATTTGTTGGAAAGATGTCAAAAGAAATGACTGCTGCTCATGAAAGTTTTATGTTAACCTTGGGAAAGGTAACTCCGCTGCTACTGCGATGAGATGTGACTTAATGTGTTCCGACAAATGAGCTCAAATCAGGCGGCAACGATTGGATCTGAAAAGGAAAGCCAGGGAAAGACAATGCTGAAGTGCCTTTAACTAGCATTCTCTCTAATGGCCATCAGGGGGCGACTCCTCTTTTTACAAAGTCAGATTGTATAGAAGTCTATGAGAAAATGACTTCTCACTTGATTTTTCCCAATAGTAAACATTGTAAACACAAGTTTATGGTCTCAATCTCTAGGTTCCAGTCTTCTTCAACACAGCATGAGGTTCATTTTGATGATGCTCCCATTTAGAGTAAAATAGACCTTAAAGCAGGGTATGCTTTACCTTGTGATTGACCACGGCGTTGTCCGGTTTGAGAGTTGTCTGTGTTTTCGTCTGAGAACTTGAACCCTTTTCACAGTGTGTTTTCAGTTCATGAAAGTTAAATTATAAAAAAAAGAAAGTTAATTGTAACGCTTTTTGGATGCCTTAAAATGTCTTATGCCTTATAGTTCGGTTGCACTTAGCTCCACCCTCTACTGCCCGCTTCTGATTGCAAAAACCAAGATGGCGACGGCCAAAATGACGAACTTGAGGCTTCAAAACTGTAGTGAACAAACCAATGGGTGATGTCACGGTGACTACGTCCATTTCTTATATAAAGTCAATGACATAAACACAGGTCCTTGACAATAGCAGCAATAGGCTTGTATTTAAAATAAGTGCTCATACGGTTGCTACAGGTGGCACTACATCATAGCTCCTGACTGTGACCGAGCAGGCTTACACCATTCTTTTTAACAAAACTCCTCTTTCTTTTTTTACTGTCCACACTAAAAACTCAAGGCAGGCATTTTAAAAATGTGTTCACGTTGGTGAATGTGGTTAAGCAGCTCAGACTACAGGCTTAGTGTGAGCCAGGGACCAAAATGAGAAGACAAAGATGCATTTTCACGCCGGCTTAGTGTGGCCGTAGAAGCAGCCCGTCTCCACTACGTGGTAGTCGGAGGGTCACGTGGCTGTAAACATTCACAGAGTGTGAGAATTCTTCTCCACAGTCGTGTGCTTTTGTGAGTCATGTAATGTTCTGTGAGGTCACACAGACGGATGATTTGGCCCAGAGGGAACAGATTCCAGGTCAATCCATTGGAGATTTAAAGGGGAACAGAAGTGGAGACAAAGAGCCATGAGCTCCTTAGCCTCCTTTCCTGTGGGGACTCTCAAAACGAGCCCCTTGTCCTTGTGATGTCACGCCCAGCAGGAACACATTTTCACACATTGCCCATTTTTCAGCATTTGGATTTAATCAGGTTATGGGGATGTGACTACGGAGCAACAATTTCTCTGGACCATCTGATAGCCATTCCGTCTTTCCAGGGAATAGAGGGGAATATTTCACAATTGAATAATCACATTTGTTATTCCTGCGGTGTAGCACAGGGGAATCAATATCAAATCAAATGAATATCTCTCCACTGCGGCCCCAAAAAAAGGAAAGGAAAGACTCGTCGGTGCTCGATGCCATCAGTCATTGGAAATCTAAACTTGCTCCGAAGCCAACAAATCATTCTGTTCTCCTGCACCTCCGCAGCTATTTTGCTCAGTGCCCTTGAGCAAGTCACTTAACCTGCTGCTGCTCCAGTGGAGCCACACCAGAGAGGAGACTTTTTCTCAAAAGAAACATGTTGCATGAATATTACCCATTAAAAAGAATGTGTAGCAAATCTTATAGAGGCAACAACAAGGTTAAAAATAGAAAACATCTGAAGGTATATTATTCATCGAGAAGTTAGGGGTCAGTTCGTCTGCTTGGTCACATTTGTGTGGGTGTGGTTTGATCAGATTTGTCAGATTCAAATGTTATACGTGCATGACATCGCCTTTGAACCAGTGAACAAACAAAACTGTATTAACTTTGCATTAAAATGTATTCGTACCGGCAGAGATGCAAATGTGTTACAGTTGCAGCCTTTCTTCAATAAAAGGTTTGAATAGATTGTATCTCAGGCAGAGGACCAACTACCTGGTTTCTATTCACCCAGAACGTTTTCCTTTGAGCCAGACGCTCCGGATGAATTTAGATTTCTGGGGCTTTTATTGTGAAAGGTAAGAACGGAGGAAGTCGATCTGGTCTGAGCTGCCTCTATAAAGGTTGGAAGGAGTTATAAAATGTGTCATCTCAGTTAGACTTCGTAGCCTTTGTGTTGTTGGACACTATAGTGTACGTTTTAAATATATTTCACGCACAACGTCATTGGTTGATGCCTTTATTATTAATATTCGTGTTCTGTGTGAGAGATTCATGTCAGGAACTACAGCTTGGAAAAATGTATTGACGTGCAATCGAATCGCACATAACAAAAGAAGCCGTGTGGGTGTAAAGGTAGCTCGTAGTAGGAAGCTGAAAATATGTTTTCAGAGCTGTTATAATTGTAATGTGATTGTGATGGTATGTCAGTTCCATAAGAGGATACAATGCTGACGAGGCACAGCTGTCCTTTATAACTGAATTTAGTGATACACGAATGTACACCCTGTACATGTATAGGTCTGTCAAACGGCCAACTGTGCAGTCTGTTTCAATGTGATAAAAGTATCCTGTGTCTTTTATTTTCTGCACAATTTCACCGCTGTATGTATGTGTATACAACAGTGCTTCTCTTTGGTAGTTCTCATTTTATTTGACAACGTATTTCACCGTTGTTATCTCGTCATAATCGAACCCATTTGGCTCAAAACGCAAGTTCAAGCCAAATCATTTAGCATCTGTTTCACCAAGGTTGGCTGAAAACCTCAATTTCGCACTGACAAAAACAGCTGACACCATGCGCATCAGACCGAAAACAAACTCAACGTCAACCTTTGACTCTCACTCACTCATTATTAATATTATTATTTTGTGCCATTGTGTGATTGGAGACATTTTATTCTATGTTGTACTCTCCAATCTGGACCCAGCATGAAGTCCAACATGTCCAGTTGAGGTCTTCTCAGGTCAAAGTTTGAACTGCAGACGTCTTTAAACAATCCACATTTGCACTGAAAGGACCTCTGATGGTGTCTGCCATACACGGGACTTGAAACAAAAGCAATCTTTCAGTTCTGTTTTCTACCGCAAATTCATAACCCAACATCTGACAAACTTAATTAGTGAGATGTCTCCAAATACAGCAAGGAAATAGAAGCTTTACGAGAACTGTATTCCTATATCCTCCTCATGCCGGGGTCTTTGAAAGGTCGAAACAAGTTTCAAGTTGTTGCATTTTCATCTTTATTTTACTTCTTTTTTTTCTTTTAAATAAGCTGTAATTATACACTATCAATATGTGGATTATCTCTCTTTTTCCATTTGAAAATGCTGCATGATGAGCAGAGATATCGGCGAGCTAATACAATGATAACATCAGTCCTTCACATTTGTTTATTAAAGTAGCATAAATGAAACGGAGTCGACCCTCACACACAGTGTAGGATTAAGCACTTAGCTTCAAAGCCTGAATACTGATTAATCTCTATTCTATGACACGCACTCAATGTTTTTATTTGTATATGACCTCCCCCTACTTACCTGTTGTCTCCTCTCCTCTCGGCAGTGCAACAATGACTATGCCTCGGTGTGCGGCTCCAACAATCAGAACTACCAGAACGAGTGTTTCCTGCGCCGGGACGCCTGCAAGCAGCAGTCTGAAGTACTCATCATGTCGGAAGGCGCCTGTCCTGCTGGTACGTGCATTTTACATTGCTATGGAAAATGCGCATCACGGTCACACACACACACACACGACACAACATGTACACACTCACAGATAAGACTCAAGTAGGGAAGAGGACACCCTGGAAGCATGCAGATGATGTGAAGCCGAAGGTGTATTTTGTATGGAAATGATGCGCTGTCATCAAGATCATCGCGCGAAAAATGTCAAGGTCATTTGAGACTCATTAAACGTGAACTCCCGAATGTTTGACGTCTTGTGCCCAGTTCATTTTTTGATACCTGGACGTCTGAGGCCAGAAGCAATTTCCCGCTCATTCACCGCAGGTCTCGAATACGCCGGAAGATACCTTTTTCCAGCCATCCCAGAACATCCTCCCCGGGGTGCAAGCTCACTGCATGTCTTATTCCGTGTCAGGTACAGAAAACCGCCGCCAGAAAACCACCTGGTGTGGCACTGCGGGGGTCTTCAGATGGCACGCCACAGTCTCTGCATCCAAATCTACCAACCGGTGAAATAGCAATAGTAAAACTCAAGTTAAAAATACCCAATCTAAGGTAGTAGATATCGTGTTATATTACATTCATCAATACATACTTCAAGTGAACGGGGTTCAGTGATCGCATTACTTCTGAGGAATTAAAGCATGATGGGGGGGAAACATTTTTTTGCCAGAGGTGACAGACTGATGTAATTTCCCCAAGTTTAATGTAACAAGCACGACTTCAATGACAAGTGACAAGTGTTCCCATGGAACAGATGAAGATTTCATCATCGCCGCACAATGTCCTCGCAAAAGACGCATTGCTCAACTGCCGGGCGTTAATTACACAGTTTATTTAAATCCGGTGAGTAAAAACAGAGAGTTGAGGAAAGCTTGACAGCGATGGCCTTTTGCGTTACGTAACGTCTAAATAAATGTCAAAAGGCATGAATTGTCATAGGTGGTTACTGTAACGCTGTAGCAAAGAGGCATGCTCAACATAGCAGAAAATTCAATAACTGAATCACACATCATCTTGATGGCCACTTCATTCTTTACTGGGATGTTTTTTTATTTTAAAAATCCTTTTCATAGAGCGTTCGCATTAATTCTGCGAGGAACCCAGTGAAACCCCTTGGATTTTCTTTTTCAAGCAAAAATAATGACTATTATATATATATATGTTGACTTTTTCTGGCTGATTCTGGTGAGTCAAAGTTCTTTCTAGACACTCATTGGTGCAACATTTCTTTTTTGCTTAAAGAGTTTTGCCACAAAATAATATGCTGGCAAGTGACCATGGTACAAGCAGGATAATACTTTTCGCGTATTAAAAAAATTAAGAAAACCTCCTCCACATGGGCAAACCACCGCTTCACATCGATGAGCAATTAGGTCCCGTCTCCTTCAACAAACGCATAGTTTGTTGTAGATTATCCCTAATACAGTAACTTTGTTTTTAAACAAGAATATACTTTTTCTCTGCCCTGTCCAATTAGGCAAACACCTATTGTTGTCATCTTTCCTTGGGCAGGAAGGAAGAAGCACTCTGTAATTATCCAACATAATTGGGATTACTGTTTGCTGATATGACTTGGCGTTTAAGCAGCTGAGTGGGTGGGCGCCTTCAGTCGGGAAAGGTCAGCCACTTCATTAGCCGCGATATGGAGACCAGTAGTGCCTCTCGGAGTATGCAGCGCCATAAAGTTAAAGGTTCCTGGTCATTAAAAAGGTTTGGGAACGCTTATATGGATTCACATCTGTAGGCAGCAGTAAAAATGAGATCCTCTGGAAATTACTGCATTTCCATCCAGGTGTTTTTTTTTTTCCTTTTTTTTATCTTTTTGAAAACTAGCATAACATAATTATACATATATTATATTATTATATTATATGTGCTTGGACGGTATTATGGTATACAATGTTATGTAGAAATCCTGACGGTATGATTAAAAAAAAAACGTCCCGAATACAGACGCAGTGCTTTCTACGATGCTGTGTTGATGTCATGTATTTTTCCAGAGGTCGGCCTCTACGGTGCAACAGGCAGCTGAACAGAACAAAAAGATGGCGACTGCTTTTTTTCTTCTTTTTCAAAACACAAAAGCAGTTTTTTCGCCACATGAACTGCCAGTCTGACCACCATATCATCTCTCTTCAGCCCACTGATGTGTCGGTACCGCCGGTTCCCGCTGTGAGAGCGCGGGCGAAAGTACAAAAGGTTTAAAGACGCTGTTACCGCCCAAGTCTAGTTCCCATTTATGTCACTTTTTATTATACTCGCAGCACATTTTTCTTTACCCCGTCTAGTTTTACATCATGAGAACACGCGTAAGGTTTTGGCCCACATTAACGTATTTGCATCCTATTACGACGAATCCAAACGGACGAGCGCCTGCTTCACAATGAGCATTCCCCTCACGCCCTCGAGGCCAACTCTCTCTCTTAATCGACCAATTAGTGAGTCACGTTCTGAGTGAGTAGTGAATGAGCGAGTCCGCCGGCGAGGTGATGTTGCCGGGTTTTTCCGAGGCACGCGTGAATCACTGCTTCGGCTTCGGCTGCAGCGTCGCCGGCTCGAGTCGAGCAGCCGCTGACTCAGTCGCAGCAGTTGCAGGCGGCAGGCAGGAGTCCATTAGGAGGCCCTTGAGCGAGCACGGCTCAGCAGAGGGAACGCGCGGAGGCCGCCAGCATCAGCAGTGGCGTCTGTGAGCCAGTGCAGGCAGGACTGTGCACAGTCACATGGAGCTTCCAGCCTCTCACTCTCTGAAGTGCTCCATTTGGATGCTGGTGTGTGAGGTCCCCTTTTCAGCGAGCCATGTGATGGCGTAAGCCAGTGTGCGTGATATGGATTTATGTATCTTTTTGAAGGAGCAAAGGGATAGAGTCGCCTTTCTTCCTCTGAGAAAGTTAACGCATGGCTTCGAACAAGGATGTGTTTGTGGCGCGGCCCTCTGAAAAAACAAACCGTGACAGCGGTTCTACAGTACGCGTCACATGTCTCCCTCACGCCGTTCACCCAGAACAAGGCCACAATAAAACAACTGTGCTTCCCAATCCATTTTCATTCCAGTGGAGTCCGAGCCTCACTCCCTCCGTCTAAGTATAGCACAGTGGTTTTTATCTTGAATACTAGATGTGCGGGTTATTGTGCGCTCAAGTCATTTTAGTGACGCGTGTGGTGGGAGGGGAGAACTTTGTCGAATAAGACGTACCATTGAGACAAACAAATAAATGATGGCAGACTGAAAATGTGTTAAATGTAATATGAATGCAGCAGTGGCCCAGAGATAATTAGTAATAATAATTAAATACTATTTTAAATAATTAAAACATACACACTTTGCTGCCTTTTCTCTGTAAAACACTCATGTGGTCGCCTTGGGACGCCATACTGGATTCTTATTGTACTGTCTAAATATGCTGGTGTTCATAGCACACTGTTTTTGCACCTACTTGCCAAGTCTTTTCATACTACATTTGAATAATATAATATGTGCGCAGATGCATGCCAATCAAACTGCAACTTGTCTCTGCCAATTAAACCAAACAAATAGACACCACTCTGTCGCTGTGAACTCTGGGATAGATATTCCTTCACATAAACATCCGGTGACTGAAGGTCAGATTATGATTCACAACTCATCAAGACACTCAGTGAGTCCTTGTGCCCCGTGGGCACGCATCTGCATTTATTATGCTTCTCCACTCATTCATTGAGGTTTTTAACGAGTAATCTACAGTAATAATGTGAGCATTATCCGCCTCTGTTTGCGGTAGCTTCCAAAAGGTCAAAGGCAGCTAGGAAACAGCTCTCCTCAGGGGGACGTCAGCTTTCAGTGGAGAACAGATGCACTCATTCAAATATAATAGCAGTGAACAGATATGTAAGGGGTTGTTAAATAAAAAATACATTTGAACTTTTCTCATTAAATACAGTTCTCAGTTAAGTATTTACCATAGCAACAAGCTATCATGACCTGACAAGGTGATGTTTTTAAGTAAAATTGATTTGGGTTGTTTAAATTCCTGCCATTCTCTGTCCTGCAGCGTTGGTAAAGTTGTTAAAGTTATTAAACCTAAATACAACAAATAAAAGTAATGACACGGGGATGTCGTAATTTACAAACGCTTGGTTTTCATTTTAAAGTTTAACACACGACGAGATTGCTGTGTGGGAGCTTTCTTACATAAGTAAGTGTTGCACACAAACCCTTTCATGTGGAAAAGTAGGGCAGGCAGCTACTTCTGAAGAGTTTCCTCTCGGCTCTCTTCACCACTTAGCCATTTAGTTGATACTCTGTTAAGCCAGCGCAAACGAAAAAACGCTAAGAGATATCACGAATACGAGTAACTAATTGTAAGTAATGCAAGCATCAGAACTACTTCAGCCGAGCTGTACATGTACTGGCACGAAGCCTCTCTCTCTCTCTCCAACATAATGGATACATGTCTGCTTGCCAGTTCCAATACTTGTTTTTCCTTGCTGGGGTACCTATATATATATATATATATATATATATATATATATATATATATATATATATATATATATATATATATATATATATATATATATATATATATATATATATATGTATATATGAAAACGTGTCAAATAAAATGAGAACAGGGAGTCCTGTCAACGTTGAGAAAACATCCTATCACATGGACTTGTTTTTTTATCATATTAAATTATCTCATTAGCTTTTACATAGCTGGTTTGTAATTGTGTTTACATTAACAATTGTATTTTAAGTAATATTACACAACTTATTCAGACTTAAACCATTACCTCATGAAGTCATTATGCTTAGCTTCTTCACAAACATGACCTATTACCACCTACAGCAAGAGGTATGTCACGAGAAAATGATACTTACCAATTTAATGCCAAAATAAAATGAAAGAAACCTGATGGAGCTCGTTTTTCTACTTTACCATAGATACCTACATTGTGAATAAACCGGCAGGAGGAGAGCTGGTAACGTTAGCTAAACTGGTAACGTTAGCTGACCAAATAACGGAGCTAATGGCTAACGTACGTACGTGGGTTGCACTGAGTTATATTACGATGCGTTCATGCTTTATAATGTTAAATATTAGTATTGAGCGAACGTAACTCATAATGTTGGCGTGATTTGTTCATAGGTAATCATGTAAAATGTAGTTTTTGAATGGAAACTAGAGGCAACAGAGCAACATTAGCATAAATGTTACATTGCATTCCTACTCACCTGATGAATGTAAATCCAAAGCTCCATCTCAGATTGTCATTTTTCTGTCGTGTCAACACAATGTCACAGCAATGTCACAGCCGCTATTGTCAGCCATCGAGTGCTGAGTGTGAAGAGACTTCAGTGAATATCGCCCTAGCGGTAGTTGAGAGGGAAGGGCGGCGGTTATTCAAATGTTCCTATTCGGTGTTCGACCTTCACGTGCACGCTCACGCACGGCTGACCAATCTCGTCACATTACCAGGTCTCTCCTTGTGTTCACTGCACACGACAGACCTTCTCGGCGTGTGCAGCAAACACAAGCAGCCACCTGACAGCACAGTTTATTGTGTTCCCATTAACCCTCTTGGATGCCGCTGAAGGCCAAGAGGGCCAGACGTTAGAGTCTGCTGTCATTCCAAACAGTAAACAGGATGCATGCTGAGGTGCCAGTTTCATGCTAAGTATCGACACTGAGGCAGAGACGAACGTGACGCCGGAGCCTTCTGTTTTTTTGGCCCGGAGGAGAGGCATCGCGTGATGGCTGCCGAAGAAAAGCGTGCTCGTCGCGCGCTACATTATTCCACCGAGGTTTGAGCCGTCTGACAAAGTGGGGTATCGTTGCCCATTATTGACTTTTCTCAGCGCAACATCTGTCAGGCGAAGAAGCAAATTCACACTTCCTTTATTCCAGTGCATTCAGGTCTTTATCACCTTGATGTCACCGACAGATAAGGAAGTTGTGATTTAGAGGCCGATAACAGGGAGAACTCTCAGCGTTGCAAAACCAGTATAAAGCTGATTACCACAAGATGGTACCACTTTTCTATCACATCATGTGCTAGCCCAGCGCAGTGCGGAGCATTAGCTTGGCCAAGTGTTACAAACTAAGCAGTCTATTTCCCCCAAAGGAGGGAGTTTAGCTCCGGCAAGCACTCACATAGCACTTTCCAACGCCATTCACAAATGTCAACAGTGTAACTTCCAGGAAGTCGTTCAATGGGGAGTTGGGAAAGGGTTTAATTGACACACTGTTAAAATGTTGATGACATGTTTAATCACCGTTTTGTCGCTCTGCAAAGCCCTGAGCACCAACAGATGACAGGAGCCATATGTTTATGGTGATTTAAGACGTGCACTCCGGGTTAGCAGTAGATCAGGAGCTAAAGGAGAATCGGTGTCTATGATCTCACATACAGTACAGGAGAAGTCATCAGTACACCGCTAATTCTCTGTGTATACAAAGAAAATCAGGTCTTGTCAGTGATAGCTGGTTGCAAATGATATCTGGATTCTAAGCACTTTAAATGATAATGTGCTCAGACGTTATTGATCTGTAGGGAGATTTATTTTTGTTGCTTGTTCTCCGGGGAGGTCAGAGGTCAAGATGAGCTACTGAGCAGCAGGGGGATTCAAGGTCTTTCTGAAGGACATTTCAGGTCGGGACAGCCCTATCTCCAGACTAGGACGTGATCAGGGTTAGATGCAAAATCATGCGCTGCATTCAAATGCCACTGTTTTGTAAAGTGTGTGCTTTTCTGCAGTAGCTTAGCATTGGTGAGTTACGGTCAGGAAATGAACTGCAGGCATTCGTTGCAGATTTGTGTCGGCCGTCTCCCCCCCTCCCCCCCCCCCCCCCCCCCCCCCCCCCCCCCCCCCCCCCCCCCCCCTCACTCCCCCCCCCCTCCTCCCCTGTGCTTTCTGCCTCCATTAATGTTGACATGTTGACATTGGACGTAAATCGCGCCATGCAGAATCCTGCAATATGCTCATAAATCCAAGAGATATTGGGCCGGTTGAAAAAAGTACTCTCTCATCGCAATCAGGGAGGGAAAGTCAGCAATTCTGGCAAATTATTGGGTGATATAGTGAGGACCCGGACGGTCCGCCGCTTCTGAGATTTTAATTTTGGAGCTGTGTTCTGTCTAGAAAGCTATTTGGCGGTGAAAATTGGAGCAGAATCCTGGGATACGCCAACCCCTGTGGTCAGTAGATTAAAAAACCCATGTTTCCTACTGAGCTGAACATTTTCCTATCAGGTTCGGCTTTGATGGAAAATCATTTTCAAAGGTGCAAAAACTTGTTCTACAAGTCTTCTTCCCAGACATCTACCGTATCCTTCAAAGCTGCAATATTTCTACGTGCCCCAGCTCCAATAATCTGCCTCTTGTTGCTGTCACAGATATTGCACATATATATAATAACAATATAACGATATATCTCTTGTGAGTGTTCAACTTCTGCAGATATACCTTCATTGTTCCGCATCTGAGTTATACAAAGTTGTTGTACAAAGAATGAAGTGGTGCTGCTTGTGTACGATAAAAAAAAAAAATCCATCACCATAGTTCACAGTATAGCTCTTCAGAATATGAGAATCATTTTTACAAGGACACACAAGTAGTTTGATACATAAAACCGCCTGCCATGCAGAGTGTCTGCCATGTGTGTGTGTGTGTGTGTGTGTCAGCCGCACAGTGAGGTTAATAACAGTTACCCTCGAAGGTTCCTCTCTCGTTCTATCTCCTTCCTCCCTCGTCTAATCAATGGCTGCGAAACTGAAAAGAAAATCACCTCAATCATCTATTGTCTACAAAGGTAACCAATTTTTTCTCTCTCTCTCTTGGCACTCCTCTGCCGTCATGCTCACTCTTCTGTGCCTCTCAAAAAATAAAATTGTGTGATATCTCCTCTTTGTGACCCTTTATTTGGCAGACAAGTGGGCAGAAAAGTGCGCTTGTGCTTATCTCCCTTGCCATTTTGTTCTATTTTCTAATGCCAGTCTTTCTCTACCGAAACCTCTGGCCTGGTACAGATACTAAAGGTTTTTATTGATCTCCCATGAACCCCTTCTGACTTCAGCCTGATCCTTCGAGCTAAGCCTTTTCATGAAACACTGCACATGCAGTGTCCCACATGAACCAAGGTCACGGAAATCCTGCAGATTCAAAGACAGAGGAATGTAGCTTTTTGTGCATCGAGGTGTATATATATATATATATATATATATATATATATATATATATATATATATATATATATATATATATATATCAAAGTTGACCTGTGGAGTTTTCTTTTAAACAAACGTACATCAACGGTGGAGCAGTTTCTGTTTCTTTTCTTTGTCTCAACAAAATGCATTTTCTGTGTCGTTGAGATCCATTAAGCGTGGCGTATGCATTTCATACGCCGACTTTTGAACTGTGCATATTTTGCGTCCATGTTTGCAGTCTTCTTCTCCACTGCCTTTGTTGGAGCATTGCTCCACGTCTTTGTGGATCAAAGGGAAACTTCTGGATTTTTCACCCTGGATTTTTTTTAATTGGTCCTGTATTGAGCGAGAGCGCTGCAGCTGGCAGCCGAGACAACGGGCTGCAATGTCCAGTAAAAGGGCTTGTTTGGACACTGACAGGCTCATATTCGTAAAGCTGACAACATTGTAGAAAGCATCCTACAGAAAAATAAAATGTTTGTCCATACCTTTCGCTTGATCTTATTTGTTTTGGTAATGCATCTACCCAAGTCTCATTCAGAAATCGAGATACATATGTTTATTCTTGGAGGAATCGTGGGAGCATATTCTTGTAGTAATAGTACACATTGTTTAATATCGTTATGGGTAACGTCCTAGTCCATCAGCATCTCTTAAAGTAACCCCAAACTAGATAAGACGAGTCTCTCATCTGTCCACACGAGAGCCAATCTCTAATCCCAATCCCCCCTATTTTTCAGTTAGCTGCACTGAGATTCTCTGCTTTCAGCTCCCAATGCCAGATAAACCTTCCCCAACACCAACCTTGAGGCAGAGGGATGATATTCAGGATGTTTAATGCTGATTTATCCCCATAATTAAGAAGTGTCCTTCAGGGATGTAAAGTACTGTATCTTGTACTGGTAGATTTTAGATCATTGGAATTATGTGTGCAATCTTTATGTGATGATGGCATCATGTGCATTGTCCAGATGATATGAGGATGGTAGATTTTGTTTGTTCAGAAAATGTGTGGGTTGAGGAGGAGAGGACCACTCCTTCACTGCTGTCTGCCACTCTGTATTTGTATGCTTGCACACCGGCTGAAACAATATGTTTTTGGGGTTTCCCAAACTTCCGCACCTTTCTAGTGAACCCAATTTGGGGATTTTCATCCCATTTGGCACAAAAATCCGCTAGAACTCAAGGACAAGGTCAAGGGCACTGCGACCTCACATAATGAAGACGTTTTCACATGAACGTCTGAAAGGATAAAATGATGAAGTGACGACAATGTAGTCAGACGTGTGGGAACGGGGGACTTGACATACGACGGCAAGCCGGTAATTATAGCTTTCACACTACCATGTCTATATTAAAGAAACTGAATTATTCAATATAAAAAAAAACGTTGCCAGTACAATACGTCATGTCTGCTGTGATTTTGGAGGCGGCCCCACCTTGATGATTATTGACTGAGTTGCTTTCCCCTTGGCACATCTGACCATCTGCTGCTCTGACCTCAAAGAAGCATCACACTGGAGACGTGGCTTCATCCCGTTCTGAAATGCATTTCATCGACCCAAAGCCCTCGTCGTTAAAAGTATCAGGACAGCTGAGCGGACCCCATGTGTTTCACTGTGTGCACCGCCTCTTCTAAAACCCTTCTCACATGATATTCGCATGGACCCGAGCTATTACCCCACAGTCCTCCGAGGCCCTGCGTCTAGTCTCTGGCCTCGGGGCGTTTTAGCGGATCGCTCTATGCCGCGGCTCAGGTTACACCTTTCCAAGTGCTCATCAGTATCCCTTTCACAGCCACATTGTTAAATGGTGTCAGCGAGCTCGGCATGTCAAAGGGAGCTCCGCACAGATTCGGTGTGAAAGCCGTGGATGAGGAGCCGGCCGTAAACCTTCGAACGCATCGAGCGTCTTCCCTCAGTCCGACCACGGAGAGGTTCATATTTGGAGGCGTTATCATCAACGTGCCGCCATAGAGTGGAGAAGATGCGCGATGCTCAACGCCCTCAGGGCACCCTTCACTTTTTTTCTTCTTCTTCTCAGCATCACTTTGTGCACCATCTTTAGAAAGAACTTGTGTCACTCAAGTGCACGTAAAAAGAACATACAGCGCCTCACTCTTCACAGGCTCGAGAGCTGGAACAAATAGTTCGAAGCTCCTTTTTAACGTCGACATCGGACTTCCAAATCAATATTTGAATGCAGCTTTATGTTTTATTTATTTTTTTGCATGACTATTCATTATTTTTTTAAACTTGGTATTTCTGCAAAGCCGCAGATAAAGATCCACACACATGTTATTTGTGAAATACTATTTGCAGGATTAGATTCCCGCGTTGTCTGTAGGATTTGGTTCTGAATCTCGATAAAAACATTTCCAATAACTTCAGAGCGGCCAAAAGTCAAAATGTATAAAAAAAGAAGAAGAATAAATGTAATCCATTCCGACATGTTTTTATCCAACAAAGTATTGGGCTCACAGACCAGCAGCAGCACCGTACATTACACTTATAAAACCACATCTGTACTGATGTTGACAAAACTGAGTTATATTCATAAAAAAAGGTTATGTGGGATGTTTGGGATGAGGAGCATTAATATAGCATTGAATGTGAGAAAAGGAAATGGCATTCATTACAGCCCCAGTTCACAGGCAGATATTCACAGGCCGAGACACACACTCTTACACACTCTTACACACAGGCTCACTCTGCCAACGTCTGTGCTTGTGTGAGACTCACTGGTTAATAACTGTTTCCTTCTCCTCCACAGATGCCGGCTCAGGATCAGGAGACGACGGTAAGATTACTCTCCTCCTCTTCCTCTGTTCTGACTCCACATGCGCTGCTTTTTAATGCAGTTATTTAAAAGAAAATTGGCTTATTCTGGACACTAAAACAATATGGTGTGCATTCATGAACAAACAAAGAGGTTTGACTTTACATTACATTTCATTTAGCTGACGCTTTTATCCAAAGCGACTTACAATAAGTGCATTCAACCATGAGTACAAACTCAGACCAACAAGAATCAAGAAAGTACAATTTCTTCAATAAAGTTAAACCACAAAGTGCTATCAGTATGTGCCATTTAAGTGCTACTACGGCGCTACCTTAGTTGAAAAATAAGTGTTTTTAGTTTACGACGGAAGATGTAGAGACTTTCTGCTGTCCTGATGTCAATGGGGAGCTCATTCCACCATTGAGGAGCCAGGACAGCAAACAGTCGTGACTTTATTGAGTGTTTAGCTCGCAGTGACGGAGCTACAAGCCGATTGGCAGAAGCCGAGCGGCGTGGACGAGCTGGGGTGTGAGGTTTCACCGTGTCCTGGATGTAGACTGGACCCCATCTGTTTGCAGCACGGTACACAAGTACCAATGTTTTGAAGCGGATGCGGTTTAAGTTTAAAAGATCGTTAAATGGTTGAAAACACCCAAATGTGACACAATACAATAATGAAAACATTTGTTTCCGTTAACCGTGTTAGGTTGATACTTTTTTTTATTTCATTTATACACCTCGTTAAAGCTGCAATTATTGGTATATTGTTAACGGGTCACAGGACGAGCTTGACTCACTATCTGGTGAACAAATACACACGACCCCACATGAATGGAAATGTGGCTCCATTAATGCTTTTTTTATGTGTGAATAGGAGACTGCTTGCTCACACGTTCACAATGGCAGCTTTATAATGTGATAATTTGTCAGTGTTGTGTTTACAGCTTGATACCACTGCCCCCTCATGGCCATTTTACTGAAAGATAAGATGAGACAAGATAAACCTTTTGTCGATGCCCTGAATGGAAATGTGGTTGTTGCAGCCGCTCAAGGGCAGCAGTAGCGCGGATTAACGGGGAAAATAAAAGAATGATAAGAATAAAAAGGTATATACGACAATGCAAAAAGTGCAGGAGACAAACATGAGGAGTACATGAGACATATATTTTTATTTCAGCTTTCTAATTGGAAGCCAGATGGCAGCGGCGGTGCTTATTATGATAGATTACCACTGATTTTTTTTTTTTAAGTATTTTTCTCCCAGCGGGATGCATATCTTCCAGTGTGCGGCGACCGGTTCTAGTTTGGCTTGGAAAGGGCCCGGGGTGAGGGTACTTATTTTCCGCGTCAACGTCATTAATTTCTATACAACCAATTTGTGTTAATAATGTAATTGTTTACTCGAGCATTAAATTCAGGAGCACAACGTTCTGCAGAGACGTAAACATGCAGTGAAAGAGCCGCGCGATCCTGTGGGAAATACTGAAGTCCAGAGTCGGACCGGTCATCGGGACGCTGGTGGGCCGGGACTTTCATCGAGATGGAAGCCCCCCCCCCCCTCTCTTAATTAAGCTACCGCTGCCTGCCAACATTCTGTATATCAATACACATTTCATTGCCTTTTATTTTTTATCCATCAAATTTATTTATGTCTCTGTAATTTGGCCGGGAGCATGGAGTGTTTACAAAGCAGAAGAAGAAAAAACATATCAACGTGGCCTTGATTGCATCAAAAAAAGAAGAGAGGCTTTTTTGTTTGTTTGTTTTTTTCTTGACGGCGGCAGTGAATGATAATGTGACGGTGACAGAGAAATGTGATGGATTTTCTGTCTCAAGCTACTTTCGAGTCTCAGCAAAGATCATTTTCGGATCATCCTGAAATTCATGGCCTGGGAGGCAGGAAATAATTTGGAAAACTGATAGTGTGTTTTGGAAAATGCAAAATGCAATTACACATTTTCTGTGTACACGGCTCACTAAAACGTAACTGGCACAGTCCTTCGGGAGTTCTAATCTCAAACTGATTAATTTGACTGAGGTTGTTGGGTTTGTTTGGGTTGTTTTTTATTATACAACTGGGAGGTCCGATATACAAATCTCCTTATACAACACATGTGCACTGCCACTGTCATTTTTCCACTAAAAAATACTCAAGGCTAGTTAAAAAAAAGAAAGAAAAAAGACATGCAAGGTCATCGCAGGCCACATGTGGTACAGGGGAACCTTGTTCTCTTAGACTTCAACTTTAAATTCCTTCTCACGTGGGAGTAACACAGCAGTGTGTGACCAACATTACAAATAATACATGCTGGAGCTGACAGAGGACAGGGAAGTGCGCGAGAGTTTATTGCAGTGATGGAGAAGATAGTTCGTATCGTAATCCTGCCAAAGCCCCGGCTAATTATCAATGTGCCATTCGAGTGAGACTCTTATTTGATGCCTAATTGCCGAACAGGACCCAGCAGCTGTTGTCATCCCGGACCGCACGCGGCCGCTGGTGGAGTTCGTCTGTCGGCGCATGTTTGTACGCATGCATATATTCATTCTGCTGCGTCTCTCCCACGTCGTGCTGTTTACCCGTGCCGTTCCTTCATTAACTCTCATGCACAAGCATATATGAGCGCGAGATTGGAAAAGAGATTAGTTCTCCCAAAAAAAACACACAAAAAAAGAGACGCCAGACAGACGGATGAGCAAGCGGAAATGAAACCGGTGCTAGGTCAACCAGAGGGGGAGAGAGAGAGAGAGAGAGAGAGAGAGAGAGAGAGAGAGAGAGAGAGAGAGAGATGGAGGGGTGGGGTTGGACAAAGAATTGGCCCGAGGAAAGTCACAAAATAGATAACAGAACTGAAGAAACAGAGAAAGAGGAGGAGGGCAGTCAGCGATAAGAAACACCAGGAAGAAAGTAACAACATGAAACATACATTTTCACACGTGGGGTTGTAAAGGCTGTCTGTCATGGGCATGTGTCTCTTTTTCTCTTTTATTCCATCAAGCAATGCCATTTTAAGTCCATAACTCTGGGCCGTGTTGTGTATTGGACAGGGAACACACACACTTGTTGTTCAGCGTTTTATTGCAAGGCTCCGCCATAACTTCACTGCAATTGTAAAAGAAAAGAAAAAAGCATTCACAGGTGCCTGTAAGAGTAAGATAAAGAGTATGTTGTGATCTAATTCTCATAAAATAACCAAAGTATCAGAACAAGAAACAGAAATGTAACAAACCTGCACTTGGTCATCTGCCGAAGTGTAGTTGATGAAAGTGTGTGTTTGTGTGCCGCTAACGTTAGCATGCCCGGCTACATAGCGTGACACCGACCGCCCAGTGGAGTTGGAACGTCAGAGTCCTGTGTTGATGTATATTGATAATCTCATGTTTTATTGTTTCAATCCAGTTGACTGCATAAAACCTTTCCAGTGTAATTGGCAGGCCTATGGGTATCAAACTGATGGGTTTGGTACCCATCCTGGAAGCCCCATCCTTTTTGAAATGCTAAAAGTATAAAACATGGAGTTTGAAAATGCAATCAATAATCTCACCTCTGTTCTCGAGGAGAACTTTATGGAGGCTGCAGTGTTTGCGTTGGGGGGGGGCATAATTCAGAGTCTCTCTTGAATAAATTCTGTCGGTGTGATAGACTCCAAAAGTGCTCCACATCAGCCGACAAGGTCGTGTCAAAACTTTTGAATTTTTTCCGATTTATGCCCGAAAGTAAATTTAAGTTTAAGCTCCTCAAATGGGGATGTGTCGTTGCCTTTACCGTAACATTTGTTCGACGTTAACGTCACATTTGTGGCAAAACACAGACGCTAAACAGAGCGCAGGAAATGCGCAAAGGAGGAACTTAGAGCTGGAACAGGAAATCATTTCCTCATGAAGTATAGTCGTTTAAAAAAGAAAAGAAAACGAGCGTCAGAAATGGACAGTGAGGCATCAGACGGGGGAAATGGGTGAAGAGTTTAGCGTCATTATCCGCATTAAAAAATAAGCCGGCATCCTCTGAAAACAAGCGAGAGAGGTTTTACTCTGAATATCTCCGCAGTGAACGCTCCACCTCTCCAGACCTCTGGGTGTTTTAAAGCTGGAGAACTGTCCTTAGTCTCCATCTGTCAGATAAATTTGACGTATCAATCATTCGGGAGGAAAAAGAGACAATTAAGGAAAAAATAGCTCAGGGGCAGAGAGGGTATCTGCGCAGTAGGGATAAGGGGGGTTGAAAGGCGAGGGCAAGGACAGGAGGAGGAGAATCCAAACACACACCCTATGAAGATAGAATCGTAGTGGAGGTCGAGAGAGATACAGTAGAAGAGACGGGCGGAGGAGGAGGAGGAGGAGGAGGAGGACAGCTGCTGGTGTTTTATGAGCAGGGGAGAAGGTTAAAGAAAGTGGTTGTTAAAGGCGGGTTGGACTCCTATAGAGGAAATCAGCAGCGAAGAGTAAAAATCAAATGTATTTTAACGGCCAGGGATAAATCTACACACATAAAGCTCCGGTCAGCTGGCCAGCTGCCAGCTTCTTCTGAGTCCACATGTGAATGTCTGTGGAGCGAGGCGGCCGGGCGAGCTGCGATTCCTGCATCCGGGGCCTCGCCACAGTGTCTTTCTTCTCTCTCGCGTGCGCGTTTGTTTTATCCAATAAGGGAGGCCGTGCAAAGCCATCCCCTGAGGACACGAGTCTGGTCACATGGCCCCCCTTTTAGTCCGAATCAGACATTTGCTCAAATCAAATTGGGCCGTGGAGAAAATTGAATTACCCTCACATGGCGGACACGGGACGACCGAAGCCGTGGGCGTTGACGATTTCTGTGGGTCTCGGCAAAAGTCACGCTCATGTATATATGTATGTGTATATATATATATATATATATATATATATATATATATATATATATATATTTATTATTATTATTATTATTAGGTGACAGACATGCTGGCAGTTCTGAAAAAAAAACAACTGTAAGAGAGGTATAAGTCGAGGTTCAAGATGTGTGAGATTTCATGATATGGCATGTGAGACGTGAGCTGCAGAGAGATATTTATACATTCTAGGGACGACAGCGATGCGGCGACGACAAGGAGCCAAGGTGGAGACATGAAATGTTCGTACAGGTGGGAGCAGACATGAAATGTGTCAGAACCAACACGGGGCAGATTCAGGAGGGGAAAAGAGAAAGAGAGAGGCTGTTGCTGCTATTTTTCTGAGGATTTTCTGAGTAATAATTGTGAGCGGAGGATGTGAGTCTTCTGTGGCTGACCAGAGGTGTGTGGTTGGGAAGAGCTGGAGGGGGTTGCATTGCTCCCACCGGCAGCAGTAGGCAGCAGGGAAGAGTGGGTAGGAGATGCTGATAAGTCGATGTTATCAGCGGATAACACAAAATAACACAAAAGAGGAGCGGGGTTTACAGTGACGCAACTCAACGGTGGGCAGATAAGATGAAATAAGATAATCCTTTATTAGTCCCCCAGTGGGAAAATTACAGGACATGTTGAGACCGTGTTGAGACCGGCAGCAGGAGAGCTAGTTAGCTAACGGAGCTAGTTAGCTAACAGAGCTAGTTAGATAACGGAGCTAGTTAGCTAACAGAGCTAGTTAGCTAACGGAGCTAGTTAGCTAACGGAGCTGGTTAGCTAACGGAGCTGGTTAGACATACGGACATTTTTTCCTAGATATTTAAATGCAATGCAAATATTGTATGAAAATAACCACTAAGGGTTACAATAACAAGCTTACGTATCATTTTACGTGGTTTACACGGACACCATGACGGTTGAAAAAAAAGTTGGAGCTTTTAAACCCAGAATTTTATCTGAAACTTAGATGAGTTGGGTTTTGACAGACAATATTATGATATAAAATTTAAGCAATATTAAAGATTTTCTTTTCTAAAAAAGGAAACCAACTAGTTTTCTCTTGTGTCTCGATACTATCCCTCCTTGATAAAGCAGGTATTTTATCTGATCTCTCTTGATAAAGCAGGTATTTTTATCTGATCTCTCGATTGATTGCAACCCTGACGTCAACCACATGTCAGGGGATCATCAATGTGATTAGGATTCATCCTCTGGGAACCATGAATGTCTGTACAAAATGTGATGGAAATCCTTATCATGGACAGTACAAGGAGATGACCACTAATTACCTCTAAAATGTTCTTCTATAGAAAATCCCGTAGAACCAGCAACTTGAATTATTCACTATCTTTTTAAAAAGACCTAAATGTAATTCTGGTCTCTGTGGCTTTTACGATTCAATATTAAATATGTACTTTTGTGAAAAATCCTCCAGTAGATTTAAATGAGTCCCAAATAGAAGCGAGTCTGGTGAGGAGCCAGGACACTCCTGCCTCAAGCCCCAAAGTCAAAGATTTAAACTCTGTCATGCTCTGAGTGCTTCAGGCATTAAAGTGACCTAATTTCACTGCCGTTTCGAAGGGTAACTTTTATCTAAATTAAGTGCTTTATCAAGGTCAAAACAGTGTCCCGTAACTTATCAGAGACATTTTTCAGTTTGAATGGTAAAAAAGCGACTCCATTATGAGTCCTAAGCGGCAGCGGCGAGAGCATCAGTCTGCCTGCAGGCTTTAGACTGGTATTTATCAGGCATCCTTCTAAGTGCAAGGGCGGAAGTTTGGTTTCAACATTGGTGGGGATTATTATGTGGAGAGACCTCATCTCCTGATTATTATTTTTTGCATCAATTTATTGTGGAAATGCGATTTAATTTTTGGAAAAGAAAACAAGAAATTCAGTCGCCAGGTGACAATAGAAAAACATATTGCAATGTAATTCAGTAAAGCTCTCAGGCATTCTTTATTACTTCAAATCGTTATTCTCCTGTCGATCAACGTCTCTCGTTTATTGCTATCTCTGCAGAGACGTCCCACGTGGTGGAGACGTGATTTACTCTCTCCTCCTCGTTTGTGTCTTTAACCTCTTGAAAAGCGCGCGTGGCACCGATATGTTAACGTCAATAGTGCATTAATTCAACTTCATTCATTTACACAGCCCTTGACTTCAATAGCTTATATCTGTTACAGCAAGACTTCTGCTCATTCAAAGTATTTCTCACATACCGGTGTCCTCTAGATGTCGATTATAAAGTTGTAATATAAATATATATATATATATATAACGAAAATAAAGTCGCAATTTAATAAGAATAAAGTCATAATATGTGATGATGAAAGTTGTAATATTACAAGAATAAAGTTGCAATGCCATAAAAATAAATTCATAACATGTTAAAAAAACAAATATACCCTCCCTGCAAAGCCAAAACTGACTTCTAATCATGCACAATTCTCATCTTTTCGCCCACCACTTCTGACAAAGTGCCGGCCAGATCCACATTTTTAAACCAGCAGTTCAAATCCCGTCGGAGTGCAGAGGAGGAGGAGGAGGGCGGGACTTCTTGCTGCTGACACTCGTGGTTGGCTGTGGAGCGCACTGCAGCTGATGAAATTACCATCATGGGATGTAGAATCCCAAGATAACAGCAAATGACATTAAAGAATGGTGCAACAGAGCGCCGATAGTTTTCAGTGGCATTCGCTGAGTTATGAGTACTTCATCACCACATACTTGATGTCCGCAAAATCACCGCTGTGAACACGTTGAAAACACTGCGGCGCGCCACACACACACACACAGACACACACATTCTGCCTTCTCCGGTCACCTCACCACCACAGATAGCCGTCTTATCGATGGCTGTCACTTCCAAGAGCTCTCGCGTCATTCGGATGCAGAGAGACAGAGGGCTTTGTGGGGAATAATGATCGAGGTCCGGACCTCGGTGACCTCCCGGCTGGCGGTGGCCACGATGATCAGGCCAGAAGTGAGACCTCTCCGCGGCTGTCAACAAGCAATTCTGCTCCTCTGCTCCTCTCCCTCTGTGTGTGTGTGTGTGGATAATGCACAATATTTCTCTCAAATATTGGCAGGGACCCTTCTGTTCTCCCAGTATTGATAGGGACACGTCCCCACCGTCCACATGGAGGCCGACAGCACGCCTTACGTCCAAGTGTCTCTCTCTCTGAGTCCTTTCAGCCACTTCATTTCCTTTGTGTGCGTCTCTAATTATTTGCTGAGCTATGACCAGGCTCAGACTTTTTGTCGAGTCCTTCAGCGCTCCGTGGTTCACGCGGCGGTCTCCCTCCAAAACAGATAACGCCGTTCGTGCAACGCGCCCTGCCTCCTCACTTTGTTTCTACAGTTACTTTCTCTGAGTGTTGACTAATGAAAAGATAAACACCGTGCTCAGGCTTAATTGAAATACAATGACCTGATTGGGGTAATTCATCTAATGATCAAAGCCGCAACACTATGGATCTGCAAGCACTTCATTAATTTGAATCGAGGGCGAGGCTCCGTCGCCGCGCTGTTATGAATTCAATTTCAATTGATCTCCCCCAGTCGGTATGCAGCGATGCACAAAGATGATTGTATGAGGTTATTCTACGGCCCGCTGCAGCAACATGTTCCCGCGTCAGTCCTAACGCGAAGCATAGTCCGGAATAATCTCAGTGTTCGGCGTGTTTGAAGCAGACGTGGCCGTTGACATGAGTTCACTTTTCCTGGTTCTGGGAGTGGAAAGGTAGAACAGGACGGTGATTTACTGCGGTGTAATAGCTGGCTGACCTGCAGGTTCCCCCGCCGATTGTTCCACCATCCATCCCCGCCCGCTTCAGCAGCCTCCACAATGACCAGCTGCCGCCCCAGTCACACTGCCATTGCTATGGTAACCAAGTTAGAGGTTTAGGGAAGTGAGTAATCTAATCTTCCCACTTTGTGGCATTGCGATAAGGCTCTCCACCGCCAGCCCACCCGCGCATGTGTGTGTGTGTGTGTGTGTGTGTGTGAGTGTTTGTGCATCTCCTGTTTGGTCATTCTATGCTGCATGTCTCTCTCTCGCTCTCTCTCACACACTTACACACACACACACACACACACTCACAAACAGAACCTATCTAGCCAATATGTTCCACCCTAATAGGCAGGTGAAAGCCGAAGGGCAGATAGGCTCACAGCCCCCGTTGAAAAGTCTGAACTGAAGTTGACATTCTGCACCAAACGCCTCGACATGAAAGGAGAGCTCCACTGCTTTTACTGCGCACGTGAAAACCCCAAAGTTTTGATTTGTTTCCCCAATACCTGCAACGTCAAGGGCAACATTTTAGATCATATTATATAGTGTATACTTTTGTTAATTATGGTAAACAAGATAAAGCAGGGTATGCTTTAGGGCGTGGCTGCCTTGTGATTGACAGGACGTTGTTTACCAGAGTTGTTCTACGTTACTCCTCCGCAGTCCAAATATGGTCACTTCTGTTCACTTCTGTTCACAACAAAAAACAAGATGGCGACGGCAGACACACTTTTGGCGTCAGTGTGAGACGCAGCGGGCCTTCAACTAAGTCAATCCATCAGCGCCATTATTCGACACTTTGGGGTGGGAGGGGTCCTGAATGGGACAAACACAGGCGTGTTTACGGCGGAGAAAGCGGCGTCCGTGTCCCGAGTCCTCGAGTGATTTTATTACCGCCGTGTCAGGTGACGTTAGGTCACGAGGAGCGATGAGATCACGTTGAACTGAACTGTCTGATCAGACGTGTAGAACACGCCCACCAGAACAGCTTTATCCCACACAGAATTATTAAATTGTGAGTGCTGAGCATGTCAGGGCTTTCCAGGACGACAACGGTGAGCAGAGAAAAGCTTCAAACATTAGATAAATTACAAGCCCAGCAAGACCGAAATGAGAAAAACATTTATAAAATGGTGTGTCCGGGTTTATGTATGATAAAATATATTTCCTTAATTCAACTTTGTGCTCTGAGAAGATATTTTAGAAAGCGCTGATGTAGTTATATGACTGTGTTTTCTTCATTTGGCAGTTTCATTGAGGATGCAGAATGTATTATTAGGCTAAAATTGGCCTCACTACAACCTGTAATTTAATAAAACATAATTAGCTGTGGTTATAGTTGTTAAAAATGTCTGCTAATGAAAGCTGATTACTGGAGCAGCATTAACAATAGAGGCTCTGGTTGAAGAAGATGTAATATAGCAGAGTTTTGTACATGGGATCTTCTAACTTTCTTTAATTAAAATGAAATTTAAAACACTCTACATTCTAAATCCAGCAGCTTTGCGTGCATGATGCACACAATCAGTGCTCAGCTGTACGGTGTGTCATTCCTTATGTAAAAAAGACACAAGTCTCTTCGGATAAACATCGACCAAACAGCTGCGTTTCATACTGCATTTATTTCCCTGAGTCGCTGATGATGGTGGAACAAAGATATGAAAGGTTTGGACCTCGTTGTGGTGAACGGCACCATTCCTCACAGTGCCTAGAAAAGGATGGATACATACAAATATATATATATATATATATACATATATATATATATGTATATATATATATATATATATATAGGGTGTATTGTAATATATACACTAAGATAGTCCCCACGAAGAAAACGGATCACGGGCTCTCAGAGCATACGTTCGGAGCGGTGCGCGTGAGAGGGGCTTGGCGGATAAGCCTTGATTTTGGCTCGGGGATAAGGGAGTATATAGACGGAGAGGGATGGGATCTGCAAATGAGATAGAAGCAAAGTCGTTAGATCCCTTCATCCACACACGTTCACTCTCTCTATCTCTCTCTCTCTCTCCTTTATTTCCATCTCTCACCTCTGCTGCTTTTGATTTTTCCCTTCGCCTCTCCACGGGAGCATATCCAATCATACCACTCTGAAATTATTATTAAAATGTCCCCCCTGTGTGTGTGTGTGTGTGTGTGAATGCGATGAGTTGGGGTTGTGATGGTGGCGGTGGTGGTGATGATGGTGATGATGGTGGTGGTGAGGTTCAGACGCTATCCGGTGTGAGACAAGGACGTAAGCGAGTGGCAGCCGCCGCGTGTCAGAGCTATCAGTGGAGGTGGGTGAAAAGTGGGACGGAGGCTGATGAGAATAGCAGGGTCACCTCTGGGCCACCCCTCGCTCTCTCACCGGCATCAGGGATTTTATTGTCTGTTTTTTGTCATCCTGAAAATAATGGGACAATGGCTGAGACGGAGATGGGAGGGCGGGGAGGAGGCGACAAGATGGGACCATAGAAAGGGAGGTGATGGATAGAAAGGGATGGACATATATTGGTATAGAGAGAAAGAAGGATTGGACTTTTCTGTAATGGACAGGATTTGATCAGGATTAAGAGAGGGAACAAGGGAATCAGGTGGGGCCCTTTAAGAGAGAATTTGAGCTGTGTGTGTGTGTGTGTGTGTGTGTGTGTGTGTGTGTGTGTGTGTGTGTGTGTGTGTGTGTGTGTGTGTGTGTGGCATAATTGCAGAAGAAGGATGTGAAACTGCTCCAGACTGCCCATCCCAAGCTTCAGTGTGAACTGACAGTCAGCAGTGGAGAACCTCCACATTTACCTGGAGAAAAGTAGATGGTAAAAAGCACACATAGAGCAGCCAGCGGTTCCTTATAATGTCCACACATACAGTGGCTAAAAAAGCAAATGACAGATTGTATCTTCATCTTCTGGTGGAAACCTGGACCCAGACTGTATATCAGCTCCGTGATGCTCAGTTATATGTCTATGTATACTGTCCCATAACCATCTGCTGTATACACAGCCTTATAGTGTCGGTGTCATGGCCGTAAAGACTGTACTCAGGGAAACAGATAGGATGTCCCAGATAGATGGAGGCTCATAATCCGGGACATCGGCCCCCTCCCTCTTGGCCTCTCCCTGGGGATTTCAGGTCGCGCCTTCTTATGTAAGCCTGATAGGAAACACTTGTAATGGATCACTGACGCTTATCCCAGCACACTTTCCCTATTTCTGGAATTAGAAATACTAAGTATTATCACCACTGTTATACTGTACTACGTTATCATACGTAGTCACTTTTCACACTATCACTTTTAACATGTCACGTGTGAATTTTGGATTCCCAGCTCCTCCGGTAGGGTCCACAACTTCCTGTTTGGTCAAGTCTCCAGATTTCTGCAATGACGCTTTTGCCACCAGCTCATTAGTGCTCTGCGTGTGGATGGAAGATGCGAACAAAGCAGTTTGAGTTACGGCCTCACGGAGAGACATTGGCCTCAATTATGAAGACAGGGAGAACATAGCGAGGTTCCTCTGGTGGGTCATTTTACCACGGACATCTTTTATTTTTTATTTGCCTGAATTTAATTGCGGCAGTTATTATTCTGCTGATGCTCAGTTGAGCAGTAACCCAGAACGGGTCATTGTGTATGGGACTTAAATTCACTGCTGAGGTGTAATATCTGCTGGACGCCCTTCGTAGGTATTAGTTTGACTCCTCTTATTATCTACAGACGCCGTTAATATAGTAAACCTTGATGGAAGTAGGGCAAGGGTTTCCACAGTGGGCTCCATTAGTGCATTTACTTTACATTTAACACTAGAGATGACCTGGATTGTAGATAAACAGGTATACAGTCAATCTAGCGCACTGTCATTTTTACATGAAGAAGGTTATAATATTAATATTTCCCCAACTAATACAGTTTCAATCACTATAAACCAAGGGCGGCCTTTTCTGATTCTTCTCATCAACAGTGCAAATTAGCTTTCCACTCGCTCTCTGCAGGCATTCGCCAGCGTTTGCTCCACATGTAAACATCTGAAGGCTGTTTATTCGTGGGCTTTAGGACTCCTCTCTGGAGGAGCGGGCGAATCCCTCGTGGCAACGGAAGTGGGGTGAAACTGTGCGTGCTAATGGTTTCGTGTTGCGAGAGCAGAACGTATAGGTTGTGCTTTGGGAACGCTCAGCAAGGCTGGTGGTGTGTTTACATCAGGGGAGCAGATCATATCGAGGGGTTGGGATGGTGCATTGGGAGTAAAGAAACAGTTTATTAATAGTCTTTTTACACTGAAACCTTGATTTTTTAAAATATTTTTTAGGGAACACTAGCGGTGTCCCAAATTAAGAATTTACCTTATAGGTGCATTATGTTCTCTTTGTTTTTCTCATTGATCCATATTTAAACAGCATCAGGACGCAGTGTTCCTTTTTTTTTTTCTCAGTCATTATTCTCAGTTATTATTAGACTAAATAAAGCCCAGAGCTGAGAGTAATAAGATGAAAGCTGAGCAGGTAGTCAACATAACTGCTAACCAGCTGAACAATTCCAAAATGACAGCAATTGAAATTAAAGCTTGCCTGATGAAAACATTACAAATATATAACTGTAACATACGAGTCAGATTCAAGTGCATCGAAATAGTCACTGCAGAGACCTAACTGGCCTCAGCACTGCCAAACAAGTGTCCAAAAATCTTATTATAACTGGCTAAAATGTTTCAACATCACTTCGTCCTACCTCATCAAACTAGAACCGCCAGTCTGTCGCTGCACCTGCACCAGCTTGATTATTTTTTCTTTTAAAAAAGAAGCAGGTCAATGAGGGAGAAGCGGAGGGAAGTTTCCAAATTATACAGATGTGCCAACATGTCTGAAGGGGACATTAAAGTTAATAATTTACCTTTTGCTAAGCTTTTAGGTAGAAATGTAAAGTTTTGGAAACGTGTATATCTCTTTCCAACATGAGAGTCTGTGGAGCAGAGCCGGATAGTTGTCGGACCCTGGCCGATGCTACGTCGTGATTGGCCGGTCTGCGTTTGAGGGCGGGACTTAGCGAAGTTGCTGTATTACAGAGGTCCTTCTGCTTCGTTACATTCTGTCGCTCAACAGCGCCATCAGAAAGTTGCCCGTTCAACACATCTAACTAGATAACAAATAAATGCGTTTACATTAATTAACAGGCAGTTGTGTTGTGTGCTTTTTCGCTGATGGCGTTCTTTCAGTATAAGCACTCACGCTCTCAGAAATTAGGAAGCAAGGACCCGTTGAATAGCTGTTGATGACATTTGTTTATGTGTTGATTGCAAGGACGCCACGGCAATTAACACATTTTGGAAAGATTTTGTTCAGTCAACCTCTTCCACTGTGATGCTACACGTTGCAGTAAAACACATCGGCACGGCTCTTTTGGAGCTAAAAAACCCCAATGCCACAAAAAAAATGTAATCAGCACAAGAATTCACTTTCATGTCTGAGTTTATTTTCTTTGTTTGAATAATTACCCGCCACATTTTTCCTTCCAATGTTTTCTACTGTCGCTGAAAACTCCAAAGTAAAGAAGTAAAGTAAAGAGAGTACAGGGTTTTCATGTCTTTGCAGGGCATTCCCATTCAGCGCCATCGATTATCGAATTAAACTAAACGTATTAACCACTTTTGAAGCAAATCAACAAAGTGCTTTAAAGCAAACTTGTGTCTAAATCGATATTTTAAACAAGTTACATGAACAAAACATCTGAATTTTAAGCCAAATTTTGAATAGGAGAAGAAGAAAAAGTCTCAACATCAAGCCGAGTACATGTTTGTGAATGAATGTGGTGCACAGCTTTGTCATTCTCAACATTAACCCGATTAAATGAGGCTACCTGTGGGACGAAACATTACACACAGCAGATTTGATTATTGATTTAATGCAGAAGTGCCAAGAAAATGCAGTTCTGCAGAGGCCGGCTCCAAAAGTGAGTCAATCCCCATCAACCTCTATGTTAAAATGCCCAAATAACCACAGGAGAAAAAAAAACATATTTATAGCAAAAAAACTGCTTCGGTGTCTGAGTTCATTAGAACAGTGCGGCAGTGACTTATTATATATTATTTCAAGGCTTGAAGTTATGCACAATAAGGGCGCGGCCGCTTTGAGTGACAGGTGGGAGCCGTCTCAGGTCGCTAGCTACTAGCGGTCTCGTCTGCGTCACCCGGGCCAACCTCAGCTCCACCGAGGATCCACCTCTTTGCACATTTTTGGATTATGAGTGAGGAGACTTCATCCATATTTTATACAGTATGTGCTTGGCACCAAACAGCAGACAGTCACCAACTGCTAAAGGACAGATATTTGTTTTGGAGACCCAACATATCTTTCAAATTAAATGACAATATACGTTATTTCAGAGGGAACACATGATGGTGTGTTCTGATCCGACACCAGAACCTGATCCAAATTACTGTCAAAATATGTCATTATTCATTCATTATAATGGAAAGTGTGGCTTTGGTTACTAGCTTACGGTTGGGGAACAATGGTCATGCTTTTGGCTCAAGCCGAGCAGACTGGCAGATTTCTTTTCACAGTAGAATGTTGGACTGCATATCAAGCATTGTTGGATGCCCAATCTCCTGCGCTGATTGATTACATTTCTTTTATTATGATTTTGTTACAGTGCAGATATCTCCGCTGTCAAATATCTAGACCAGAGACCACCAGTTCCTGCCTCTCCTCATCCACCTACAGCTTTACCTCTCTTTTCCTCCAGCTCCTTTCCCTTCGCTTGGTGTGATCCCCAATCTGCTATCCTCCCTGTAGCTCCGTCTTTAGCCCCGGCCAATCCTCTCTGGTGGTCTTGTGCACACAGGATTAGCCAGTAGCCCGTAGTTTTCTCATCCTCTCCCTCCCTTGAGACCAAACCATGCCACCACTCCTCCACCATCCGGCTGTCCGCGGCTCCTCTCCAACACTCAGTGGTGTGAGATTGGCCCCTGCAGGGCGGCGGCGAGTTTTTGACGTGGCACGGCGTGGCACAGTGGGCTGCGAGCCGACACAGGTGGAGTTGGTACGGAGTATTTTGCGAACTGGAGGCTGACATTTCCCTGAGATTTTCTGTCGCCGATGCACAATGGAGCAAGCAGGCGATGGTAACAGAAGGGGCATTGCTGTGCCAAGGCTGCTAAAGTGTGTGTTTGCCCAAGGACAGAGGGGTCAATAGATGGGGATGTCAGGGGAATGCTCAGAAGAGGTGTGCATGCAGGTGAATACATTGGAGCTGATGCAAGAACATTTGAGTTTTCTTATCCCTCTGAACCCCAAAACCTTGCGGTGAGATGGAAAAGGATGTTTTCTGTCAATGGTCGCCAAAAATACATCTTTTATCAAACCCACAAGCTGTAAAAAAAAAAAAAAAAAAAAAAAAAAAAAGGTCACAGATTTTCATTATTCCGATGCAACCAAAACTAAGCTTAATATTGTGATATTTTATCAAAAACATTTAACTTTACAGCTCTTATTTAAAATCTCGCCCCAAATATACCGTTTGAAGTAACCAGAAAAATAATTACATTCCGCGCAACAAGGTATAGTCCCAAGGTAGCAGGTGATTGATTCGGCTGAGACCAACATTCTCGTGACAAAGATTTTGTGAAAGTGAACTTCAGGCTGCTGAACACATTGTATGCTTTGAAGAGAGGACAGGAGAAGCTGTAAGTAGAGATTGTAAAAATGTGAGTAGCTCAATATATATTATCCGTGGAGCCTCCAGTCTTTTTTTCCCAACCTTGAAAAACACTTGTGGAAACTTGGAACAATGTTGGAAGTATAGATGCCATTGCTTGCCAATTTAAAAAAGCCAATTTTTTTTCTGTTTTATAATTTATGGCATTGTAACTGTGTTATACTGCACATAAGACATGTTTGAGTTCTGTGCTACTTTTAGCCATGGTTGTGCGGTTCCATGGATGTGCAGGAATTTTACTCTGCAGTAAAAAACCAAGGCCAAGGAGCAAAAAAAGCCCCGAAAGTGTTTTATTACACACTTGTTATTCATCACATCAGATTCAGCAAACATTACTAACTTAGGACAACTGTAGTCATTTATGAAGAGTTTTCAAACAAAAGATTCCTTTAAAGTAATGACATATACAATCCATTGGTGGAAAATTTGGCTTGGATAACAGCAGACTATTTGCACACGACTCCTCGTGAATTGCGTTTGCATCT
This sequence comes from Taurulus bubalis, assembly GCF_910589615.1. Lineage (NCBI taxonomy): Eukaryota > Metazoa > Chordata > Actinopteri > Perciformes > Cottidae > Taurulus > Taurulus bubalis. The sequence goes on along the minus strand of NC_136603.1, from coordinate 18,889,085 downwards.
AACAGATCACATCTGTTCGTAGCGGCTCTTGCCTGAGGCCCATTCTTCTATGGCAAAACATCATGATCATTTCTTTATTTGACTGTATCAATGTAGTGTATATCACAAAATAGATCTAGTCTATATTTTTGTTGAGCTGATTGATCCCCTCAAACTTAACTGTCATCATTCCTCGTGGACAGGAAGCAATACCTTCCTTGTATGAGCACTATGAGATTGGGGAACAAAATGTCCTGGTTCTGTAAATGGATACCGTCTTATTCACCAAAACACAGCAGACCTTTTGCAAGAACACTTTCATTTCATCAACCCTCAAAACCATCCCGCTTTCTTCCGTGAGGCCAGAGTACATTGTTCTTCACTGATAACGGCTGCTGGGACAGTGAACCAAACCAGGGAAGTTGTGGCCCAAACAGCCAAACAGTGAGCTGCAAGTCATTTTAAAGCTCCTCTAAAAGCAGAGCGCAGCTGCAGATTCAGGTGACAATTTGCTATAGATTCATCGGCACAAAAAAACACCTTTCAGCAGTCTGTTTTGTGTCAGACTTGAAGTAACCAAACCACGGACGTCTGGTCGCCTCGTTTCGTCACAATGATTTTTTTTGCTATAGATTTCCTCTGAAGTAGCACTTCTGTCTATCTGCCTTTTGATAACAAAACAATAGCGCGTGGTTTGTTTATCAATGTATTACTTTGGGAGGCTGGCTGTCCATTCCTATATGGCTGTGTTATACCCTAATAATATATTTAGGTTTGTCATTTGTGTGAACGCTGTATCTGTTTTTGCTAAAGTGACACTACAGATGTCTTCCCCTGCACTACGCGCCAGAGCGAAAGGCACATTTCGTGCTCCTAAATGGTTCAGAGAAACGAGTAGCGAAATAAAAATGGAGCTTTTGAAACATCTGTCAGTCCGTGTGAGCACAAAAGCTTCAGAATAGGAGCTTCCTACTGGAGAGATTCGTCCTCTCTGTCTCGCTCCAGATATCTGGTTCAGTGTGAAAGCAGTGTTTTAACAGATCAACTCATTATACAGTAGATTAACTGAGCTGCTTTAAAGACGAGCTCCAAGATTAGATTAAAGCACTGGACTGATGCCAGTACAAAGTCAAAACCAAGCTAACTTTTTTCTTTACTGCACTGGTATACCACCATGTAATGACCTTTCGAGGGTTGAAGAGTCAGTTCAAACATTTTAATGAGCAGATGTTGGTAACATTTGATTTGAAACAGTTATCACGGGTTTCGTATTGCCTTTGATATTCCCAACATCACTACCTAAGGGCCTTAAAGCATTGCACAAAGTGCACAATATTCGTGTGTAGGAGTTTTTTATCAATTGATTTACAAAGTGGATAATACATAATCGTTTCTTTTTCTCCATCTGAGGTCATTGGTCCTCTTATCTATAGAGATTCACACAAATTCCCTCAAAGGAAACCACGCAGATGCATGCCTTGTCTCGCTTCTTTTTCTTATCTCCGCCATTTTGCTCTTCTTCTTGCTGGAGGGATATAGCTACACAGAGAGACAGGTATAAAGGGTCATAGTGCTGCTGTTCAACATAAAACAGTCCATACTGTGGTTAAAGTTTTGTGAAGAACGAAAATGAAATCCAACTCTTAAAAAAAAAAAAATTCAACAAAACAAATGTATTTTTTGCTTCAACACAATACAGTTCTTGGCCACTGGCTGACAGTGATGCCCCATTTGAGCATATGGACAAAAAAATATCTTAAATGAAATACCGTTGCTCTGCTCAACAACCAGACGATGGCTAGTGGTGCAGCTGGAAAGCACTTGAAACATTGTCTGCGTCCCCAAATTAGCTCTGCGGGCTAGCTGCTACGAGCAGTCATGCGAGCCATGTTTAGCAGCAACATCTACAGCAAATGACACGGCAATTACTTACACTGCTGGTCAGACAAAGCATTAGCTCACAGTCGTTCGTCAGTTCTTTTGTTTGTTTGCAATGGGGGGCTCTCTGAGGAGAAGAACCGGGGCCCGGTGAGTTGCCGGCCGAGCGCTAGGACCCAGGTTAGCGGCGACATCTGCAGGGATACGCCTTAGGTTTCAGTTTCTTTCGGTTTAACTCTGAGCCATGAATCTAGTCAGCAGCCCGAGCTTGTCAGAATTGTCTCCCTCACAGTGGTTGAATTGACCAAAAAAAAACGACCATCAGTTCCAAGGTTAGCTTGTACTCCACTTGGCATTCAATACACAATGCGTCGGTGCATGAAGGCCTTCTTTCATTGGACTTTTTGAAAAGCTGAAACCTGACACTTCATACTCCCCGACTTGAAGAGATATCTGTTGGGAAGTTTGCAACAACCTACTGCTCGACATCAACAAAACCAAAGAGCTGATTTTAGAAATCCCCCACTTTTTGTTTTAATGCGAAGCGAGCTAATCGCCCCCCCCCCCCATCTCTTACTCCATACAATGCACACATATGCAAGTGGTGTCAATCTCCTTGTCAATCTTCAAAATGTCGAAGTTGCTTTCAGTCCCACTTTGAGACGTGGACAAACATTCTAGTGAAAACCTTAGGATATAGAAAATGGGAACCAAACAGGTCATACTCAGAACACCTGTACGAGAGTTCCTCGAATAACTCGGCAGTAATGTATTTGCTCAGCGAGTTTGGAGGTGTTTTATTTTGGTGTAATTATCAAAATGCAACCACAGCACAAGGAAGTGTCTCGGTAACGAGCCATGATCGCTCCACACTGGTCGCTGTGTCGCCCATACAAGCCACAGAGGACGGGATCATTTTTTTTGCAGAAAGACCACTCGGCAAACCGGATTGCATCACAATTTTACACGGGGGTGATTGGTTAATGTCAGAGACCGAGAAAGAGAGGAAGTTTGTTGCTATACCTGCATGTTCTCCACATTGTGCTGGGGCTCGGAGAGGAAGTATGCCAAGGTTAGGGAGGCCTAGCTGCAGAGTGCGAACTGAGAGGGAATTTAATTGAATTTCCAACGAGCGTGCTGATGTGAGATATGGGTGAGAAATTCAAAATCCTTGTGAGCTGTGTGTACGAGGACAAATAATGGAGTAATGGAAGGAAGGAGAGATGGCCAAAAGAAAAACATTGGCCGAATAATGGTAATCCGTTGCATTTTGATGCCTTGTTAGTGCTATCTCCCACTTTCATATAAATTAAATAGAATTGAAATTAGGCAGAAACAAAGGCATGAATTATTTAGTGGGCTTGATTATTATTTTTTTCTCCAGTTTAATAGACAGTGAGTGATGTGGGCCAGTGCCGTGGCTTTGTCAGAATGAATTAGTCAAATCAAACTTAAAATAGATGGGTGTCCTCTTTAGGGAGGAATAGCCTGCATCGATTTCTCCCTGTATTATTTGAAGTCAACTTGCTTGAGGCTAGTTCATCTTATTTATGGATTATAACCAGGAATCTTGTCTGGGAAGCAACAAAGGAAGAGACTTTTTTTTTTTTTAAAAGGCCATAGCAAATACAGAGGTAGAAAGGCACAAAAGCTGATTCCACACCATGTTGTTGCCATAGCAGTGCACCGTGCATCATACTGAGCTGATCTAATACTTGTATGTTTTATGGTATAAATCAATATGGACAGACACATTCAAAGTGATTTTTACATTTCTATACTATAAAGATGCAACCCCAGATACCTCTCTGATTAGGACTGATGTCTGAAAACAGAAAGAAATCATGAGTGACTTGTGTGACATGTTATGGGCTTCTATTGAAACTCACACTGTTCTGCACAAAAAGGTTATTTCCTGGCGACCAAATTAGATTATATATACTAAAGCTTCAACTGTTTTTGTGCCAAAGCACACAATTCTGCTAATTTTAGACTTTTGTAGAAAAGAAATGATTATTCCTCAAAGTGAGCCATCAAAAACTGGACAGCATCATTTTGGCATTGGCACCAAAACTTGAAGGGATGCATTGACATTGTGGGAAATGTTCCTATTTGATTTCTTGCCAGATGCTTTCTTCAAGAGTCAGATGGGCAGATCGATATCAATCACGACTGCATTAACTCTGGAGCAAGTGCCAGAAGGCAATTAGCTTAGCTTAGCATTAAGGCTGGAAGCAAGGGGGAAACAGCTAGACAGTTTGAAATACGCCTACCAGTACAATTGAAGCGCACTAATCAACACATAGCTTATTTAATTTGTGCCCAAACAGTAAAAACTAAAAGTTGTGGTTTTCAGTTGAGTAACATATTCAAAGTGTTTCTTGGCAACACGATGGAATGGAATGGTATTGATCTTCTCATGCCACTCTCATCAAGAGAGTGGGTAAAAGCCTATTTTCTCAAATATAAAACATTTCCACTCTGAATCGGCACCAGTATCAGACGGCAACCTCCGGGTCTGAGAAGTGAAACCAATGCTGAAGTGACTTAAACTTGCATTATCGCTAATGGCCAGCAGGGGGCGACTCCTCTGGTCGCAAAAAGAGGTCTGATTATATAGAAATCTATAACAAGATGAAACATATTCTCTCTTGATCTATTCCCTCAGTAAACATTGAGAACATGAGTTTACGGTCTCAGTCGCTAGTCTCAAGTCTTCTTCAATACAGAATGATGTTTATTTCGTCAATTAAGGTCCCATTTAGAGTCAAATAGCAGGTAAAGCAGGTTATGCTTTATCTTACAAGTCTAAATTTGGTATTAAATCACTTGCATATCTATCAATAGTCAAGAACTGCACTGAGGCCATGCTCTTTCTTGTGTTTAGTTAAGACTGAAGAAAATATGAGCTGTAGACGACCGCTTCTCCTTAAGTTTATTGAGCAACCTGAATGCTCTTTTCCAGAGCTCTTATCGACTGTACACCAGGAATGAAAGACAGCCGCTGAGCCATTCAAGCTAGAGGAGAACAGAACGTAGGATCTAATCCTCTCAGCTCTGGGAAAGATGAAGGTTTAAAGCCATAATTCCTCATTTTAATCCATCGAGAAAGGCTCTGACCCAGTTGAGGACCTTATTCACGGATTTATTAATGACTGCACGGTGACCACCAATGGATCAGTAGTCGTACCTGGCGGCAGCTGCACCTGTGGCACCTATATTTCTGGCACGTTATTTGCTGAATATAGTGTCGAAGCCCAGTCTTTTATTGTGAAAAGTAAAAAGGTGAGACATTTTTTTGAGTGACAACTGATACACCACAACTAAACAATCCAATTAATACTTGTTGAAATACCCCCCTGATGTGCCTTTGCACCACAAACCACCTGCAACATGAACGAAGAGAGCCGACAATATGGTGTGACACTTAAGCTGCAAGGTCGCATGTGAATCATCTTTACGCCATGCACCAGCAAGCCTCAATTACAAATGATGGCTGTCACTTCTGATGGGGTCTTGCTAAAACAAGAGACAAGCCGGTAATAAATCCACCCTGTTGAGACTTTATCTGAGTTTTGATGTTTTCAGGCTGAACTTGGCCAATGGGGGGAACACAAGCAGCTCGACAGCGTCCCACCTCTTCTGCTGCTCGTATCTTTTTGCTGTTCGGTAGGGTTGGGGAAAAAAAAACGATTCAGCATTGTATCGCGATACTTGAAGTGGCCGCCATTCAGACGCACTTCCTGGTGGAGTCGGTGAAATTCACTACGGATAATATTATGAACCCAGACACGAGGGTGTTTGATGTTTCGGCGTTTTGGGGATTTACACAACAAGTATAAAGTATAATAATAGTGGTTATTTCCATGGTGGATGGCGTAAATGAAAACTGTTTACACGCACGGAGATAAGCCCCGCCCCCTCTCCGGCGACTATGTGACTGTAATACAAACAGTAATACAAGCAGTTCAGTTTGTCAGGTGCAACATCTATGACATGTTGCTCAGTTTGTCTGCTTGAAAATTACATTTTGCTGCAATAAAAATGATTGAAGTGAGATGAACAGACTGAAAACGTTATCTTATCAGATCAAATATGTTGACAACATTTCATGTAGGCACAATTTGCATTTGGAAAAAAAGGAATAAATTGCAATACTCAACATATCGCAGTATCGTGATAGTATCGAATCGTGACTCAAGTATCGTGATAGTATCGAATCGTGGGACCTCTGGTGATTCCCACCCCTACTGTTCGGATGCTTTTAAGGCCTGGCTACCTTGTGATTGACTGCTCGCTGCCAGGGCGTTGTGTCCACGTTTTCGTCTTAAAACTACGGTTCTGGTTGCAAAAAAACCAAGATGGTGACGGTCAAAAGCCAAGGTTCCAACGACCAAAACGCAAAGTCAAGGCTTCAAACTGGCAGTCCAAAAGCCAATGGGTGACTCCATTGTGACTCCGCCCATCTGCCGTCTGTGGGAGTACTACTCCATGGACGCTGTTTTGTGTTTCCCTGCCAATGCCCACCAAGCATGTTGATAGTATCATTATTTGCCTGATTCATTTTGTCATTTGCGTTACTGGAACAACAGCCCGTGGCTCACTTTTTTGGAGGCGCTCGGCCCCTCCTCATCGGCCTTATGGCTGACAAATTACTTTGTGGAAAGCGATATGGTCTCCTGCAGGGGAGAAAAGAAGAATAGAAATTGAATCCTGGCCTCTCATCTGTCATCTTTTTAATATTGATGTCCATTATGTTTATGGATTATCAGGCTGTATTTTGTTCTCTGGCCCAGCTCGCCCTGTCAGATTGGCCACATGGGGCGGCGGCCCATTGATAATGCCATTTTGATTGATGGGTTTCATAGTTTAATTGTCAGCAGTCTGTCTTTAACGGAGCTGCTCACACAAGTGAAAGACTGCATCTTATGTAGACGAGTCAGAGTTCAACCTGCATGTAATGCCGGCAGTGTGATGCAGATGCAATGTGGCCGTACCATAGATTCAGTATCATCATCCCCGGGCCATTATCAGCTATTTGGCTCATGTTTATTGCTTCCTGTATCACCTTTCATGGATCACATGTCTGTTTACGGGAAGAAAACAGCCCTCGCTAAGATTTATCACAGCTGCCAATCGGCATTATTTGGTTTCACTGGCACGGTGCAATAGTTATTCTGTAGCCTGTATACAACTCTTTTGGGACATTCAATGCAATTTGTGAGACAAATGTTCAGTATTATGTACATATAGCTAAAACCAATCCAGTGGAGTTCAACAGCCCTACACCTTCATGAAGGTTATATGTTGTGTTTGTTTTTGTTGAGACTATTTTAGAGTGTTGATTGAAATTAGTGGTAATTTTGAAAGCTGTAGTTTCTTGAATTGTATTTAATTGTGTTTTCAATATTTTGTCCACCTCATGTATATATTAATGAGGTTAGGCAATAGAATACTGTCTACCGGGGGTTTCACTGTCGTATTGTACTGTGTAGGAAGTAACTACAATAATTTGTATTCATCCTGTCCTTAAATCAGAATTTATTGTCAGTTTTATTGCCCTAAACCAATTCTCCATGTGCAATATCCATATCTGCTCACAATACAGATTGTATGCACGTTGAAGGCCATATTGTGATATTACAACTCATGGCCAGCCCATATGAAGCCCATATGAACCAAACAAATCAGTAAATGGCTCCGGGGAGTTTGAACGAATCGCTGTAAAAAATGTTTCGTCTGAACCCGGCCTGAACCTTTTGCAGTGCGGTTCAGTAACAATAGTGAGCCATGAGGGGTTTACCCTGAACCGGTTCCAGTGGCCACACACTGACGTATATATATATGTAGGATGTATCGGCCCGTGTCTCCCTCACAGCCCGCCGCTCCTCTCTTCTCCCCGGTGTGTTTGCAACCAAGGTCGTAGTGGTCTTGCTCTGTTTTCCAGGGGTGTGTGGGCTTCATTCATCATCCGCATGATGGCTGCATGCCAGAGTGCCCTAAATCTCCTGTGTCTGTCTGTGTGTGTGTGTGTGTGTGTGTGTGCGTGTGCGTGTGTGTGTGCCCGCCCACTGAAAGAAATTGTCTCTCGTTCCCTCTGTAAGCTCGTTCTAATGAATGATCTTTCTTCCTGCCTCCTGCCCTAAAACTCATTTTTTTTGTAACGCTGATCTACACACTGTATCTACAAGAAAGGCTCCTACACACTCCATGCCTGTGCATGTGTTCATGTAGAAATAATAGGTATATGCTCCACTATACTATAGCACTGTAGACTGTGATATCCAGCAGAAGATGAGACGCGAGGAAGAAAGAAAGGCAGACAAAGAACCAGAAAGACTAGAAAAGCATAACAGAGTAACATTCCCCCCATGTGTCAGTATGTAGTCCAGGCTTTGGCAGCAGTTAGAGCCTTCAGTCAATGGGTCGATCAGGTTGGGGAGGAATTGGACGCCTCAATTTGTCCCCCATTCGTCTTTGCAAAAGGACGTTCTGTCGTGTTGCACGAGGTCCTTCAAATTTGAGCAGTTGATGCCACCTATTATCAGTGGCGTTAAAGCATCCTTCCACTTAGGTTCAGAGTCTCCACACAATCCCTGGAAAACTGTAACCCAGATAGCCGTAAAGCTGGTGAATCACCCAGTGTCTGAGTGCCATCTTCGCCGTGAAATCCTGTCGATCACTGAGATGGACTTATTCACCAGTGCCCTTTTTTCTTTTTTGCACTGATGGACTCAGAAATAAAATAGAAGTAGAGGAGACATTCCCATTCAAATCAACGTAGCAGGATGGTCAAGTGGTCAAGTCTCTGACTCACTGAGGCGAGATTTTGCAGTAGAGAGACCAAGTAAATGAGTACAATTCTAACTTAATGTTGCATCCACACAGGACAGCACTTTGCTATCTCCAGATGAGTGACAACTTTGTATTTCCTGTAACCGAGCAGCATCAAGCGTGGTGGTAATTCCGCCATGCTTTTTCGTGGTTGTTTGGGATGGATAAATAAACGACAAAAATACATTTGCAGGAATTATCCAGGTGAAAAATGTGCTTCACATTCAATCTGAGTACTTAACCCAAAGTCACCCATGACGTATCAAAATGATCTCCATTCAACTTATTCTTCAACTTCCTAACGTTTATATCATGACCTGCAAGTGTTCCTTTAATATATGAAGTGCAGATGGAAATATACATTCATTGATGTTTTGACAAGCAAAATCATTTGATAGGCTATATCAAATAATTGTTTGCCAAAACCTCTCTCATTTTTCTGTGGGAAAATGTAGTACAGGGCTAGTGGAATCAATGCAGAAGGCACAGCGTTGAATTCTGTTGTCTTTTTGACGTGAGATTATATGCATACGATACGTACATCGTGGCCAAGCTCCAGACTCCAGTGAGGGGAGTAAATGCGCCTTTCCAGGAAGCTCCGCAGCACCTTTTCTGAGCGAACCACCATTCCTGCTCGACACAAAAGGAACAAAGGCAAGCCGAGATGTGGCTGAGATGAAGGTGAGGCGAGGCCAGTATAGTCACAGAGGAGGCCGGTCGACCGGTCTGGCCCGAGCTCGGATCGATGCGAGGTGATGTAGGAGCTGGCGGTGGGGGGGAGGGGGGGGGGGGATCGCGGGGGCAGTAGATGGGCTAATCTGTTCAGTCATTACCCAGCCGTGTCTCCTGATTCCAGGGATTAGTCGGCGCAGAAACAGGGCCGATGTTGTGTTAGTGCTACAGGAGACTCTATCAGGGATTTGAGGAGTGGAAAACACTGCTGGTCCCCTGTCGCCTTTGGTAATTGTGCCTGCAGTACCGTTGTATGGGGATCTGGGGAAGAGTGTGTGCATACGAGATGTGCTCTGGCTGTAGTGTTGGGCAGCAGAGGACAGAGAGAAGAGCGAGAGGAGGCAATGTTTGGCATTTGTGTCGCCGTGCGCGTACGTGCACACCTGCAAGAAATACGAGCGGGCATCACAGAGTCGTGTGCAGTCTCTCTCTCTCCCCCCCCCCTCCCCTCTCTAGTAGGAGAGGAGAGTCGTGGGAGAGCTTACATGCTCGCCTGCCCACAAGCCTTTATGTGCAGCTGATCATTTGACAGAGGACAAAGCAGCCAGAGAAGCCGGCGAGCTCCGGTGCCCGCGAGAGAGCCCTGAGAAAAATCCACACACCACAACACGCCCGGACGGGTGGAAATGAGGGAAATCACATCGACGTCAGAGAGCCGATTCAATTAGCTGCAGTCGCCTGCATCTACAGTACCTTGAACTCTGACGGGAGAGAGGAAAACGAGCCCGTATATTGAACCGTCTCGCACAATTGAACACTTGAGGACAACACTGGCAACACGACTTGAAAGTCTATGAATTAGGAAACACGGGTTCGTAAGAATTGCCGGCGTTAGCGAGTCGGAAAGGGGAACTTCTCTAATTTTAGGCATTATGACCGGTTTACTAGTCATGAAGCAAAGAACTCAAAGGTTGTATGTATTACTGTGAGTTGGGCAGTGTTTTCCGTGGCTCAGGAGGAAATAACGCGAGAGATCGAGACAACCTATTTAAGAAAAGACAGCCTGCAAAGAGTTTGAAGGACTAAATGACAGTTACTGGGGCTGGAGGGCCTCGTGGAAATATGCTATCGAGGTCCGATGTGGTGCATTAAGTGTAGGATCTAAAATGCTGAGAGTTTGAACCATACAAGGAACTAAAAATACTCTTATAAGAAACGTCCTATGAAGTCGCTACGAGAGCAAATATCTTACGATACTTTTTGATAGTATTTTCCAACTGTTTCACTTCATCACCTTTTTTATATTACATAATAAATAACCAATTTTTCATTCAGGCTTGTTGTTTTTCTGCACATGGATTTGGAATTGGTTCACTCGGCCACTTAAAGCATTTTAGAACTCACAAGAGACAGATTTAATGGTCGAAATCTGTGCAGCAGAGCACGAGGTATCCTGACTTTTAGTCCCTCGTAAGGTCAAGCTCCAAGACACTGGATCCTGCTGTACAGTTCCCACAATGCAACTTGATATAATCTTTTATTAAACCCTACATGTCAACAGACTACCCAGTTATTTCATACCCCACTTTTTTAAATGAAGTGTCAATACCAAGACAAAATAACCTCGATGACATCATTTGGGTTATTTTTTTAAATGTCCGTCAGAGAGCTACTATAGAACAGTTTCTTTTGTTTATTTTTTTTCAGGCTGATACACCTTCAGTAAACTGAACTGCATGAGTAAAAAGTGGTGGAGTGCAGTGCCCCTTAATGAAATGAGCTACAAGGAAAGTTTTATTTTTACAATGATGAGATAGTTTCCCCTCAGATTTCCCCTCAGGAGCTATAGATAGTGAAGACAACGGATCTCAGTTGTAAACTGACTTCTTACAGAAACGGTTTTGTTTAACCATGATGAGGTTCATGATAATAACAGCGGTGGAGACAGGTGGCGGTAAAAAGAGTTGTGTTACTGCCAGCGTTGCACGTATACCGCTGCCGATCTTTCTGCCAGCATGAAGTGTGTAACCTCCCCGCCGCCGCCAAACCATGAGCCAGAATGATTTCCTCTCCTATAAGGCCTTTTTTTTGGCGATGCCTTGACTATATTCTATATTTAAGTATCTTTTCAACAAATAGGGAACCTTATGGAGAAACTTTTTTTGGAAACAAATGAAGCTCCAGTGGAAGTTTTGAATAGATTAGATTCCAGAATGATCTACCTTATATATATATGTATATTTCTCAAAGCATTCGCTGAGAGTCTTTGAGGTGAACACTGAGGCAATGTGGCGTTCAGGCTCCACTGGTGGGCGCCACGCCAGTGCAGCTTCACACCTTGTAGTCCTGCCAGCTCTGTGACCTGAAGGTAAAGCGAAGCAAAGCTGCGAGTGCAGAACGTACATCTTGCCACCTGACTGCGGAATGTTCCGCATTCAGAGGACATGATGCCTCGCCGCTATTGGCTGCCGTCCAACACCTGCAGCTTCAGACGCCGCTTCAAAGGGGAAAGAACATTGAAAAGTAAAGGCTCGGGCGTTTGAAAGGAGTTTAACCTCCTCAGCAAAGGAACTTTTCAATCTTGTTGGCTGCATTGTGCGCTTGGACACAGGCAAAAAGGGGAGAATAGAGCTGTTGGCGGGATCCGACGCAACAGCCGCAAAATCCGAGTTATGGAGGAGGAGAGTCACATGCTAACCGGATTGTACTGTGAAAGACAGCGAAGTAGCGTTGACTGACTTTCACCTTTAAAAAAGGAGTCGAACCCAACTTAAGTTTGACAGACGGAAAATCAGGTTAAACCTCCCGAAACGGAGCTCTTTCCAATTCATCCAGCGTGTCGCCAGGGATCACAAGAAATAACAAAAGTTTCAGCAGGGAAATGTGAGTGGCGACACAAGGGAGCGATACGGGGGGGGGATTAAATAAATGACATGAGGAAATGACGGCAAGTTCCACCTCTTCGTCTTCGTCTTCTTTTCCAAAGTTGTCCTCGTGGGCCCGAGTAAGTTTAAAAATAGAGCTTTTCTATTTTCTAGATGAGGGCCGAGGGGAAAGCGAAGAAGAGCCAAAGCGGGCAGAGACTGGAGGAGTCCTCTGTGGAAAGAGAATGCAATTTTAGATTGGCCAGATTGCTTTTTTTTCTTCTTCTTCTTTCCTGTCCTTGCCTTTCCCCCTCGGCCCTTCACGAGGCGTCATATGCACCGCCGGGGTCCCTAAGCCGCCGTAAGCCCGACGGCAGTACCGGCCCCGCCGCCAAAGGAGTCGTCGCACTCCCAGCGTAAAGGAAATCAGCAGGAAGAAATAAAAGAGGGACTCCAAAAAGCTCAGTGGGGATATTGGGAGTGATAGATGAGAGTCAGGCGAGGGCGAGTCTGAAGGGAGCAGAGGAAAGAGGAGAGAGGGTGAGGAGTGAAAGGATGAAGGAGATGGGCTTCAGTGGGATTATGGCGGGATATGGCCGAATATAAATGCACTCGTGTTGTCCAAGGCTGGTTTCTCACGGTCACATTGCATTGTGGGGGGGGGTGGGGTGTTGTTACGCGCCCTCGTTACAGGTTTGTACTCCCTCCGAATGCACCAGTTGGCCGTTTGGCAGATGCCGTCGCAGACACGTTGTCACGGGTCCATCTTGGGTGAAACAGGCAAGAAACATGTCTCCCCTCTGTCCCTTTTCAAGGAGGCGAGGGCTCGACCGAGGCAGGGCAGAAGGAAACGTCGACCTGCGATATCTGCCAGTTCGGGGCTGAGTGCGACGTGGACGCGGAGGACGTTTGGTGAGTTTACACACACACACACACACACACACACACACACACACACACAAAGCCATGTGACCCCTAGTTGACCTATACACAGCTGTACTCAAGTGATCTTGGCACCTTTTCATATGTTTTGGTCCCAAAAGAAAATCGCCCCTATATTTGCTTTTCTAAACATTTTTCCCGCGAGTCTGAACTGTGAGAATTGAGATTAGAATTCTTTATACCGCGCACATCCGCTGCTGAACACCCACCGAGGTTTAGTGCATGGTTGACCATTTCATTTAACCTCAATTACTAGAGCAGGGCACAGAGAGAAAGGAGATTTTCGCTTATTCTGGAAATCCAATTACTATCCTTACAGGACTTGCCAATGTCAGGCCAAAAATGACTTTGACTCATCCAAGGAAAACTAGTTCAGCGAAGGAATAACGTTTGGAAGGAATTTAACCATTTGATGAAGTCGGAGACGGGCGCAGGCGATATGTTATCGGCACGTATTAGCGGAGAAGCTGCACCAGAAACATCCCCATGAGCTCAACTGGTGAACTGTCTTCCTGCAGCAGACGGCAGTATCAGTGCGTCTGCTTTTCGACAGCTTCAGTGAACCAACACCGCTGATCTTGTGCGGAACAAGGATCGGCTGGTATCAGCAAAAGGAAGGCAGGGAGTGTAAGAAGTCCCAGATGTACCGCTTGAAATTAGAAATGCGCTGAGAGTATGACTCGATCAGACTGCCTGATGTAATGGAAAGATAATGTACCCTGGTGTGCCGTAACTGTAATGCCAACGAATGGTTTCATCATGCATCATCTGAGCCTTGTTGCAAATACCAAACAGCTGGAGTCCACTCCTCCTGATCCCACCCACTTTCGAAAAATGCGCCTTAACATTCTGCTAAAACGCAAAAATTGATTTATCGGCAATTTCTTAATCGTCAAAGGTCAAATTCATAAGGTCACAATGTACTCTGTCAACGATGTGTGCACACAAAACTGAAAACATTAAATATAATGGAGCCTCCAGCATGTGCAGCATAACTGGTACACACACACACACACACACACACACACACACACACACACACACACAAAAGAAAGTGAGAAGCCAATGGATAAGACAAGAGAGGCCGCCTAAGTCAGTAATGTATCCCGTTAAAAAAGCCGTTGACACAAACAGGCATGAATATTTCAGCGTCCTTTCCTGTCGACAACTACAAGTTCTCTTTAATCTTTCAGAAGCCCCGAGGTACTTTGACAAGAATGTTTCTGGCAAATAATCAGACAGGTGATCGCAACCCAACAGCCGGTAACTTTCATCAAACAGCAGCCAACCGCTGCCGCGGCGCAGAATCATGTTGATTAAAACGAATATTGTTCCAATCAGGCGGCAGCTGATTTTAATCAAACAAAACCGTCACTTAATCAAACAATGAGTGGGAGAGAGTTGACTGTAATCAAAATCCAGGAGACTCCAAAGTGATGTGTTTATTATAATGCATTTTTCTTATTTTCATACAAACAGTAAGGGGTAAATAAAGACTCCGTAAATTGCTAGCCACTGTGTTTTAGGGTATGTGGGGACTCAAAGTAGCCTGATAATCAGACTCGAGTGCCATTTTGTTTTCACTTCATCATTTAGCCCCATGTTTTATTCATGCACGCTGTGTTGTGCTTGGGAGCGTATTATCATTCCGGCCTCACCGCTCTTTAGCGACTGGTGTGTCCGTCTTGATGTCATCTGCAGCCGACGCAGCAGCTGCGGCAGAGGTTGCCAAGAGTGGTTAAATATTGTTGCCGAAATGTTACGAGAAATCACTTTTAGAGGAGTTGTTGGAAACTTTTGGGAAATCCGCTCCAGCTACAGTTGAATTAGAAGATTGATATCTCCTCAGTCAACTCTAAAAATCTTGAAAGTGTACGTCCCAAACCATTCTTTTAAAAGTTGTTGTCTCTGGTCAGATGACAAGTTCTATTCAATTCAATTCAGTTTATTTTATATAGCCCAACATCACAAATACAAGTTTGCCTCGGAGGGCTTTACAATCTGTACACATGACATCCCTGTCCCGAGACCTCACATCGGATCAGGAAAAACTCCCCCAAAAAGATAGTAAAAACACTTTCACAGGGAAAAAAAGGGGAAGAAACCTGAGGGAGAGCAACAGAGGAGGATCCCTCTCCCCGGATGGACAGAAGCAATAGATGTCATGTGGCCAGAATGAATAACGTAACGGAGTTACAGCACATTCCATGAATGTGACAGAAATGATTCATATAATGAGTAGTATGCATGGTCCATGATCCAGATAACCACGACCCATTAAGCAGAAGGAGGTAGAGAGGAGGGGCATCCCAGGGGCAGTGGGAGGAGAAAGCAGGGCCATGGCAGCTGGCAGCTGGCAGGAAGTTCTCTGTGGAAGATTCAAGCAATCACCAACCCATGCATTGTTTTGCTTTTATGGCCGCTTTTTATGGCCACAGGTTGGATCCTGACCAGTCTTGCGTGACGTGATTGGTACGGTGCCATGGACAGACTTCACTGTTCCATCTTACAGCACAATCAGAATTACAAAAAAGGGTTTTGGATCGCACTGCACGAGTTGTGTGAGGATTGTTTTGATATCGTATTCCATCTTGCCGTGTCACCCCAAAAAATCACATGACCTTTCTCGTAAACAAAGCCGACCCCCCCCCCCCCTTTCTTACATCTACATTTGAAATTGCATTCTTGCTGCTGGCACACACTCAAGACTGCATTGTGCACACCCTGTCCAGTGGCTCCATTAGTCTGATAGACATATTTCTTGATCATGAAATTCACGTTGGATTTAGTTGCCGTGCTGATGTAGGCTACTTTTTTAATTTGCCAGAACGTGTCATGGCAATAAAAGCAAGTTTAGCAGGTTTGCATATAATCAAAGCCACTAAGGCCTGCAATGGACCCAACTCTATGATATACAAATCATTGTGTGGGAAGTAGTTCTTTAATCTCTTTGAGAAATGTGGGCAACAACTCAGACATCTGGAACTTGGCTTGACTCAAAGTACTATTAAAGCCACTCTGATATATGTGAATGTATTACATTTCAAAATGTCGAGACATTGCTGGCGGCATCAACAGCATTCTGTGTGGCCTTTCAGAGGAAGAAATCATCAGTGTGCTCTTCAGTGCCATCGTGACACAACATGTTTAAGTCTTTTCATACACATAGCATGCATGACATTTGTGATGAAGGGTTATTGTCACTGTTGTGTGTAGCAATGATCGGAGAAAACAGCTTTTCCATTCTCGTCCCCATCCCAATCGACATGTATTTGTCATCATCATCTCGATACAAATAAGGAAAATAAAATAGCGCTAAACCCGTTTTGGTTAAACTACAGTAGACTGCATCTGAAGCTGCAGTTGCAAAGAGTCTTGCTTCCCTGACACCATCACTCTTTAGCTTTCTGTACTCTGAAAGTAGGAGGCAGGCAAAGAAAAAAGACCAATTTACCTCTCAAGGATCAATAGAGTGTCACAAAAACCCATTTAGATCCATTTGTGGTTTCAAACCGTAATTACCAACAAAAAGCCGTGCTTTCAAACCTGTCAATAGCACCCATCACTGTTGAAAGAATTAAGGTAGAGGAGGAGAAAATACTGAGCTAGTCGTAGAGAGGAGCTGTGGGGGGGCACTTGCCGTGTGAACGCCGGGTTTAGACCTCCGGAGATAGGAAAGGAAAGAAGACGACACTTGCGACCTTATTAAAGCCCATTCTATAAAGAGCAAAAGGGAATTTCAATCAACAGACAGACGACAAGTCACAGGCGAACAGGGAAGATGGGAAGCTGCCTATTGTTTTGTTTGAGCTGGGTACATGCATGCACACACACACACACACACACACACACACACACACACACACACAGACACACATACACCCTTATGCACACAACAGCCACTGGGAGCCCTGCACACATTACTGACATAGACAGAATATGAGACAATGGTCCACTGGGCACAGACATGTTCAAGCACCGTGACCTCATGGCATCCCTCCTACATGGAGTCAGACACTCACAATGACTTTATATTAGTTCTGCTTTCCTTTGAATGGGTTTGTCATTCGTAGTCATTTTGCGTCTCTTTGTAGTGATTTTGTGACTCTTTCTGGTTGTTTTGTAACTTAACAGTCTTTTTGTGGATGATTTGCATCTCTGGGGTTGTTTTGCATCTGTTTGTAGTCATTCGATTGCAGAGGAGGCCATCATCCAGCCTACCTAAAAAATGCGTGTTTCAGTTGTACTTCTGTGGTGGAACCAAATAGACATTGTCAGGCCGCCAGAGTCTAGGTAATTAATGGGAAGCACTGGTATGATATTGGAATTCCCTTACTGACGATACTGCTCGAAGAAAAACACAAATTAATAGATATTTGGCTGCCTTTGATTGAGGGTTGATTGCTCGCTGTGGGAGGAGATCCGGTCCGGCTGCTCCTTTTTGGATGGAGCCGTGGCAGACGTGTGTATTCTGTTATAAAACCAAATTTTGTTTTAAGGTGGGAGCGGAGATTTGTGGCCTTTCAATATTTAGTCCCATCTTGTTTATCGCACAGCTCACAAATCACTTCGTTCATGTTGTCTGGCTCTCCTTTTTTTGTTGTTGCTTGCTTTAAAACCAAAGAATCGCCAGATAGGCGCATCTGCATTCTTGTTCCTGTTGGAGCTCGGACTACATGTGTAATGACGTACAGCGTCAGACGTAGCATGAAGAGTATAGCGCAGACTTCATAGCAGGTTTTCTATTTTTCTGTTATATTGGACCATTGTTTTTGGCCAACCAATATCGTATTGGACAATTATCACATCATATTGCCTCGTATATGAACATACAGTATATCCTCTCTGCTCTCTTTCTCCCTCTATATTGTGGATTTGTACTCTCTCTCTCATTCTCTCTTTCTCTGTCTCTCTCTCCCTGTTTGCCTTTCCCTCACTTTTCCAAAGGATTACAGTGAAATTTGAGGCGCAGGATTATGAAAATCAATGCTACGTTCAGTTGCAATAATGTTTGCTGCTAAGGATTTGTACACAACACGAGGCAGCCAGTGGATGTGTTGGCCTCAGCTGCAGTGCGTGTATGTTACAGTGTCCCTTGAAATATTTAGGCATAACAATATTGACGAAAGCCTTTCTTTTCAAATGTCATATTGATCATCCAAAAAGGAAATTTGACTCTTTTTTTTTTTTTTAGGATCAAAATTCCCGGTTCTCCTTCAATGCCAGGAAATGGCTCATTGCTGCCCCTTTTTTTTTTGTTGGCCTAAGATTGTGGCGATGTTTTGTACGTGAGCGCTTCAGCTCTCTCTCGTCACCTGTTGGGACGCTGTTCATCACGGAGCTCTGAGATTCATAACCCGGCTTGTAAAACCCCTCACACAGCATTAAACTCTTTATTCTTCAAGTCAAGTGGCCACCATCATCCATGCGCCGAACTTTGCACTGCTTTTATGTTACCTATGAATCCACCCCTGGACCGCTGCCCAATTGCTCCTCCACGTGCACATCCCGTAAACAGTGCTGCCAAAGAGTCTACGCTCCCAGCGCTTCATCGCTCTCTCCATCCCCGTCAGTCCATACTGAATCTACAGCAAGAACTGAAGCGGTCCAGTAGGATTTTGGCACTTTTATAATTTGTGTTTTATCTTTTGTCTTTGTCTGTCTGTAACTTTGTGTAGTAATGCTGTTGTGTCTTAACCGAGTCTCTCTTGAGAATAAATTAGGTTACTGTCTGTCTGAATAAAGGTTACATAAACAAAAAGGTAATAAAATACGCTGTGTGTGTGTGTGTGTGTGTGTTGTGTGTTTACGTGTGTAAAGTGGCATTTTCAGTCAGGAGCCAGCAGACCGTCAGGGGGGATTTTTGATGGGATGGAAACTATCGCAGGGAACTAATCAATACGACACATCCTGCTCAGAAAGTAGGATCTCGTGGCACACACACACACACACACTCTGATGTACAGTGCACACGTTCACACACACCACGAACACTTCTCAACCAATTTGTGACTCTCAGCAGAATGTGTGAAAGCAATGATTTGGTGTGTGTGAGAGAAAAAAAAAAAGCCAGACTTATCAGAAAAGCGATCGCTGCCCCGTGCATGTGTATGACTGTTTGCGCACGCCTGTCTGCAGGTGTTCGAGTGTGTGCGTGGGCATAGCATTAGGATGTGTTGACGCACTGCAGTCTGGTGGTATAGTGCCTATTGTGGAGAAAGTGAGAGGCCTCATTAAAAATGCATGAAGCCCAGACATCAGCCACCGAGCAACAGCGGCCTCTCGGGATGGCCGAGGCTCTGAAAGCTCTCCTACGATGGGAGGTTGTGGGTAAGGGTCAATGTGCATGTGTACATGTGCCGTGTGTGCCGTGTGAAGCCTATACTCCCGATGTGTGAAGATGATCTTTTAGCTCAGAAGCTCTGAAGGACGTTTTGATTCTTAGTTTACCGCAATTTCGTGTTTATGAATGGTGGAGGAAGTTGTAGTTGTGAACGGGTCAGACAAACACAGGACTTTCACCCAGGAGGCCGCCGATCGTGTCCCAAAAGTGAACATTTGCTTATACTTATTTACGTCCGTAGCTGAAATAGTGTAACAAACGTCGTCATTTTAACGCAAACTAACTTAACAGAGTAGTTTGCTGCATTTTTTGCCTCGTTTTGTTTACCTTTACAACGTTAATTATGTGTTCAATTCATTTGTTTGTCTCGAAACTAGTTTGAGAATGCAGTTTCATTGTATCGGAACATCATTTCATAGGAGACAAGGCCGCTAGGGCTCATAATGGATGATAGAGAGGGATTATTTTAGTATGATGCATTATTTTTCAGGGTAATCCTATACACATTTTGCAGTTACAATGTCGTTGTGTAACCCTTTGCAGTGGCAGGTCATTCAGAGCTGCATCGGCTCACCTGCCGCGTCAAGCTGGATTTTGGGATACATCCGTTTCTTCTCTGATGCATAACAAAAGCCCTTCTTTACATCATTCTTACTTTGCTGATCCATCATTACAGCAGTAGCTGCGCACTGCCACGCTTTGTTGCACGTCGTTTCAATCAACATCAATGTCAGCCGTACGAATCATCATGGCTGATTGAGGAGGTGTCTGCTTGTGTGTGTGTGTGTGTGTGTGTGTGTGTGTGTGTGTGTGTGAGCACGCGGGTATGTGTTGGTGGGCGCCCACGTGGGCGCATATGCAAATGCAGCTGTAAGACAGCTGAATGCCTGTGCTTTACTGAGAGCTTGGCACCGGGGGAAAATGAAAAGACCAGGAGAATAATGACAGATTTCTAATTACAGAATCTAGCGTTCAGTGCTCTACTCAGCAGCAACTGTCTAGGGAAGGCAATCTGGGTGTAATTTCTGCTGATCAGGCCTGCCACACACTTAAGGGTCACACTACACGTGTGCCAAAAGAAGTGTGCGCACACACATACACACACGTTTTAGCGCATGCACGTGTTGGTGCAGGTGTATGTGCTGACTCTCGCTGTCATTTTTGCACACAGACACACAGACTCACAAACACACACAGAGACAAACACAGAATGTCCCACGCTTAAGTTTCACAGCAAATTGTGGCGCGACAGCAAATTGCCCGGTTAATTTGCGAGTGCTGAAAGCATCAAGTAAGCGCCTGAAATGAATGCATTAGACTGCCACAAAAACACACCAGAAATATCAGCTGTGTGGAAGGGCGCAACTGATCCGATATACAGAGTAGAGAAAGCACACGGGTGTCAGCAGCTATTGCAGCTATGTGCCAAAGACAAAATTGACATTCGCTCTCGTTTTGGAGCGAGCTTTGTCCGTTTGCCCCTTTTTCTATCCGCTAGCTTCCTCGTGGATGTGTGCTTAGGATCTGACGGCCAGTAGCTACGCTTTTATCGAGGTTGACTCTGGTGAATTATCGAGGGAAACATCTCTTTTTTTTTGCCGATTTACGTTTGTTTCTGAAGTATCACAAATAAGTTTCAAAGGACCGTCAGCGAATGTTTATGTAGACAGGAGGCTGGAGTGATGGATGATGAAACCAAAAGTCACCGTTTACGTATTCAAATTGCCGTCCTCAGTTTAAATAACATAACAAATGTAGTCATTTTTAACTCGAACCATGATGTTTTTTACTAAACCTGAAAAATTTGTCTTGGAGTCAGTTATGTTGCACTGAAAATAATTAGCAGTTATAACTGATACAACAGAATATAGTAGCTTGACAAAGGGCCACTGCAAAAAAAAGATAAACAAAATCTTTGTTCAGATGTCTGTTTCTGGCTGCTAACGTTAGCCTAACACTAGCAGCCAGCAACAAATATATAGATGCTAGTTTCTTTTGTTGCCCCCGGTTGGTTTTCGGGCTACTGTGGCTAGCAGCATAGCCACCGCTAGTAGCCTAGCTACTTTCCAAAGCAAGAACCAACTGTAAGAACACCAATTTGAACTAGAAAACCCCTGAGCTCAGTGCTACCGCGGTGGCAGACTCAAACTAGTAAAAGATGGAGCTTTCATGAGATCACGACCCAGTGACAGACAGAATTGCATGTGTGAAAGCGAGGCTAATAGGGAAACAAGCTGAACGCCGAGGGTGTCATTATTCTATAGCCATTACATTGTGCAATCAGCATTTACTTCATAATGATGAGATAATGCAGAAAGAAATGTGTATATTGCCACTTTAAGCTAATCAAGCTATCAGTGATTATTACTTGCTTGTGGAAATAACAGAGGATTTCCATTTGAAGGTAATGTAGGCCGCTCTTTAGTGCCCTGCTGTGACAATAACACAGACAATGTTCTGGGCTCGTCCTCATCTTCATCGAGATCACTTTTTAGAATTTCTCAGCCGAGTGGGTTTTGTTGAAGGACATTGAAAAGACATGGGGTAACACCAGAAAGCTGCTCTGCAATCTTCAATGATTTCTTTTTTTCACCAAGCTGCTTCAGTGTACACTACGATAGCTTTAGCTTAAAAGTTATTATTTTCCATTCAGACTATTTTCAATGTTATCTAGAATAAATTACATATCTAAAAGCCTGAGAATGGTGTCTGTGTTTTTTTTGTGCTGCAATTTCCCCTGCAACACAAAACATGTACTGCTTTGTTATCTACATTTCTGTCGTTATTAATTGCTTCCTGCCATTATAAGAATACATCATCTGTCAATCAAGCCCTCTGTGGAGCCTGTCTCTTCTCGCAGAGTTAAATCCATTTGCTATTGTGTCAGATTGAATGTGCCAAAACCCAGTTTGAACAGGATTACTATGCATGGTCCAACATCCTGACTGAGTGCAAGCTGTACTGTTTTTTGTCCTGTCTACTTTTTAATCCCCGAACATGTCTGCGTCCCTCGCAGTCAAAACCACACACAAGTCTCTCAGAATGCAGATGCCGTCGTTTTCATTCATACTTCCGCTCTCGTTTATCTAAGATCTCGACGTAGATAATAAATAAAAATGCCGGGACGCCTGGACTAATATGATTTCTCGCTCCGCAGGTGTGTTTGCAACATCGACTGTTCCCACATCAGCTTCAACCCGGTGTGTGCCTCAGACGGTCGTTCCTATGACAACCCCTGCCAGGTGAAGGAGGCGTCCTGTCAGAAGCAGGAACGCATCGAGGTCAAGTACCTGGGCCACTGCCAAGGTCAGACCCACAAACACACACACACACAGCATGCGATCCCTCCAAGAGGCACGACACCGGCCTCACACACACACACACACACACACACACACACACACACTCACAGCGGAAGCCGTCAGGCTAAAGCGGGGCCATGGGGCCAAAGGAGGCAGCTTGCAGAGCGAGATTCTATATCCCCCTTCCAGCTGCAGCCACATTTTAGAATTCCAGATATTTGCACTCAATCATATTTCGGAATAGTGTGCGAAGATAATCCCCAAATCCCACATAGCCTTCTCTGCTATGTATATTGATAATTTTACTGCATGATAATCCCCAGTTTTAAGTGTAGTATCTTTTATTTGGGTGCAGAATTTGTTTGTAACGGTCCCAGGGATAAAGTAGTTTTTTATTAATCTCTCTGGTTAAATCCATAAAGCGAGTTATATTGCTAATCCACGTGGGGAGAAGACAAAGGCGCTTCAGAATAGTTCTTTTGGAGGAGCTTTTTTTATTTTATTTTATTTGAGGTATGATCTACCAATTTTGATTTGTCCTTAGTTTGAACTCCCTTTGCTTTATGCAACTCCAAGATCCAGCAGCATTGGTCATACGGTGGAAAGATAAAAGATAGAGTCTCAATCCAAGGGTGGGGGCTCAACTCTCAATTGTTCGGGGCTTTTATTGTGTATGGGTACATTTGATTGGCCCCGCGTCCACCAAGGACCAACAGGACAATTGATCGAGATGTGAGAACCGAGATGAAGGCTTTTGAGGAGTAATGGGGAGTAACGTAATCATGGCTAACCAGCTCTGGAACACAAAGAGAAATCTGTATCCCCCATGTTGCACCCTTTGGGTCGGACCACCCCGATCGATCCCTTCACGGCTCCACGCATTCTGTTTCAATCAGGAAAGGTGGAGAGCGAAGCAAATGTCAAGAAACCGAGGGATTTGGACCTGTGATGAAGTAGACCTCACGTTGGGATTCAAAGTTTAGATTGCTGGTTTACACTATTCCCCCAAGTGACACATGTCATATTACAGGGAAACAGTTTCAAATTTTATTTTAATTTTTCTGGAAATAGTCAGACTTTCT
The DNA here is from genome assembly GCF_910589615.1 of Taurulus bubalis. Classification (NCBI taxonomy): domain Eukaryota; kingdom Metazoa; phylum Chordata; class Actinopteri; order Perciformes; family Cottidae; genus Taurulus; species Taurulus bubalis. The sequence goes on along the minus strand of NC_136603.1, from coordinate 18,865,189 downwards.
ACTATGGCTCAAAATCAAATAAGCCTGTAGAGTTTTTCATTGTTTGGCACCAGATGCTCATAAATTGAAGTGTAGTATCACCATGTGATGCTAGGAAAAATTAAAGGAGGAATGAGAGAAAGGGGCATTTTATATTTTTCTTAAGTGGATCTCATACATACACGACTCTGATCTCACAGAAAACGCTGCTTTGTTTCTTCACTATTATTCTTCTATTGTTCCAAGAGCCAATAAAAAAAAACGTAAATAACTAAGAAGAAGAAAAACAAAATAATTGCATCATAAACCTGGGAAATACTTTCACCGACTCAGTTTGAGTGGAATAAATTCACGGGCCACTGAAAGAAATCTATTGCAATAAAATGATAATGATTGGTAGGAGATTTTGTCTAGCCATTGTGAAAGGAGGAATTCAATGCGGCGTCAATAAGGCGGGCAAAGAATGCATCACTCCCCCTGATCTGTTCCACCCAGCTCCGCTCCATTCCACCCTTTGTTCAGTAAAAATACTTCAGGGGTGACGCTTTCTCACTTTTGAAGAGAACGGCTCACATACATACGCATTAACGAGACAGGTGCACACGCCGGGTGAACCCATTGTCGAAGATCATGATTCACATTCAGCCCTTACCATCAGTTTCAACGTGTAACCCGTAATGGAGGGAGCTGGTGACCTGATATCAGTTCAAATGTGTTTTTCTGGCCCTTCCAGGTGACATCAAAGGCGGAGATGGACACTTCGCACGGACCGATCTCACAGGTGAGTGCATGGGCGGGTCCCCAAAATAACACATGCTGCCACTCAAAGCTGCATTATCCTCCTGACGGCGTTCACTTCTTTGTTCATGTCACCTTCAGACTTCAACCATTTGAAAAGTGTCTTTCTTGTACAGCTTGAAGGATTCATGGATTGTGTGTTTTTTGTGTGTGTGTGTGTGTGTGTGTGTGTGTGTGTGTGTGTGTGTGTCTGTGTGTTTCTTTACGCAGTTGAGGAAAAAGAGGATCCGAGGAACGAGCTGGCCCGCGGCCTGTCCATCCCCTGTCCAGATCACTACAAAAACTACTGCGTCCACGGGGAGTGCCAGTTCCCGAGCATCCTGGCTCAGCCCTCCTGCAGGTGAGCTCACACACAGACGCCGGTGCTATTCTGTGGCGGGGGGGACAAGTTTAGAACAGTCCTAAAAAGTTAGGTAACCAAACACTATTTTCTAGTTATGGTATGATTTTAGAATAATGCCTTGAGTTGGGGCTATTGATTATTCATTCAAACGGAGCTGAATGGGTTTTTGATAGCTAGCGATCCATAAGGCTATATGTGTATTGGCTAATTATATGGGCTGCAGTGCATGGGTTCTTATGTAGCGATTAAACTATATGAATTTTAGCTATTGTTGGCAACAATGTTTCTACATTATAACTATGTGTTACGGCTACAAATATATCCGGCGTAACAGCAAGAGGACTCAGATCGGCAAATTTGATGACGCTGTCCCTCCCTCAACTGCGGCCAAAAAAAAGAGAGCGTGTAATGTAAGATGGCTCGTGAGTTGTAAAAATGTAGCACTAGAAAGAGAGTCCTGGAGCCTGTTTATTTTCTCAATCTGGCTGGTGTATCTTGGGAAGTAGTCGAGATCTGGTTCTTGACCAGTCAAATATGCTTCAGCGCCTCGAAAGAATCCCACGTTGGAGTTTCCTTCCACGCACATCATGATGTTGTTTCACCAGTTTTCATTTTGTTTCGGTGATGATTAAATCTCAACAGCCCACACTTTGTTGCACCATCATTTGTCTGCCAATGATAATACTTGGCTGTTAGCACGCCGCCGCGCCGCTGTCACCGTCACGGATGACTGGCACCTGCAGTGTGTCATTGCCGCGTTCCCAGAAGCTCTGAAATATTTGAGGATTGTTCTCAGCAGCAGCAACAACAAAAAAGTAACTATAAAAAGTGTTTTATTTGTAAGTGATCAACATAAGTACTGCTGACAGTCTTATACTAGAAAACCTCAGCACTAACCCGAAAGCAGTCGTGCTCTACCACGAACACACAATGGATGAAATGATGTATTACTATTTTAGCATCTTTCAGCTTATTTTGGTTTTGGTTCACTGTTCACCAAATTAATAATCAATCATGTTGGATGCTTGGCCATCATTTTTGGTTTGATTTGGTTTTGACTTCTCACTGAGCTGAGATGGGCTTGTGTACAAAGCGTGTGTGTTGTGAGACGTTTGTGAACCAACCCGCCTCAGACAGCTTCTGTAATAATCCCTCACTGCAGAGGGAACCTGTGTGCGCACAGTTTAGCCCCGAAGTCTATGAACTGTGATGGAGGCTCACCTTGACGTGGAGCGAGAACAAAACTTAGAAACTCAGAAAAGAAAACTCTCCTAAGTTTGGCCCGACCTGAGGGCTTGGTCAGACTTCCCTTTGGTGATCTCCCAGACCTCAGCGCCGCCTTTTTCCTGAATGCAGTCCAAACCGATACGAGCGTTGTGCGGTAAAAAAAATCCTCCACCTTGGTGGGATTGCGGTCATATTTTGTCCTTGTGAGTATTGGAAGACAAGTGCAAACAGACAGCAAACGCAGAAACACTTCAAATGCACACTTGCAGAACAGCGGCTGCACACGTACATATCCACCTAAGCACACGAGATAGACCTCAACACAAGCAGCCCAGACATGCATTTACATACAGGTACAATGAGGAATGGTATTAACCCCCCCCCCCCCCACACACACACACACACACACACACACACACACACACACAGTGAATGCACATGTGTGCGGCTCAGGTCTGCCATCTTTCACAGCCTGATAGCGTGGCAGCCAGGGGGTCTTGGTATCGCTCGCTCCCTCTCTATCTCTCTCTCCTTTTCTCTCCAACGCCGCTTATTCCCAGCTCACCCAGCCAGACGCTCTCCATGCATATAGAGCAGGGCTGGCAGAGAGGGATCGTGTAAAGGTCTCTGCTGCCCCCTGCTGGCCTCAGGGGGGAAAAGCTCTGAGGTTGTGTCCTAATGAGGAGGGAAGCACAGTGGTCTCTATGTGGAAACAGAGCACACACGAGGAACAAGGTTGCAATGTTCATCTTACCCGGTGTCAGGTCGCAGGGATAGGGAATGTGAAGAGGACTCTGTGTGTGTGTGGGTGTGTGTGTGTGTGTGTGACGTACCAAACAAGGATATGCAGGTGTTGGTGGGTAACAACCTCCCCAGAGAGAGGCAAGCAGAGAAAGAAGGGGAGATGGAGAGAGAAAGAGACATTAACAGGAGGAACCATTTTAGCTCCTCCCTGAGGACACAACTCATCTCCATTAGTCTCTCTCTTTGTGCGTGTGTGTGTGTGTGTGTGTGTGTGTGTGTCTAGCTCTCTCCGACCACGTCCCAACTAAGCTGGCGAAATCTAAAGTTACGCTGCCGCTTTTCTGAAACACCTGAATTGCCGTTTCGCAGTCGCAGCGGTGATCAAACCCAGCAAACTGTCTCATCCAATCACTCTTCTGCAATCGCAACGTCCCGTGACCGACACAGCTTGCCGCCGCCGCCGCCGCTTTTTCTCCACGAGACGGCCAGTCCCAGTTGTTCGCGCTGTGACTTCTATACTGTAATTCCAGCTTGAGTGTGGACAGAGGGCCCAAAACGAAAAGAAAATGATGATGAACACACTCACACTCCCCCTCCACCTTCCCTTGCTTTGCTGCAAGCCGTTATCAGTCGTGTTCATCCAGACAGTCGCAGCAAAGAATACGCTCAGTCTCCACGCTGCCACAGCAATGCATTGTTCCACCGCGACGTCTTCACCAAAACAGGTACTGACGTCTCAATTAGAAAAAACACAAATTAATGGACCTGTCTTCTCTCTCTGTGTGTGTGTGTGTGTGTGTGTGTGTGTGTGTGTGTTTGTGTGCGTGCGCTCCCAGCTGTCACTCTGGTTTCAGAGGCCCCCAGTGTGACATCAAAGAGTACAACGTGCTCTACGTGGTGCCGGGCTCTGGCAAACTGCACTATGTCCTCATCGCCTCTATCATTGGAGCACTCCAGGTGGTCATCATCTGCGTGGTGGTGCTCTGCATTACCAGGTGAGTCATGCCCACACACTCACACACACACACTCAAACTTTCAAACACAGACTACTAATGAGCCTGGCAGCAGTATTTTCCATGCGGTCTGTGTTTGGCAGTCACAAGGGAGGCTGTGGAGCCTGGAGGAAACAGCTGAAAGGTCACCTTGCTTACACCACAGAGAGAAAGTACCGTCACACTCCCTGTAGACACACACACACACACACACACACACACACACACACACACTAGAAAACATGCAGCCTGTTTCATACAAGCAAAAATACACAGAGATATCGGTGTAGGCATACAAACTTGTGTTTGAACAGACGCTTTGTATTCACAGTAAAGGCTCCCCCACACACACACACACACACACACACACACACACACACACACACACACATATATATATATATATATATATATATATATATATATATATATATATATATATATATATATATTTATATATAAGTAGCCTGGGGCTTGTCTGCCTCTGCCTGACCTAAGCAATTTATGACATTTAATAAAAGGGTTTTTTAAAGGAGTTTTGGCCGAGACAAAACTGCTCCTCTGAGCAAAGGAGAGGAGGAGGACGGGGACAGAATGAGAGAGAGCGGTTGTAAAGCGGCGTGGGGAGGAGGGTAAGAGGAGAAGACGAAGAGGGGAGGAGAGAACTACAACACTGAGTCGTGGTGGCAGCAGGCCGACCCAGACTTTCCTCTCACCCGTAACACTTTCCTGCTCATTCTGGGGGATCCCGAGGCGTCCCCAGGCCTGAAGGCATATTCAGTCTTTTCAAAATAAACGAATGTTTTCACAAGAAACTCTTTGGTTGGGTCGAGTGAAATACTGAAATACTACGTGAGGTTGAGGCAACAAACCTGCTTTTAAGGTTTAGGGAAATAAATAAAGTGACAACATTTGACAAATTAATCAAATTAGACAGCAGTCTCCTGGGTGAAAGACTCCTGTGTGGGTTTCGTTTGCGGTCTTCCTACTTCCTGGTTCAGGAACACCGTACTTGGTCATTTGAGTCCAGTGAACGACTCATTGTCATGCTCAAGAAGCCGCTTTGTGACAAATGGCGTGTTATCCTGCTGGAAGTAGCCGCCAGAAGACGGGTATACACTGTGGTCATAAAGGGTTGGACGTGGTCCAATACTCGGGTCAGCTGTGGCATTTAAATAATGTGCTCAACTGGTACTGAGGGCCCAAAGTGTGCCAAGAAAAGATCCCCCGCATCATTACACCACCAGCAGCAGCCCTAACCATCAATACTCGGCAGGATGGATTTCCTACTTCCAAATTCTGAATCCTACCCACCGCTCACTGGATATTTTCTCTTTTTCGGACCATTAGAGATGTTGGTTGTCCGTGAAAATCCCAGTAGATGAGCAGTTTCTGAAATACGTTTAAATCCTTTCACATCCCCTTTCCTCCTCCATTCTGATGCTTTGTTTTACCGCCTTGCCCTTGTTCACGTGCCCGGATGCACTGAGTTGGCGCCACGCGATTCGGCTGATCACACATTGGCGGTAAGGAGCATTTGAGCAGGTGTACCTCGTGAAAGCGGCCGGTTGAATCGGTGTGCCGTCTCTTTTCATTTGGGCAGACCGAGCTGTAGTTTTATGAACGCTGCTGGGGATTGTTTGTGGTTTATGCGCGTTGTAAAAGACTCGCCGTTCACTTAAGGGACAGTCAGGTGGGTGTGGGGAAGGTCATCTCTACGCTCCGCCACCTGTGGGCGACATCGTGTCGCACGTTGGAAAAGATGTTGCTCGAAAGGGATCGTGTGCAAGATGCCATGTTGTTCCCGCTGAAAACTTTAAGCACTACTCCTGTAAAGGATTTGATCTGTATTCAATCTCTCTGTTTGTTTATTTACGGTTACAAATCGAACATCAATGGTCTTTTTAGTAAAGAAGCTATAATCTATCATAAAGAATGAAGTCATGAAAAAAACACTAAACCTGATATTAAGAAGGATGAGCGCACGAACATAACAAAGATTTTCATAGCATAGTGGGTTTGTCCTGAATTACCACTATTTATGCAAGCGCAATAACCATTACCTTCCAAATTTATGTTATGTGTGTGTGTGTGTGTGTGTGTGTGTGTCTGATTCATTGTGTGAAATCAAAAGTAGGCCATTATTTGAACAAGAGTACATTCTGGACAGTTTTGGGGGATTATTTTTAGCTGTGGACTAATACACATGTGATGCACTAGTGAGTATACGTCACCCAAAATACACAGCAGGGTTCATTGTAGTGAAGCGGCATGTAGCCCACGGCAATAGCGTGGCTCAGAGGAATGAGGATCCTAGCCAAGTAATGCTGGCTTTGGTCTTTTCATTGGGTTTTTGTTGACAGGAAGAGAAACATTTCCAACCTCGTCTTTTTAAGAAATGATTCATACTGCATCAGAATGTGTGGCATTGCTGACCCCTGCCTGTATCTCCTCGCTCAACCTTCTTCTTCTCTCCTGCGCAGGAAGTGCCCACGGACCAACCGGATCAACCGGCAGAAGCAGAACAATGTCCACTTCAGTACAGAGAACACCATGCGCGCCTCCACGCGGCTCATCTGAGCCCGGACACACCGAACAGAGTCCACCCTCCACTTTACGGAGCGCCGTGGCGTTAGATGTCCAACCCCCCCCCCCCCCTCCTTTCCCTTGTAGGCCAACCCCTTGAAAATTAGGATCTGTTTCCCCTCCCCCCCCCCCTCACTCCTCGCCCTCTCTCCCAGTATGAACTTCAAGGATGCCCAAGGGAGGATGGCGGTCAAGCGGAGAACTGGCGTACCGGCCAGAGATCAGACTCGCACGCGTGGACTCCCCACCGCCGCCAAACCAGCTGCGTCTCCCCGCACCGGGTCACTTCCCCCTCCCCCCCCCCACGGTTGTTGTTTTCTTTCTCAGAAAAACGGAACTATGAGGTGTTGTGTGGGGGGCGGGGCAACGACGATACTGAATACTGAATGTGTGTGTGAGGGGGTGTATTAGATGTGTGAGCTTTGGTAGAGGCGGGCTAGCCGGTGTCTGTCGTTTTCTTGATGAGGGGTCAAAGCAAAGCGGGGTAGCACAAAGCAGGGTGACGGGCTTTAAATGAGGGGCGTGTTGTTCGGTCCGGGGCGGGAGGGCAGGTTGGGGTGGCTACACGTGATGCCTTTGCACCTTGTGTTATAGGAGACCTTTGACAGAGGGCACAATGTTATTGTAGAGCTCTCTGTTCGGTTGTGACGATGACGTCGGCTTCTGTATCTTGGGTTCTATTTCCAATAGTTATTACTACATTGTCTTGATGGGGTCATTTTTCTGTAAATGTAAATAAATAATTTATATCACGAAATGTAACATGCTGTGTCGCTCTTTGTTTGTGGCGTAGCAAACTTATTTTACAACGACCAGGCAATAATATAGAGGCTAGTTAGCAAATGTTATTGTCATAATCATGTTTAAAGTATATATTTGGCTAATATATATAATATACAATTAATATAACATTCTCTGCATTTACTTTTCTTTTCTTTTTTATGATGATGATGAATTATGTAAATGAGGCGGTATTTATTGCTAACTTTTGTGGAATTTATGATAAGTCTTCAGACACTAATCAATAAACACTTAAATGCATATTTCTTCCCCACTATCTGAAATGAGATATGCTAATTATATTTCATGGACACTTCTTCCTTTGACTCTACTACACATTGTGCCTTTTATTCCACTATATGTATTTGACAGCTTTGTATTATGAGTTACTTAAAGAATGTGCGTGTTTGGGGTTTCTCGCTGTTTGAAGTGCATGCAGAGAGAAATGTAAATGGTTGTCAGTCGTAATGAGCTACAGGTGTCCACCGCCGCTAGATGGTGCTGCTCAGCAACCGCGCCTCTCCACAACCGGCTGCAGACGTAAATGTACTTGTGAGCGGAAATATGCAGTATCCCAGTTCACCCGCCGTCTATCAGCGACAATCAAAACTATGTGTATTACGTTTGTTCACGCTTTTTGAGAGTTTGTTGACGGTTTTTGAGAACGGGGCTTTCGACAAAGTTGTCGTGGCCGAGTGGTTAAGGCGATGGACTAGAAATCCATTGGGATCTTCCCGCGCAGGTTCGAATCCTGCCGACAACGTTCACTTTTTCAATTTGCAAAAACTTTGTAATTCATTGAGTAGCTACAACATTGAGACAGTAATACCACTATGTACCACATAATGTAGTGATTTATCCCAGAAGTACTGTCATGTGAGAGATGTTCATGTGCCACTGATTGTTTTGGGGATTTTTGCTGTGTTTATGCTACTTTCAAGACCCTGTCACCCATCAAAGCACTAAGATAGACCATTGTGTAAACACAAATACAAGCTTATCCAAGATTAAATATTCAAGCTGAGGTCCAGAACAGGCTTGGACTCGTAGTGGAGAAATGTAAGTAAATCTATTCACAACATAGCCCACTGTATTTGAGTACTTCTCTGAGCTACATGTCCTTTAGTATGAGTGTTCAATGTTGTACTTTCTACTCCACTACATTGTATTTGACAGCAAGTTGACAGCTTCTGGTTTTGCAATTAAAAAGTGCTGTATTGTAAAAGTATAACTCAACATTATATAATTGTTTTTTCATTAGAATGACGTTAACATATTATTGCACCTCTAACATTGAGCCAATAATGCAACTTTCATTATGTCCTTCAGCATAATGAGTATTTTTACTTTTTATTAACCATTTTTAATTTTTTCACCACTGCTTTATTAATAAAGCCGCCTGAGAATGAGTTGACGTATTATAATTTAGCCTTAAGGGAACAAATACCACCAGCATTCCGGCTCTGAGGTGGAAGTGTGCTCAGGGTCAGCTAGGGGTCATTCTGGCAGACTTTTAAACGTTCCAAGGATTTTTTTTTATTTGATTTTTTTCAAATGGACCCGTGGGCATAAAGTGCAGGCGTGTTTGTTTGTCTATTATTAACCTCAACTTTAACACAGAATCGTCCGGTAACGTTGCATTCACACGATGCGTGAATACGAACGTTTCATATGCAGCCGCCGCCTTTCGTAGGTGTGAGAAATCTTTAATCCTTAAACCCTCTTCGGAAGGTGAAACCCGCAGTGGAGAATGTCCCACAGTCTTTAAGCTTCTTCTTCTTCTTCCTGCAAATTAATTAAGGGCCCGATAGGTGTCATACAGTTTACAAAACCACTCCTTAAAAATTCAAAAACAGTATCTGTATAGGTTACCTAGTCTGCCTCTGGGCACAGGACAACATCTCAAAGCACGGCTCATTATTTCAGCTCCGAGGCCATTTGTACAATACAAATAGTTTTTTGCTAATATATTAATGCTCTGAATCCTGTTCATAAAACATTTTAAGGAGTGGCTCTATTTGGTAGGTGAGAGACAAAAAAATAATGTAATATTAAATTGAGAACGTGAACTACTAGCTCGAGAGTCGTGACATTGAGAGCACAGATAAGTCATTTGAGAGCATGGACTGCTTTGTTGTTGTTTTTTCTCCATGGCACCTCTCGCGCTCCGTAGCCTTCAGGTCACATGGGCACGTCCTGTTTGTATGCACATCTGTGTCTGCGCAGCACCCCAGCAGACCCAGTCACTGTAATCCTTTAAGTTTTCTGTCTTCTCCTGCTGGTTTGTGTTTAAATCCAGCGGGCCCGAGGCCAGGGAGGAGCACCAAGGAAATTTCTGTGAATGCCCGAGCATATCTGCTCTCATCTGAGGTCGAGGAATGTGGCGAATGCTATCATTAGTGGACAGCAATGTCATGCTGACGGATTTCACTAAAGTTTGAGAAATACATAGGTAATTACCTCAGACAGTCGGCCCAAACATAGGAAACCCCACCTTGTTTACAGGAAATAAAAGTCACATGTGGACAGCACGTGATATGATTTTCATTTCTGCCATCTGTGGGTGTCCTGTTTGCCTCTGTTACCTCAATCTGCTTGAACAAGTTTAAACAGAATGAATGCAGGTTGATTGAGTACAGATTCAGCTCCAGTGACAGCTTGTAAGAGGTGGCCAGTGGAGGAGGAACAAACTGCACCGGTCGCAACTTGACATTAAATGTTAGTTTATTTTAGATCAAATTTCAACATGAAATTGCTGCCAACGGTACGGCGAGGACATTTCACAGTGGCCCTGCTGCACAAAGTCCAAGGGTTTAACTGCACACCTCACATCTGGGGGACTCCAGGGTCAGTTAGCCAATGGGAAGACAGGAGGGGTCACTTTTTCTAACACAAAAATATAGTAACACTTTATCTTTTCTTAAAGGAACAGTGTGCAGGATTTAGTTCATATTCATAACTATGTTTTTATCAGTGTATAAATGACCTGAAACTTAGAATGGTTGTGTTTTCTTCAGCTTTGAATAAGCTGTTTATATTTACATAGGGGGCGGTTCTTCTCCATGGAGTCCGCCATGTTTCTACAGAAGCCCAGAAAGGACAAACACCGGCGTTTCCACGTTACCTGAATGCCACTGTAGGGTGTGGTTCACAGTGGGTGGCTCGCCTGCTGATGGTATAATCCATTCACCCGTTGTGCGCAGGGGGGTGACACATTGTCAATGTGAAAATAAATTATTTGAGAGCATTTTACAAGTTATATGTATTATATCTAAGTATCTGAATAAACCTTTAGCTTATAGGATGGCCGAGGCTTACCTCCTCCCGCTCCGGTCTTATTTTACTCCGGTGAGGTCGTAGCGGCCCCGCCGACCCCATACTTACGGCCAAGGGTAAGCACAGAGGTGCCTTTTAAAGGATTGTATGTGTGGTGAATGTTTACCCCGCGTCTCGACTGAATGCACAAGTGAAATGAAGAGGAGTAAAAGTGTGGCCGTGCATCGATGTGATCGATCTCAGATGGCCCGGGGTTAAGTTGTGTTGGACAAAGACTTTAAACGCTGAATATACCGACACTCGACAACCAGTGCACACAGAAATAATCCCCCCATTTGCAGAATCCCAGCCGCACACCTACAGCGCCTACAACAGATCGTCACTCAGCTTTGGAATCTGACACTTATCTTAGAAATGTACGATTCCAGAGCTGGCTCCGTCCCACTGACGGCGTGTTTGAACGCGCGGGTTTGGCTCTCCGAGGCATTCAAATGTGAATAATGTACATACCAATGAAAAATAAAATGCTCTCTCCTTGAAAGATTCATCTGGGGAAATTACCGACGGCGCGGGGAGAAGTGCAGGTGAGGAATGAAATCGCAGCGCAATCAAACCGTTTTTGGTGGGAGGCCCGTGGCTGTCTCGCAGAAATCCACGCTGTGGGGATCCGTCGGGCCAGAAGAGCCATTGCATCGATTTTACAATCAACAAACTGCACCTCAACTCCTTTGGCAGAGAAGGATTGGCCCATTGGTTCAAAGATGGATGGTGTCGGACACATGAAAACATATACACTTACACAAACAAACAAGCACATACACATTTCTCCACGTTCTATGTGTATAGAGCTCGGCACCTCGAAAAGTGGTCCATTAGCTTCGGAATTGATAGCATCACAGAACTCACACGCCACAGGAAACACACAGACGCACCACCACGATAGCGGCATACGAGGCCACCTTTAAGTGAGCGCGTGGTCGACACACGCTGGTCTGTGAAAAAGGGTCATT